>NC_047049.1:53892752-54207522 GCF_011762595.2 Tursiops truncatus | reverse complement strand
CACTGGTGCCCCTGGGGCATGGCTGTCTCAGGGCGGAGGCCCATGACAGAGAGGTAGCCTCGCGCTGGAAAAGGCTTTGCCTTGCTTCCTGGGGCCAACAGCTGGAGAGGACCATCCAGCACGGCTTGCTGAAGATGCTGGTGCCCTCAGGTGGTTACGCCCCTGGCCTGACTCTCTGAGAAGGTGGTAGAAAGAGGGTGTCCGAACTACTTCCCTGTTTGTTTCTAAACTATTTAGATTGTCCTTCAATCAACAATAGAAGCTATCCACACTCCAGGCTCTTGCCTAAAAGCTCAGCCTGTAACCAACTCCTGGCTCAGAGCCCAGCTGAAACAATGGAGAACAATGGCCTGTACTTCTAATCGCTGTGCAGCTGAAAGGCCATTTTCACACATGGTATCTCAAGGGCAGTCTCTCCAACCACTCTTCTAAGTGGTTCTTGTCTACACTTCATAGATGCCTAGAGGGTAAATAGACTAATACCTGAGATCTAGGAGATCTGTGTACCACCCCATAGCTGTGTGCAAAATACAGCTAAGGGTACGTTGGGTGCAGGTACCTTTTGCTGGGGAGAGGGCCTTAGTTTTTTGTTTTTTTTAAAATCAGATTCTTTAAGGAGGTATCAGACTCTAAGAATGCTTAAGTTTGGTTCTTATGTTAAGAAGATGGCCAAAGAAGCCGCCTCTCCCAACCTTACTTATTTAGGTCTTGCTCCAAGATATACTCTAATATTGTGGTCCAACTGTCAGCCAAGGTCAGATGAAGGACATTTCTGCATCCTTTTTTTTTTTTTAAATTTTGTTTATTTATTTATTTTTGGCTGTGTTGGGTCTTCGTTTCTGTGCGTGGGCTTTCTCTAGTTGCGGTGAGTGGGGGCCACTCTTCATCGCGGTGCACGGGCCTCTCACTATCGCGGCCTCTCTTGTTGTGGAGCACAAGCTCCAGACGCGCAGGCTCAGTAGTTGTGGCTCACGGGCCCAGTTGCTCCGCGGCATGTGGGATCTTCCCAGACCAGGGCTCGAACCCGTGTCCCCTGCATTGGCAGGCAGATTCTCAGCCGCTGCGCCACCAGGGAAGCCCCTGCATCCTTTGATTAACTGGGATGGAAGGCATGATCCATTAGAGTGCTTGGCAGTCTCGACCCAAGACCCATGCAATACATCCTTTTTAAAAATTGATGCAAGGGATTAGTATCCACTCACTAAAGATGAGATGCGCGTCTTTCCTTTCCTCAATAGGTGAGAATTGTATGACTCAACATGTTTCCCTCCTTGCCGTGGCTGCCAGGAAGTTCTGAGTCACAAGTGATGTTCATGTATTCCACACTTTTTTTTCAGCACCTGTGTTCTAACATTACACTAAGCACTGGGAATAGAGACTGAGCCAGGCAGATGTGGTTCCTGCTGTAACAGAGTGGCTTTATGACCCCAGGTTTGTGTGTGTGTGTGTGTGTGTGTGTGTGTGTGTGTGTGTGTGTGTGTGTGTGTGTGTCTGTACTCTTTTTTTATCCTCTGCAGATTTTAAAGTGATGATAGCAAACACCTACATAGAGCTTGTTATATCCGAGCATCATCTAACTGGTTTAGGTATATTAATTCATTTAATGGCCCTCATGACCTTAAGAGGTAGGTACTATTATTATCTCAGTCCAAATATGAAAAAACTGAGTGAAATAACTGTCTCAAGTTCAAAGTGCTGACAGGGACAGAGTCAACAGCCAAAGCCCAGCCCTCTGACTCCAGTTGCTGGGCTCAGACCCGGTACCCACGCTGCTGCCCTCTCAGTGGAACAATACCTTGTGTGTATATGGCACGCTCCACTCTGTGGAGTATTTTACACCCACTGCTGCCAAGACCTTGGTCAGTAAACACTGTTATTCCCATTGCTGAGATGGCAACAGTGATCCTCAGAAAGGTGATGTGATTCTGTGCCTCACAGGCCGAGCTGGCACCCGAGTCAAATCCTCTGAGCCCAAGTCTTAAAGGGCTTCTTCCCTCGTGGCCTGAATCCTTCCCTTCTAGCGCACGTTTGCCTGTCACTGTGGACGGCTCCAGGCCTGGGAGGGGAGTGGAAAGAATCAGTACTTGGTGCATTTCATTTGATTACTAACTGGCTAAGTGTCCAGTTGGCCTTTTTTGGATGTGTGGCTGGAGAGCCTCTAGAGCTGGTTAAATGTGAGATCAGACCTTGTTAATGCTAAGAGGAACCTTGAAGATTGTTGATCCAGGAATTTCTGACACTTTGGAGTGGGGACGGGGGTGGTCGGAGTCTCTTCCGAGAATCTGGTGCATGTTATGGACACTGTCTTCCAAACCCAGGTCGCCCTGATCCCCAGCCTTGTTCTTATCTGACCACCAAGGCATTTTAATGATAATTTCTCATTGTTTCCAGAACTGGCTCTCAGGCTCTCGAAAGGAGGCTCATTGCTTGCTCTCTGCAGATCTGAATACCTTTCTCCTCGTTGTTGAATAGAGGAACATTTTTTCTTTCTTTTCTTTTTTTTCTGCAAAGGGGAAGAAGGGGAAGTGTTTTTTCAACTCTGAGCATAACATGCCTTTGATTAAAGTATATCGTAGTCATCACAGAATCCACGGCTGTCTATTAGCGATGGAACCAAATGAGTTGAATAGATTATCAAAGACCAGCAGCCCCAATCCCACTCTGAGGTGCACGCTTGTCTTTAGAACATTAATCTTGTTGCAGGTTGGAGTATGGATTACAATTTCCCTGACAGTAGGCAGGAGGGGAGGAAGACTCATCAAATACACCAGGGGCAGCGAGCGCTCAGATCTCGATGGGGCTGAAGAAAGGAAGCAGCGTGGTTTTCTTAAAATGATTATTCCGAAGGGATGAGAAAGGCGGAGAAGGCGTGCAAGGCAGTTTGAGAGGGAGAAGCGGGGTCCCTGGGCGAGCGGGCAGGGGGATGGGAAAGCTGTTTCTAGCACAGGCAGAGGGGCTGCCTGCAGGGGTGAGTTTCTCTGTGGGTGCTAGAGACGAGGAGATGCCAAGCTGGTAGGAAGCGGGTGAAGAATGTGGGGAAATGTAGCAAAGTAACCGGAGCCCAACCTTCGAGGCTCATTGAGCCCCCAAAGGCACTGGCATGCAGCAGGGGGAATGGAGCTCCGAACCTGAATTAGTGGTGGCTCAATCCCACCCCTGAGAGAAACCCCAGGCCCTGCCTCGAAGCTGGCCCGGGGCTCTGGGGGCTGCGGACCTGGGCAAAGTCCTACTCTAATCCCCTCGAGAGCCAGCCTGAGGGCTTCGGCCTCATTGGTCCCATGGAGCAAGTTTCCATCCAAGTCACCAGGCAGAAGGACTCCCAGGGCTACCGTGTACAGCCCACGCTCCCTTTCCACATGGTTTGCCACCCAGTTCTTCACACAGTCAGACTGTCTTGCTGCCCTCAACAACTTCCCCACCATGAGCTCAGACACCCACATGTACACACAGCCACTGCCGAGTGTGAATTTTAAAGAAGGAAGTTGCACAATCCTTTACCTAATTCGTCAGCTCCTCCTTCATCTGTCTGGACACTCGTCTTCGTCCTCCTCCCCCAGACAGCCCACCTTTCAGCGAAACCTGCCTACTCACTCTTCCTCGAAGTCAACAAAACTTTTCATGTCTGCACCCTTTTGCATGTGTTGGTCCCTACCTGGGACTCTGTTTCTCCTTGTCCATCTGTAAACTTCCCCCTTAAAGTTCAACCTCCAGCTCAGCAGTCACTCCAGCAAGCCAATGACCTTGATCAAACTCTCCTGTGACAGTGCACCTCCTTTTCCAGCTGGAGCCCAGCTGGACACACATCTTGAAGCCCCCATCACGTAGGGTGAGAGTGAAAGTTCCGCCCGCCTGCCTCCCCTTCGTGTGGACATCTTGAGGACGAAGACTCTGGCTTCCTAACCTTTGGGCTCCCAGTGCCGGTCACAGGGCCTGGCTCACATCAAGGGTTACATCCAGCTTTAAAACCTTTCCAAGTTCCTCTCTCACCTGCCTCCACCAGCCAGATCCCGTGTGGGGCATGTTCATTCGCTTGCCCTTGCTGGGAAGGGAAGGGTGGATTTATATGCCACTAGACAGAGAGGCAACCGAAGCTCAGAAGGTTCCCCATTCTGCCCAAATCCCAGAGCTCCTGCAGAGCTTTGAGCTTGGTCTTCCTGAGCACAAACTCTCCCACAGTCCCACTCTGAGAGAGTCCACGTTCATGGACTAGAAGGTAGGAGTTTCAAGTTCTGTCATCGACAACAGGGCCAGGACTGGGGGAGGTGGGAGAGGTGCAGAATTTGACCAGGCACTTACTCTCTGGGGCCAGTCCTGCACTTGCACACCCCCGAGGGGGAAGCCCTCCCTAAATTTTGTGCCCTTGGCCCCTCGCTCGTCTTACCCTAGTCCCATCAGCCGAGTCAAGAGGGGAGGGCGTTTGTTTTGTCCAACATTTAGATTTCAGGGCTGGCTGTGGATTTGCTGATTCATGGGACGCGGCTTTCCGAGCGCCAGCTCGGTGCCAGGCACTGGAGGCAGAAGGGAGGAGGGATCTGAGGGGAAATAGACGGTGAGCCTGATCAGGAGGTGGGGAGGCAGGAGGGGGCTCCAGACCCAGGACACAGCAGAAGGGAAGGCAGAGGTGGGACTGCAAGGGCTGTTCTGGGAGCTCCGTTTTAGTGAGGTGGCTGGGGAAAAGATCAGGAGGCAGGCTGGCACATGCAGTGTTGCCAGCCCCAGGCACTGGCATCGCATCCAGAGGACACAGTCAGTACCTCTGGAGCCACAGGGCTGGGTGTCCCGGATGAAGGGCTCTTGCTAAGGGCAGACAGTGCCAGCAAATCATGTCTCGAGCACACGCCGTCTGCAAAACTGTCACCCTAACCTCAGCCAGACCCAGTCCGTCAGAGTCACAAGGGGCCTCAGAAGGCCCTGTGCTCATCCCCTCTAGTTTTTTGAACAAGCTGTGTCAGCCGGGCACCTTGTCTTCCTGCTGAGATTCCACAGAACATGCCGGGCAGTGGCAGAGCGTTCTGGTCCAGCTCCACTGCTCATACTAGAGCAGGGCATGAACGGGCTTTGTAAGGCCATGGCTGGGAAAATCATCACGATGGGGTGGGGGACGGGATTGGCTGCGATTTCCCCCTTAAAGGACCTCTGCTCCATCCTCTGCTGTGACCCATAAATTCACCGAGATGAAGTCATTCCCCAGTCGTGGCTGTAAAAAGTCAGCCGCATAGCTAGGGAGTGTGCAGCCGAGTTAGATTATAAAATAAAATCAGGGGTTCTGGAAGAGGAGGGTCAATCCCGCAGAGCCCTGGGGGAAGGGAGAATGCTGTTCTGTTCTTTTTAATAAGGACCAGCAGGTTTTCAACTTTGAAAGATTCCTCACTCCACTCCCCCATGTGCCCCCAACTCCTTTTTGTAAGGGGTCATTCCTGCAACCGCCGTGGAGCTTCCTCAGTGTTAAAAAATAAAACCCAAATAAAAAATTTAAAACCCAGCCCGAAAGTTCTCTTTCCTGCTGTGTTTGAAACATGCCTCATTGTTCTGAAGTCTTCTGAAATGTGACCAGAATCTGAGGGCTACGAGAAGCGCCAGACCCAGCGATCAGCTGGGGAGAGTCAGAACAGAATTTGAACCCAGGTCTTTGTTACTCCAAAGACAGGGTTCTCTCTTGCATCTGAGTTCTGAAATTTCTATACCACTGTGGAATATAGAGCTAGCAGGAACTTTGAGAGACCTTATTGCCTGCAGCCCACGTCCCAAGCCCATGTCCCAAGTCTTCTGTCTTCACAAAGTAGGGAAGGTTATTTTTTTTCTTTTGAGTTTCCCTGGAATTCTTAGAATAATGGGTTAACTTCAATGGTGTGCTAGTAAATGTTCAACATTGCTCTCAAAAAAAAAAAAAAAAAAAAAAAAAAAGAACCCAAACCCCCTAAGCCTTGATTTGTAACATTTGTAGCATTTGCTGATTTCCATGGTGTCATACTCTAACCATAGCCAATTTCAAGTTACCAAGGCAAAAAGAGTTAGGCAGTCTTTCCACTGTACAGATACAACAGATGTTACAGACTTGTATAGTATTTTCACCATATGAATAAAATAGATGCTATACAGTTATATAGCATTTTCACCATATAGAGACAATAGGTGTTATAGAGTCACATGGTATTTCTGCCACACAGATGCAAGGGTGAAGACATATCCTCACCTTCTAGCTGTCTTACCTTTGCATGTGGTAGCTCTGTAATGCTTCCTTATTGATAGATCACAGTTCTCACTGGGCGTCCCCAGATGTCTTAGAATAAGCTCATGTTTTGGAATTGCTTCAGGGAGCCTGGATATTGGAGCTGGAAGAAGCCTGCATTAGGTACCCATTGCTGTGTAACAAATTACCCCAAATTTGAGTGGCTTAAAACAATGAACATAGGGTGTCCCAGAGTTTCTGTGGATCAGGAATCCCGGCACGACTGTGCCACATCCTCTGCTCAGGGCCTCTCACTGGCTGTACTCAGGGTGAGGCTAGGGCCACCGTCATTTCAAGGCCTGATTGAGGAGGCCCCTCTTCTGGAAGCTCTCAAGTGGGTGTTGGAAGAGTCTGTCTCCTTGGGGGTTGTTGGACTGGAGGGCTCAGTCCCTCACTGGCCGTGGGCTCGAGGCTGCCCTCAGTGTCTTGCCGCATGGGCTTTGCCACAGGGAGGCCCTTCAGAGGGAATGAGTGAGAGAGCAAGAAACGATGCGCAAGATGGAAAATGTAGTCTTTTTATAACCTATTCTTGGGTGTGACATCCCTTTACTTCTGCCGACTTCTCTTAATTAGGAGAAATTCGCAAAGTCCAACCCACACTCAAGGGGCCGGCATTACACAAGGGTGTGACTACCGGGAGGCAAGGATCGCTGCGGACCATTTTAGACGCTCCCTGCCACAGAAGCTAAGTGAGAACAATAATAACTACTATGACACTTCCCTGGCAGCCCAGTGGTTAAGACTCTGCACTTCTACTGCAGGGAGCACAGGTTTGATCCCTGGTTGGGGAACTAAGACCCTGAATGCCATGTGGCATTCATAAATAAATAAATGTTTAAAAAAACCAAAACAGTAATAACTACTAGTATTTGTTGGCTCTTATTATGCTCTGGGAACTGTTTTGAGTTCTTTCCATAAAAGTCTTATCTGATCTTCATACAACTCAGGAGGTTTGTTGTATGAACCCCATCTTGTAGATGAAGAAACTGAGACTTCAAGAGGTTACATAGTATGGAAACACAAAAGACCCCGAAGAGCCAAAGCAATCTTGAGAAAGAAAAACGGAGCTGGAGGAATCAGGCTCCCTGACTTCAGACTATACTACAAAACTACAGTCATCAAGACAGTACGGTACTGGCACAAAAACAGAAAGATAGATCAATGGAACAGGATAAAAAGCCCAGAGATAAACCCATGCACATATGGTCACCTTATCTTTGATAAAGGAGGCAAGAATATACAGTGGAGAAAAGACAGCCTCTTCAATAAGTGGTGCTGGGAAAACTGGACAGGTACATGTAAAAGAATGAAATTAGAACACTCCCTAACACCATACACAAAAATAAACTCAAAATGGATTAAAGACCGAAATGTAAGGCCAGACACTTTCAAACTCTTAGAGGAAAACATAGGCAGAACACTCTATGACATAAATCACAGCAAGATCCTTTTTGACCCACCTCCTAGAGAAATGGAAATAAAAACAAAAATAAACAAATGGGACCTAATGAAACTTAAAAGCTTTTGCATAGCAAAGGAAACCATAAACAAGACCAAAAGACAACCCTCAGAATGGGAGAAAATATTTGCAAATGAAGCAACTGACAAAGGATTAATCTCCAAAACATACAAGCAACTCATGCAGCTAATATCAAAAAAACAAACAACCCATTCCAAAAATGGGCAGAAGACCTAAATAGACATTTCTCCAAAGAAGATATACAGATTGCCAACAAACACATGAAAGAATGCTCAACATCATTAATCATTAGAGAAATGCAATCAAAACTACAATGAGATATCATCTCACACTGGTCAGAATGGCCATCATCAAAAAATCTACAAACAATAGATGCTGGAGAGGGTGTGGAGAAAAGGGAACCCTCTTGCACTGTTGGTGGGAATGTAAACTGATACAGCCACTATGGAGAACAGTATGGAGGTTTCTTAAAAAACTAAAAATAGAACTACCATACGACCCAGCAATCCCACTACTAGGCATATACCCTGAGAAAACCATAATTCAGAAAGAGTCATGTACCAAAATGTTCATTGCAGCTCTATTTACAATAGCCAGGACATGGAAGCAACCTAAGTGTCCATCAACAGATGAATGGATAAAGAAGATGTGGCACATATATACAATGGAATATTATTCAGCCATAAAAAGGAACGAAATTGAGTTATTTGTAGTGAGGTGGATGGACCTAGAGTCTGTCATACAGAGTGAAGTAAGTCAGAAAGAGAAAAACAAATACCGTATGCTAACACATATATATGGAATCTAAAAAAAGAAAAAAGGTCATGAAGAACCTAGGGGCAAGACAGGAATAAAGATGCAGACCTACTAGAGAATGGAGTTGAGGATACGGGGAGGGGGAAGGGTAAGCTGGGACAAAGTGAGAGAGTGGCATGGACATGTATACACTACCAAATGTAAAATAGCTAGTGGGAAGCAGCCGCATAGCACAGGGTGATCAGCTCGGTGTTTTGTGACCACCTAGAGGGGTGGGTTAGGGAGGGTGGGAGGGAGGGAGATGAAAGAGGGAAGAGATATGGGGACATATGTATATGTATAACTGATTCACTTTGTTATAAAGCAGAAACTAACACACTATTGTAAAACACTTATGCTCTAATAAGGATGTTAAAAAAAAAAAAGAGGTTACATAATTCCCCCCAAACCATCAAGCTAGGAGCTGGGAGAGCCGTGGACCTGGCAGCCTGCCTCTGTCACTCTGTGACTTGGACTACCTCTCCCCAGAGACCATTCAGGGACCCAGATACACTTCCCTTTTTGTGGATGAAAAGCCTGAGATCCAGGGAGTTTAAGTAAGTGTCTGAAGTCACACAGCAAGTTAGGAGCAGGGGTAAAATTCAAGTCTTACTGTCCCCTGTGTGTCCTGGTTCCTGAAGAAAGACTAAAGAGGTGGGCATCCAATCCATAAGACAGTATTAAATGCTCTCCTCTCCCTTCTGGCTCTCTAGAAGCAAGAAGATGACTGACATGTAGCCCAATTCTGAGCGTCAGCTGGCAGTCAAGCTCCCCTGCCCCTCAGGTTCTGACATGAATGTGATGGCCCTTATTTGTACCTATGGTTAATCCGTGTCCCTTTTCTAGGATACTTAATCTTGCCTTGGCTGGGAAAAAACCAACCAGGTCCGTCCCAGATGTCAGAGTCACGGACTGGTTTTAAGTTCTCCTGGGGGCTTAATAAAAGGTGGTGGTTTGGGTAACGTTTCTGTGATCGGCCCTTCTGTTAATACTTATCTAGCTAATGTATCTTCCAAATGGCCTAAGCACAGCGTTCAGGGCATTACAGAGCTTTCGTGATATTGTTCTACATATGGTATTTCTGCACCATATTTTTTTTCCCTTTCTACTTGCATAAATTATTTTACGATGAAGGTCATGATGCCGAGGGAATAGAGACGGGAGGAAAGGTTAGGATTTCACAGGACCCAGCCTGAGGCATTTTTGGAGCCCAGAGGGAGCCAGGCCTCACATTCTTGAACACGGCGGGGGTGGGAACGGGGCGGGGAACAGGAGGATTGAAGTTGAGTGAGCCGAAGAGGCCTGTGGCTGACAAACACCAGCTGTGCTGAGTACGTATCACATCCTGGCCTGGCAGACGTCTTCTCCTTCAAAACGACACAGGCCATTAGCAAACTCACCCCAAAAGGATATGCCAGGAGTGGATGCATGAAATTCCTGCTGATACCCAGGCATCCCCAGATCGAAGCAGTCCTCCCTGCCCTTATCAGAACAGCTGAGATAACCGTACTCAGGGTGGAATCTGAACACCAGGAAGAAGTTCTGCCTTACAGATACCAGGAACCAGATCCAGGCCCTGTGTTTTATGAATTTCCTCATTCCACATAGCTGAATGCTTGCTCTGTGCCAGGAATAGTGCTAGGTGCTATAGACACAGGATGAATAAAATACAGTCAGCGCCGGGAGGGAACTCCCAGCCTAATGGAAGATGCAGATGGCACCTAAGCAACTGCAAATATACAGTGTGGTGAGTGTGTAGACGGAATGCAGCCAAGAGTGGGGTGGAAGCTTGGGGGAAGGGCCCAGGATCCATCACGGCAGTGGGGAAAGCTTTGGAGGATCAAGCTTGAGCTACGTCTTACAGGATGAGTGAGGGGAAGCCAAGCAGAGAGAGGTGGCATGCAAAGTCACAGGACATGTTTCTTTGTGGATGTGTATGAGGCTTTCTCTGAGACGTATACCCAGGAGCAGAATTGCAGGGCCATAGGGTATAAATACCTTAATTTCACTCAGAATATCTGTCTGACTCTCCCAAACAACAAAATTCCTACAGCTGTGCACGAGGGTATCCATCCCCCCACATCTGCACAAGAGTTAATATTTTCCAACTTACTATTGTTTGCCAGTCAGGTGGGGTATAAAGTGGTACCTCACTCCAATGTGCATTTCTGTGCTTTCTTGACGTTTTGAGTGCTTCCTAAGAAATTTATTAGCCATTTGGGTTTCTCTTGTGAATTCCCTGTTCACAGTTTTTGCTCATTTTCTATTTTGTTTTCCTTTCTTTTTCTTGCTGACTTATAAGAATTACTTGAATAACCTACTTATTAGTCACTTGCTAGGTTTTAGATTTTGCCAAAGTCTTTCCCCCAATTTGTCCTGCATCTGTTAAGGTTTTTAATGGTGCACTTCAATGAGTGCAATCCTGATATAAATCCATTTGTTTCTCTCCTTACGGTGTGGGCTTTTGGGGTCTTACTTAAGAAATAATTCATGACCCCAAACTAAAAACAGCAACAGCAACAACAAAACCTTAGTTTTTAGTCTTAATTTTCAAACCTAGGTCTTTAAATCACTGGAATTTATTTTTATTGAAAGAATGAGGTAAGGACTCTATTTTCTCCTGCATAGGAAGTTACTATTTCTAACGTAAATTACTAAATGATTCATCCCGTTCCCCAATGATTTGTGATGCTGACTCTACCATATACCTGTTGGGAGACAATTCTTCATGTGGCTCCTGCATTTCTGCACATCTTGTGATCAGAAGCTATGACAGATTTGTTTGCAATTATCTTTTTGAGGATATTTATATAGCGATCATTAGAAATCAAGATGGTATCTCCATGCAGAGCAAAGAATAGATTTGTTTTTTATACATATACTGCCCAGTATAATAAAGATAATATCACCCTCTGGGGCAAAAGACAGTAATCTTACTGACCATTATGAAGATCTGGGTTCCTTAAGCTAGGAGTTCCTCTCTTGTCCCTTAACCCACTGTGCGTGTGCAGGCATCACCCGGATCTCTGCATGTCAGCCTATAGGAATTGGGACCTAGGGAACCAGTCCCAACAAGTGCTGAGACTCTGACTACTGCTATCTTTAAAGTGTTCCTTACCTTTGATCCAGGGATCTCAAGTTCTGCCAACAACCCTGAAATTGTATTTGTCTTTTTTTTTTTCTTTTACACCAGTACCAACTATTTTAACTACCATGACTTTGTAATGAGTCTTGATGTCTGGTAGGCCAAGCTACTTAATCAGGATGTATTTTTTAAAAAAATATATACCATTATATTCAGTTGTCTAAAAATATATTTAGGAGTTTTGCATCCATCTGGACCACTGTGTAGATTTTGGTGTTTTCTCGGAATGAGATGGAGAATCACCATAGGCTTTCCAGTGGAGGGATGACAAAATCTGATTAATATGTTTAGAAGGGTCATTCTGTCTGCAGTTTTGAAACTAGAGGATAGCACACAAGGATGGAAGCAGGGAGAAAAGTTAAGTAGCCTACTGTCTTTTCAAATCTAGAGACAAAATGATGCTTTGGAGAAGGGTGGCAACACTGAAGGGGATGAGGAGGCTGGATGCTGGGTCTATATTAAAGATCAGGCCTTTAAACAGGAAGTTCTGCTACACTGAGTGTTGCATATGAGAGGAATAAAAGGAATCAGGTTGTTGATTTTAGCAAGTCGAAGGACACAGTCGCCATTAAATGCCATGGAGAGCCATGCAGGTATAGCAGAAGGTGGGGAAAAAGGTGTGGGGAGTGGTGGTTATTGAAATGAGTTTACTCTGGGCCACAGTGAGCATACTGGAGAGTTAATGAACTTATTATAAGGACTTGAGGACCTGTCTTGAGGTTAAGCTTCTATAAACACTGCCTGAAACCTGGCTCCAGAAATGGTCTGATGAGGGACCTACCACGCCGCTGGTGCTCCGTCATCACTATATCCTAGATATAACAGGATTTCCTATTTGCCGCCATCACAAATGCTATCAGCTGCATGCCACTTCTGTCCCCAAATGCAACTGTGCAGTCACTGCTGCTGCTACAACCTCCTGAGAACTTTCAGCCTCCACCCTCACCAGCAAACACAGATTCTGTTCTGAGTTTCTTTCCTCCAGTTTCTCATCTCTAACTCTCCAGCAGGTACCTCTGATTGGAGGAGTCACATGCTTGTGCTAGCTGCAAAGGAGGCCGGGTAAGCAAATATTCTCACTTCTCCCTTGAGAAGACAGAACTCATAATGCAGTATACTTAGGAAGCAAAACAAGGGTATTCAGAAGGTTCTGGGCTGCTAGAAAATGTGACAAGTAACTGTTAAGAGTTCTTGGATCACCTTTATTTCTCCAGTTTTGCTGCTTTTATCTCTTCTTTTGGTTTTTTTTTTTTTTTTTTTTTTGCTCAAATGATGGGTTTTTTAAATTCATCCATGTTTTTTATGTACCCGTGGATTCTCTTTTTTATTGCTGAGTATGATTCCATTGTATGAATATACCATAATTGGTTTGGGGGGTTTTTTTAGGTTGATGGGCATTTGGGTTTTTTCAGCTTGAGGGCAATTATGCATAAAGCTGCTTTAAACATCCTTGTAGAAGGATTTGTGTAAACATGTTTTTATTTCTCTTTAAACGCCTAAGAGTGGGAATACTGGGTTATTGGATAGGGGTGTGTTTAGCTTTGTACGGAACCGCCAGATCTTTGTTCAAGCTGGCTGGACAATTTTATAGGAGAGTCCCAGTTGTGCTGCATCCTCACAAACGCTTGATATTCCCAGGATTCAAACGCGGGTCTGTATCATTCTGGAACACATCTGCCTGGAGCTCTTTCCTGCCCTTTGGCAGCAGGATCTGTGTGCCCTTTGCCATCAGAACACCTGTTTATTTCTGAACGAGAGGAAGTTTACTGTAATACTTATTCTTGGGCTGACCTCGGTCAAGTCCCTTCCCTTCCGTAGACTTCAGTTTCCTTTTAATGACTAGAAGCTTTGGAGAAGGTGATTGTTTATCTTCCTTCCAGTGGTGACATTTTCCTGTGAGCCTTTCCAATCTCTGTTCTTTCTTGGTTTCCTTTTCCATCTGTCACTTGACACCGTACGATTGATTACATTTCTTTAACTGCCTTGGAAAACAGCTTGTATTTTTTTTTTTAAAAAAAGGCTTTAAATAAAATAAAGCTTCATTTTGCTAACAAATTTGAGAAGAAAAGTGGAAGGGAATGTGACAGTTCTTGAACACCTACTCTGAGCCACACCCTTATGGAGACAGTTGCTCATTTAATTGTTGAGAGCATCATATCATGCAGCACTTCTGAGTGATGTTTTGACCTGAGCTCCAGTTTCCTGTCTGCTGGACCGCTCTTCCCCCAGCCAGCCCTGTGGCCCTCTCTCTTGCCTCATGCCTGCCTTGTTTTGTTGCCACCTTCCCAGGGAGGCCCAGCCCAGCCTATATATATATATATTTTTTTTGTGCGGTACGCGGGCCTCTCACCATTGTGGCCTCTCCCGTTGCAGAGCACAGGCTCCAGACGCACAGGCTCAGCGGCCATGGCTCATGGGCCCAGCCGCTCCGTGGCATGTGGGATCTTCCCGGACCAGGGCACGAACCCGTGTCCCCTGCATCGGCAGGCAGACTCCCAACCACTGCGCCACCAGGGAAGCCCTCTTATATATTTTTTCCTTCCCTTCTCCACTCTCAACTATAATTTAAGCTCCGTGAGGTTAGGAATATTTGTCCCTTTTGGTCACTGCTGTATCTCCTTTCCTAGACACACAGCAAGTAATCAATCGATGCTGAGTGCATAAATGAATACATGAATGAATGAGAAGAAGAAACAGAAGTTCTGAGAGGGATTATCTTGTCCAAAATGACCCTGGTAGTTAGCCACAGGCCTGGGGACACAAAGATGAATGAGGCCTGGTCACCGCCCATCTAAGCTGACAGAACAGCCTGGTGGGCAAGATGGTGACCAGCTGTGATGACATCTGAAGGCTTTTGGTCTCTCTCTCTGACTGAAGCCATGCCAGTGCCCTGGATAACTTCAGTATCCATGGGAATTCACAGCACACAATTACTGTTTAAGGTACAAATCACAGCATGCTACCTTTGCCTAAAATATTTTGTGGGGTGCAGCACAGCATAGGTGCCACGGATAGACTCAGAGGCCCTGGATGACCAGCCCTTCCGACCTGACTTCACTCTCCCAGGCCCTCGCAGTGAGGCCCCAGTGGGGGAGGGTGAGCCTCATCCTCAAACACTCTAGATTTGAGACTCCTCGAAGGGCTCAGAAAGGGTCACGTGACTCCAGCCACTAAGCCCACAGCCCTGTCCACTGCTCCATTGTCTCCCTTCAACCCCTGATACATGACGAACAAGAAGATGCGGTTTGGGTCTGGAAAAAGCCTTTGCTCTGACCTCCCTCTGCCCCTGGCAGCCTCAGGCAGCTCTCTTCCCATCACTGGGCCTGTTTCCCCATCTGTAGTATTAGGGACTGCACTGTTTCTTTGATTCTCTGAAGGATTCCTGCTAGAGTAGACAGACCCCTGATTTTCAACTCCTATACAATTGTTCTTGTGTTTTCTCACTCTCTCTGGCTATACAATCATGGGACAGTTATTTTCATCTTCTCTGGGTCTCACGTTGCCCATTCATAAAATTGGAGGTAAACGCTAAGAAATCCTACCACGGCACCTAGGTGGGCTGCCCTGGGAGCACAGGATAAGGTATGCAAAGGACACAGAGATGAGAGCAAGCTGCAGACCCGAGGTGTTTGTTTGGGTCAAGGCTGAGTCCACAGAAATTCCATCTGCTGGGCAGCGGCCCAGAACGCAGCCCGTGGCATCTGCCTGGGAGACATGCTGGCTCTGCAGTGCGAGAAGCACATCTGCTCGTGTGGGTCCAGGGTCTGGGGCAGGGCGTCCGCGGCCGGCCTCCCCAAACGCAAAGATTGCTCTCAGCCAGACCTCTCTCTGGTCTCCAGAACCCATCCCGGGCACTGCAGGACCAGTGGCTAACAGCATGGCTAAGGAGGCAGAGAGGAGGGGGAGAAGATCCTGGAGCCCTGAGCTTGCTGTCAGTTAAGGCATCTCCCTGCCACAGGGACCGGGCCGCCCAAGAGGGATGTGTGGTGTGTTCCTGGTACAGGAAGTGAGCCGCCCAGGGCCATCTGGGATGTGTTTTCAAGGAAATCTTGAAAACAGCAGCTCCAGCCAGAGGTAAACAGGATTTCATTAAATGATGCCTGGCCCAAGGGACAGGGAGCGGGTCTGATTTCACAAAAGCAGCCATGTCGCCGTGTGATGCTCCTGGCCGCCATTCTGGCCAAAGACATGCCTCCTCAGAGAAGATAAACAGAGACAGTCTGTGTGGCCCCCTCCCTCTGCCTTGGCCTCTGTGTGTGCAGGCACCAGGGGTGCCTCCCACCTCCCGACACCCACCATTTGTCCAGGTGACATTTTCCAAACCCCTGTGACCAGCTACTTTCACCAGCTGGACTGAAGTTAATCTCGGGATCTCTCTGTTGGGTGAGATATTAACATGCCCTTTTCACTCTTGAGAATCAGGAAATCGAAACTGTGGGCGATTCAGTATGTTGTCTACTGAATCGTGTGCGGTGCAGCTAGGAGGGGCCGGCCTGAGGTGCCAGTCCAGGTCTCGTCACCCGGTGTCTAGTCCCCGGAGCGGCCCCTCAGGACCTGAACCTCCTGGTTGTTCCTCCTACTTCTCTCATTCCTCCCGCTTGAGATGAAGATTCATCCCCTGACACCCTGGCTCTTGTGATGGCCCTGAGAGACCCCCAGAACAGGGATTAAACCCATTCTGCTGATGCAGAAACAAGGGCCAGTGAAGCTGGTTACCAGCCCACGTCACTTCGCCAGTTTGGGACGAATCTGGTTGCTGATCTGAGAACTCTTCCTTCTCTTGGACAGTGTCAGGCTAAGAGAGCCACACGCTTGCCAGGGAAAAGCGCCAACTAATTTTCTAGATATTAGTTCCTGGGTAAAGCTTTCATGTCCAGGCTTGCTGTCAAACCCTTGGAACAAGTTTTCTCTATCAGCCCTTCTTTTGTAGCTGAGCCTGTGTGCCCTCTAGGCGGGGTTCAGAAAAGGTTTCCTGCTTTAGGTGGTGTGGTCCCTCTGGTCTGTGGAGCTGTGGACCTGGGTCAGAGCACCTGAGCTTTGAGCAGTGTGGTTCCTCATAGCCGACTGATCTTAAATGATTCTCCATACCTCCTGCGGGCAGCCCCTGCACCGGACATCTCTTCTGCAGGGTTCTGCCTGCTTGTGGTGCTCTAGCTGGGTGAAGCACCCCCAGGGCAGCCCCAAAAGCCCAAAGTCTGTGGAATGGGCAACCCCTCCCACCCAGAAAGGGAAGCCCCCGCTGTATGGTCTCCTGGGTTTGGCACATTATGTCACAGGCATTACCTTGCTGACCCTCAAATAACCTCAGGATGAAGATGCTAGTTTCCCTATTTCAGAGACAGAAGCTGTGGTTGAGAGAGGTTAAGTAACTTGGACAGGGTCACGTGACTTGGAAGGGGCACAGGTGGACTTTGAACTCAGGCGTGGCCTCAGTATCCACGAACGCTTTCCTGCTCCAGTGACCGCTGGAGAGAAGTGGTCTGGCTCTGTATCCCGTGAACACAGAGCCAGGGGAGGGGCCCAGGAACCATGTCTTCAGCCCTAGGAATTCAGCTCTGGGAGGCTTGGGTGCCGTTACTGAGTCCCACCTCTTCTCTTGGGGATGGAGGCCTGACGCCAAGTAATGGGAAAGGGTTGTTCAGTGTCACAGCCAGGTTGGCTCTCTAAGGGCCAACACGCTCTCTAAAAGCCCCACTGGAAGCTGAGTCCCCTCCGAGGCACAGCTGTGGGAGGCTGCAGACAGCAGGGAGCTGGCGCCCTGCCCTCCAGGGCTCCAGAGAAGCAGATTCACGGGAGAGCAGGGGTAGGTCTGTGGCTGGGGCCATGGTCCCACTCCTGTGCGCTACCTCCAACTAACCTTCCCCGGGAGCCCTCGTCTTGCAGCTGTGTGTCCAAGCTTCCTGAACCTTTCATCCCTGTCCTTCCAGTGACACATGGTCTAGTCCTCACTCCCTCTTCTTTACATGCCATAAAGAGAGAAGCAGCTTAAGAAGTCCCAGGGGAGGCACGTTAGCTGATAATTGAAAGAGGCATCTGATTTTAAACACTGAGAGGGTGGCCTCAGCTCTGCCACTTAAGTGGTGGTGGGCCTTTCCCAGCCAACCCTTCCCAACTCCAGGCCCCTTCCTCAGCCACCCTATGGGTGCGGGGACTTAGAACGGGAACACTGAGCTCCAGGAAGAAAGCTTCATGAGGATATCTGAGCATCTTGGGATCCCTTGTAGCATATTATTCTCCTGCTAAATACCACCTAAGACTCCTCAAGCACTAGGATAAAGCACTGAAAGTCCCAAGCACGTTTCCAGTCTCTTTCCGCATGGATTCCTTCTCACCACACTGGGCTATTGTTGCCCCATTGTGTGAGTCTCTGATGAAAAGAGGAAAAAATCAATCAAAAGCATTGTGAGCAACAGCTGCTTCTAAGGGGTATGAGTGTCTATGAGCATGTGTGCAAATGTGAGATCTTGAAAATGGCTGGAGGTGACCAAAGGTAGCTGGTAGTTGCACAGGAGCATGGGTAGAACACAGGGAAAGCCATCCTGTCTGGCGGGGGATGGGGCGTTGGAGGGGGAGTTGTTAATTCATTCAATAACATCTTCACTGAGTTCCTACCATGTTCCAGGCAGTGCCAGGGGCTGGGCTAAATGATGAGCAAAGCAGAAACATCCTTGCTTTCTCAACTCTTACAGCCTGGTTGGGAGGCAGACAGCTACACACATGTCTATATAATAAGAAGATGAGAAAATGCTAGAAAGGACAATACAGGCTAATGTGAGATAAACATGAAGGAGAAGCTAAATTAATCTGGAGAAGAGGATTCCACGAGAAAGTGATCTCTGAACTAAACCCTAAAGGATGAGAAGAAGGTAAATAGGAGAACAGGAGAAGGAGTAAGAACGTTCTTGGCGGAGGACACGGCTTGTACAAAGGCCCTGTGGCAGGGCGGAGCATGGCACAATGGGTGGGCGGAAAGAAGGCCAAGGTCACTGAAGCTCAGTGAGTGGGGGAATGAGTGAGACAAGCTGAGCGTGGAGAGGATGGAGGACACTGTAGGACAGGTTAGGGGTGGTCCTTCCTCATAAAAGCAACTTGAAGCCATCAAACAGTGTGAAGCAGGGAGCAATCCTCAGACCTGTGTTTAGGAAGGTCCTGCTGAGAGCTTTGGTGGATGAGGGGTGGGAAACAGGGACAGGCAGATGAGAAAAGACAACTGTTTAGGAGGACTTCGCATTATCTATGCAGAAGAGAGATGGCAGTCACTTGGTCAAGAGTGATGATGAGAGAGTTGGGGAGAAATGGATGGATTCAAGAGACGCTTAAAGGGTCAGGTCATCATGACCTGGTGAAGGATTTTTTTCCTTTTTTTTTTTAATTGAAATATAGTTGATTTACAAAGTTGTGTTAATTACTGCTGTATAGCAAAGTGACTCAGTTATACATGTATACATTCTTTTTCATATTCTTTTCCATTATGGTTTATCACAGGATATTGAATATAGTTTCCAGTAGGACCTTGTTGTTTATCCATTCTATATATACCAGTTTGCAGCTGCTAATCCAAACTCCCAGTCTATCCCTCCCCTGCCCCTCCTCCCCCTTGGCAACCACCAGTCTATTCTCCATGTCCATGATTCTGTTTATGTTTCACAGATAGGTTCATTTGTGTCATATTTTAGATTCCACATATAAGTGATATCATATGTTAGTTGTCTTTCTCTCTCTGGTTTACTTCACTTAGCATGATAATCTCTAGTTGCATCGACCTGGTGAAGGATTTTATTGGGAGGGGTGAGGAAATAGGAAATATCTAGGCTGAATGGACCCCAGTGCCATTAATGGGAATAAGAAATAGTGGTCATGGTCACCCTTGTTCTGGTTTTCTAAATGTGGATGCTACCTCCCAGGAGATTATAGGAGGACAAAAGTTCACATCTGGCTAAGAGATGAAACCAGAATAATATCCAGGTATGGGCAAGGGTTGGAGCCATGGGCAAAATGGCATTGAAATATAAGCAAAGCTGTAGCCATCTGGTCCGCACTCCTTCTGTCTTCCTGCTCTGGCACCGGTTCTGCATGGTGATGCCCACAGGGAGGGGAGGGTGTTGACTGCACGCTCTTGGCCTCAGTTTGGGCACTGTCCCTCTTCCCTCGCCCCTCAGCCCCTTCCTGCTTCTCCCTTCCTGCACTGCACTGTGGGCCATTCCTATGGGGGTCCCGTCCGCCACTCCCCACCGTGGCAGCTAACTAGTTACATTGACCATCCCACTTAATCCTCCCAGCAGCTCCTGGAGGAAAGTGCTAGTCATATGTATATCCATTTTGCAAATGAAGAAAGTGGAAGCTCAGAGAGATGACTTAATTTTCCCAAGGTCATGCCACTGGCAATGGATGAAGCTCTGGCTGAGCTCCACCACTAATCCCTGCCTGCTTGTCCCTGCTGGTTTCTCAGCCCAATAGCCAGGCTGGGTCTCAGCTGGGGGCATGAGACTGTTCCCCACGGCCTCACCTTCCCCAGACCTTTTGCCTGTGGTCGAGGGTCCCTGGCGCCTTTTGCCTCTCATAGTAGGGCTGTGGTGTCCAGCACAGGAAATACCTGGCAAGCACCAGGATCTCACTTCAACTCATTCGCTCTAAGCCACTGTTGGGACTCCAACCAATGTCACCCTAACCCATTCCCTTCCTGCCCCATGTCCCTTTTTGTTTTTTGGCGGTACGCAGGCCTCTCACTGCTGTGGCCTCTCCCGTTGTGGAGAACAGGCTCCAGACGCGCAGGCTCAGCGGCCATGGCTCACGGGCCCAGCTGCTCCGCGGCATGTGGGATCCTCCCGGACCGGGGCATGAACCCATGTCCCCTGCATTGGCAGGCGGACTCTCAACCACTGCACCACCAGGGAAGCCCCCCATGTCCCTTTAGCCCTAAACAGCAAGAGACCTGGGACGGAGTGGTGGGAGCACTCTCACCACTGAAGAGCCTCCTGGTTGTCTCAGCAAGCCCCCAACTCACGGCACCATGGGGGTCCCCAACACTGGGTCCCAGAAAACCCCATTCCCAGAGCCCCACCAATCCATGGTCCATGTAGACCTCATCCCCAGCCCATGACCCACACGGACTGGAGCCCTGGGCATGCATCACCCCAACTTGGATGTCAGTTTGGACCCAGCACCTCCTCTCTCTAAACTTAAGTTCCCAGACTGAAGAAATCATGACTTTAGACTAGAGGAGTGCAAAGGTCCTTTCCATCTCTAAAATTCTGTGATTATGTCTGGAAAATTACCAGAAAATAGCACAGCACATCCCATTCCAAATAAATCAAGAAGGCTATGGGCACTATCTAAACTCCTCATCACACCTTTTTGACAAATTCCTTGTTCCCTCTAAACAGTAATTCAATGAAAATGTCACAGGGACAGAAACTTTCATCTGTTTGGGTTCCTTCTCTATCCGCAGTGCCCAGACCAGTGCCTGACACGTGTTTCGATAAATATTTATTGGTCAACTGGATGCATTAGTTTATTAGGGACACTGTAACAAAGTACAACAAATTACGTGACTTAAAACAACAACAATTCGTTCTCTCACGGTTCTGGAGGTGAGAAGTCCAACATCCAGATGTCGGCAGGACCACGCTCCCTCTGACGCCTGTAGGGGAGAATCTTTCCTTGCCTCTTGTTAGCTTCCCGAGGTGGAGGCTGTCAATCCTTGGGGGTCCTCGGATTGTAGACACATCCCTCCAATTTCTGCCTCCGCCGTCACATGGTCGTCTTCTCCCTGTGTCTCTGTCTTTTCCTTTCTTATAAGGACACAAACCATACTGGATTCGGGCCCCACCCTAATAACCTTACCTTGACTTGAGTATCTCTGCAAAGACCCTTTTCCCAAATAAGGTCACATTCACAGATACTAGGGGTTAGTACTGCATTACATATTTGGGGGGACATGATGCAACCTGTAACACTGAATAGATACCAAGAATGTCCTGGGATATTCCATTCCTGACTTCTGTTTCGGAAGGGCTCCTGCTGGAGTGGGATCCTTGCCACTTCACGGCTGAGCCAGTGTTTCCTTTTCAGGAGCCAACACAGACTGATAGTGGTGACGGTGGGGGTGGGGTGTCTTCTATTTCTAGATCCCTAAGTCTGGGAGGAATTTGGGGCCCATCTGGGCCTCCCCCTCATGTTCCAGCAGAGGAAAACTGAACCAGGGGAGGGACGGGGCTGGCTCCTGGTGCCAGAGGAAGTAGGTTAAGCCTGCCCCACTTCTCCTTGGTCATCATTTACAATCTGCCTGCATTCGAGAAGGGACTTAAAGGAGACTGAGAGGGAGCTCGTGTGGTTGCGTCAGTTTGAAGCCGTGAACCACGCTGTATCTGGGGTGGGCTTGTGAAGGAGGAGTTAGAATGTACGTGTTCAAATTAAAGGATTCTGGGGCTCTGTGAGGGTCCCTTTGTGACTGATTCAGTGGTGTGTCTGTCAGCCCCCCTTGTGTGCTGGGGACAGAGGCTGCTGGAAGAGGAGATGAAGCACAGAGAAGAGACAGCAGACACTACAGAGGGCCTCCAGGTTGACTCCAGGACCCTGGGCTCGTCATGTCGGGTGTGTTGGAAGGGCCTGCTAGGGGTTTATTTGCCTGATGACTGCAATTGTTTTCTATCGCTGTCATAAAAACGACCACAGCTTAGGGGCTCGAAACAACAGGAGTTTATTAGCTCACAGCTCTGTGTGTCAGAAGTCTGGGTGAGCTGGGCTGGGTTCTCTGCTCCAGGTCTCACAAGGCCAAGGTCAAAGTGTCGAATGGCCAGGGCTCTTCTCTGGAGGTGCTGAGGGAGACTGTGCTCCGAGGCTTATCCAAGTCGTTGGCAGAGTTCTGTCCTTTGTGGCTGCACCACTGAGCTCCTGTTCCCTCCTGGGGGTGTGGGAACCTGTCTCAGCCTGTTAAGACCCCCTGCATCCCTCGTCCCATTGCCCTCTCCATCTTCAAAGCCAGCAATGGTACAGCGAGTCCTTCTCATGCTCCAACCCCTTTGACTTCTTCTGCCTCAATTCTTCTGTCTCCACTCGAGAAAGTTTTCTGCTTTTCAGGGCTCATGTGATTAGATCGGGCCCACCCAACTAATTCAGATACTTTCCCTGCTTTAAGTCCATAACCTTAATTATGCCTGCAAAGTCCTTTTTGCTGTGTAATGTAACCCATTCACAAGTTCCAGTGATTAGGGCATGCACGGCTTTGGGGGACCCTCTGTCTCCTGGGATCCCACTCACCCTAAGGGAAGAGGGAGCCTCAGGGGCTAGAGGGAGATCTGAGTCTGAGTACCACTTGGGGTCTCCCACTCAGCTCAGCCCAGCGTCTTGAGGAAGGGGGTGAAAAAAATGGGGGTAGGGGATCAGCTGTGAGTGGAAGTAAAAATGCATGAGCTATTTCTACAAAAATGTTCATAAGTTGGGAGCACTTTGCAACATCTCTATGAAAGTGTGATTCAGAAAATGCGATAGATATCTTTTTCCCTTTAGCACAAAATAATACATTTTCTCCTGCGCACAGGGGCTTAAGAAGGGCATAGCCCAACGTGGCGCCTCAGTACTGGCCGACTTGCCTGGTGGCTGGGTGCTTGGCAGTGCAGGTGGCAGTGCCAAGGGCAGAAGGTAGTGCCGGATTCCAGGCAAGCACAGGAAGACTTCCCCCTGGGCAGCTTTGATAGGTGGGCCTTGGGAACAGTGGCTGTACTGAGAGGTCTTCGTGGAGCCTTTGGGACAAGGAGTCCCTTGGAAGGAGACCTTCTTGGAAGGGCTGGATAAAAATGGAGCTCATGTGACCATCACAGACTGGTGGAGGCTACTGCTCTGTGTGTGTGTGTGTGTGTGTGTGTGTGTGAATATAGTTATATGAGTATAGATTTATGTAACCACCATCACAATTAAGATACAGAACAGTTCTATCACTCCCCCCACCAAATTCCTTGTGCTGCTGCTTTTTTCAACGCTCCCACCACCTGTATCCCATGTGACCCCTGATCTGTTCACCACCCCTATAGTCTGCCTTTTCCAGAATGTCATATAAGTGGAATCAGACAATATGTAGCCTTATGAGGTGGCTTTTCACTCAGCATAATGCCTTTGAAATGCACTCACGCTGTGACATGCGTTAAAAGCCCCTTCTTTTTTTTTTTTTTTATTGCTGAGTAGTTAGTATTCCAGTGTTTGAATGGACCACAGTTTGTTTATCCATTCACCCACTGAAGGACATTTAGGTTGTTTCCAGTTTGGGCAGTTATAAGTGGAGTGCTATTTGCATGAACACGTTTTTATGTCTCTTGAGTAAATGCCCAGGCATGGGATTGATTGTTGAGTTGTATGGTGTGTGTATGCTTAACTTTATAAGGAACTGCCAAACCATTTTCCAGAGTGGCTGTCCCATTTTGCGTTCTCTCCAGCAGTTATAGAGTTCCAGTGGCTCCGTATACTCACCAGCATTTGTGGGACTTTGTTTGCTTTTTGTTTTGCCATTCTAACAGATTCTAATGGTATCTTGGGTTTTTATTTTATTTTGAACTTCATGGAGTTATTTGCCATCTGTGTGTCTTCTTTGGGGAAGTGTCTGTCTCAATTGCTTGCCCAATTTTTTATGGGGTTGTTTATGTTCCTTCTGTTGAGCTTTGAGAGTTATTTGTATATTCTGGATACAAGTCCTTTGTCAGATATGTGGTTTACGAATATTTTCTCCCAGTCTTTTCATTTTCTTTCTTTCTTTTTTTGGCCACACCATGTGGCATGTGGAACTTCCCTGACCAGGGATCGAACCTGTGCCCCCTGCAGTGGAAGCACAGAGTCTTAACCACTGGACCACCAGGGAAGTCCATCTTTTCATTTTCTTAACAGTGTCTTTCGTAGGGAAAAAGGTTTTAATTTTGATGAAGGCCAATTTATCAATTTGTTTCTTTTATCAGTGATACTTTTGATGTCATAGCTAAGAACTCTTTGCCTGACTCAAGGTCATGAAGATTTTCTCTTCTGTTATCTTCTAAAAGTTTAATCATTTTGCATTTAGATCTATGATCCATTTTATATAAAGAATGTGTGAGGTTGTTTTTTTGTTTTGTTTTGTGTTTTGCAATGGATGTCCCATTGCCATTTCTTGAAAAGATAATGCTATCTCTATTGAATTTATAAAAACTCAGTTGGTCATATTTGTGTCTATTTCTGCATTATTTATTCTGTTTTATTGATCTACATGTCTGTCCCTTCACCAATGTCCTGCAGTTTTGATTACTAGGGCTTTAAAATTGAGTAGTGTCAGTTCTCCAAATTTATTTATTTTTTAAAAACTGTTTCGGCTATTCTAATTCTGGTTCCTTCTTCTATAAATTTTAAAATCAGCTTGTCCATTGCTATAAAAAATTCTGCTGGGATTTTGATTGGAAGTACACTAAATCTATAGAACAGTTTGGGGGAGAATTGACATCTTAACTATATTGAGTCTTCCAATCCAGGAATACAGTAAGTCTCTCCACTTACTTAGGTGTTATTGCTTTCATAAGCATTTTGGAGTTTTTATCATACAAGTCCTGAACATGTGTTCTTAGATTCATAGCTAAGTATTTAAATCTGGGGGAACTTTTTGTACATCATATTGGTTTTTAAAATTTTAGCTTCCAAGTGTTTATTGCCAGCAAGTAAAAATATGATGGATTTCTTTTCATGTTGACTTTATGTCCTGCAACCTTGCTAAACTCAATAATAAGGTTTGTTTTTGTTTTTAGATCTTTTGGGATTTTCTGTGGTCGTATTGCCTGTGAATAGGGATAGTTTTATTTGTTCCTTTATAATCCATATGCGTTTTATTTCTTTTTCTTGCCGTATTGCACTGGGACTTCTAGTATGATGTTGAATAGCAGCTCTGAGAGTGAATAGCTTTGCCTTGTTCTCTGTTTTAAGGGGAAAGCATTCAGTCCTTCATTATTAAGTGTGATGTTAGCCATGAAATTGTTGTAGATACTTTAAATCAAGTTAAGGAGGCTCTCCTCTAATCATAGTTTGCTGAAATTTTTATCACAAATGTACATTGAATTTTGCTAATTTTTTTCCTGCATCAATTGATATGATTGTGTGCCTTTAATTACTTAATCTATTAATACTATAGCTTGTGTTGAATAGTTTTCAAAAATTGAACTAATCTTGCATTCCTGAGATACACCCCATTTGGTTGTGGTATATTATTTTTTAACATATATTGCTAGACTTGATTTGCTAATATTTTGTTGATTATATTTGCCTATTCATGAGGGATGTTGGTGTATAGGTTTCTCTGTATGTACCTAACCCTAGCCCTAACTGCCCTTCCGCTCCCTGCTCTCAAGCCCTTCATCTGAACATGGCAGGCACAAGACTTCAGACCTTGGAGAACTCCCCTTGTTGGGATTTAAAAACAAAACCATAGAATTTCCTAGAATTATTTTCCCTCAATAGAATAAAAGTTCCAGGAGAGAAAAGTATTTCCTTTGGACCCTGCACTCCCTTTAAGTCAAATAAACATCTGTCAAGGAGGAACAAGACAGAATTCCTTGTGATCAGATGCTCCTGGTTCTACAGCAATTTATCAAAGCCCTTCTCATCAATTAGAGAAATATTTGAAAAATCATCACAGCTCCTGCAAGCGCCTCATGTATAATTCAAAGCAATGGCTCCAGATGGAATGAGGAAGCCACAGAAGCCAGCATTGCCTTTTGAAGGTAAACCTGCCCATCGTCCCTTTCATCTCAAACCTAGGAACAAACTCCGGGCCCTCGAAAATTACGTTTCTACTGAAGTGTAGAAATCTTAAGCCTGAAGTGTAGACACTTCCTCTGCCTCCCAGTGGGCCTCCTCTAGGGGAAACCATTTCTCAGTTCTTGGAAACTGGGTGTTCCTGTGAGATTAAGGCAGTGAGAAGTGACCCCTCTCATGCGTGCAGTATTCTGCTTTCTTTAATCGCAGCCTCCAGTACTGAGTGATTCCAAGAGGGCTGCAAATAAAAAAAACAACCAAACAAGTGATCAAGTGATCACCATGTGAAAACCACCCTCACTTTTCTTATTTCATTTGCCATTCTCATGAGTCACGTAATATCTTGAGTTTATAGATGAGAAGACTAGAGCAGAGAGGTGGAGTGACTTCCTCAGGGTCACACAGCAAATTCACAGTGAATAGTATTTGTACCTTGACCACCAGACACTGCCTCTGTGGGTATAAAACCCAAATTTTCATTTTGATTCTGTTGTTTGATTGAACAATGTGGAGACTAAGTGGGAAATTGATCATTTTTTTTCATTGAAATTTGGTTTGGAATAAAAAGTCTGAATTTAAAAATACCAAATATGTTTTGCTAAGTACAGTGGCCATATTGCTTATATTATTTAAACCACTCCACCCCTGAACTGTATTTAACAGTTTCAATTGATTTCACTTCTGAATTGCACGAATGGCATGTAGAGCCCACGTGATTTAAGACCCCAGCACCACCAGCTCAGGGCACTTTAACAAGAGACGACACAGGGAGGACTGTAGGAGACATATCTCTGTACTGTGGAGGAAACACTTCCTTTGGATTTGACCTAGAAGTTACTCTTCTTAGTTACTCTACTTGCTCACACCTGGTCTCCACCTGCCCTTGCAATATGGCAGCAACAGAGGTGGCTCTGAGTGGGACACGTGGGCTCTGTAGGATTCCTTGTGCAGTGGGTCAGTGGGGACTAACCCTCTGCAGGGTATGTGCAGAGGCAGGTGGATGGTCCTCCTCAGCTCTGTGCTCTAGGAGGCATCTAGGATACTGTATTCTAGAACACCAGAAATACAGTAGGTGAAGACCAGAATTCTAAGTGGTGCTAAGGGCAGAAAATGGGCATCCTCCTCTATGGGCAAGGAGGCCTTTTGAAGGCAGATGAGACAGTCCATCCCAGACCAGATGGGCCAGAGACACAAGGGGTGCAGAGAGGAGGGACCAGGAGCTACAAAATGCAAGCAGAAATATCCACCTGGGACCAGGTGATCAAGGCCAGCCCCCTAGGAGGAGAGGTGTATGCGGGAGGGGTCTGGCCTGTCCTCACCACTCTGCACCCAGCCCCCAGCCCAGTGTCTAGAACACAGCAGCTGCTCAGCAAGGTGACAGAAGGAGCTCCATCATCACTGCCTGCAGAAGCCGGCCAAGATGCTCCAGTGTGAGTTGGGGGCCCCTCTTCTGAGCTCCCATAACACCCTGGGCTTGCTCATCACCAAAGCACTGTCATGTCACCTTATAACGATCTGATTTCTAGTCTGCTTCCTTCCTAGAACCACTTTTGCATTCCCAGCATCTTCTCTAGCATATGGTGCATATTAAGTCCTGAAGGAAGGAGGGAGGAAGGGTTTCATCAGCTACTTAGGGTTAAGGGTTTCGCCAACAACTGAGAGAGAAGAAATTGGAAGTTAATAGCAGGTCTCACTGTACGTCATCTTGAGGTTGCGGAATATAGTTGTGTGGCTGTAAACTCTGTAAGGACCCACACATAGCTCTCCTTCTACAGTGGAAGCTCAGTCATGCTGTTACTCTACGAGGGTATGAGTCTCAAGGCATCAGGGTCTCTCTTGGTTATCACTGTTTCACTAGCTCCTGGCATACAACTTATTATATATAACAACTTAATACAAATTGTTTGAATGAATGAATAAGTCAGCGAGTGAATTGGGTCCTTAGTGTTCTTTATCAAGTCCTGGTTTACTGAGCCTATCTGTGCGTGGTTCTCATGGTCCTCCAGGTCAGCTGCATCCATGATGCTAGGAGTCCGTAGCCTGGGGCCCACGGGACATGCTCAGGCCAGCTGCTCATTGCCGCATACTGGCTCTTCCCTTGAAATGTTCATCTTCACAGTTAAACCATGTGGGCCTCCAGGTGGAGGAGGGACCTCTGCTGAATCTAGTGGCCTTCATTATTTTATTAATCTTATTCTAACTTTAGAACAGGTGTGAATGTGAGAATAGTCCTTCCCTGGGCCTCGTCTTCCCCTCTATGAAAGGAAAAGGCTACCCAAGATGATCCCAAAGCTTTCCCAGCATTTCAGGCAAAGATGAGGAGGGAGGCGGATGTGGTGACGGCATCCTGGTGTCCTCCTGTGGCAGCTCCACCCCGAGTTCCCAGGGTTCCCAGGGAGCAGTGCGGTTGTGTGGGATGAGCTTCGAGGAAGATGTGTGAGTAAGCATGAATTAGCACCCCTGCTTGGGGCCCGCGAAAACGTGTCAGAGACACGGAGGGGGACCTGCCGTCACTGTGAAGACAGCAGACTTCCAGACTAAAGATAGGACCTGCCTCCCGACGGGGAGGGGCTCCCTGCCCCCCTGGGCGGAGGGATGGAAATGAGCTGAACACAGCAGTGTGCGCCCGCTGTCACTTTTGGGGTATGAAGATACAAGCCATCAGAAAACCCAGCAAAAGCTGCAGGTCCTCTCTCCAGAAAAATGCACAGACATCTGACATTTTGCATCTGATGGAAGGGAGGAGGATGGATTCCTTGAAGTCCATCTCTGAGCTCTGGGACCCCACTAACAAACTCATCCAGAGCAGAGAGATGGGGGAGGGGAGGGGTCCTCGTTCCTAGCTCTCATCTGGGCTCTGCTCCATCTGGCTGTGCCTTCGCTGCTCTGGATGGCCTCAGTCTTGCCATCTGTAAAATGGATGGCCTGGAAGAGGACCATAGTGTGGTCCCTTCCTGGATTCCACCCTAGAATTTGGTTATCACAAGCACACACCCTGAGGGCAGCTCCTGGGTGCTGGGGCCGCTCTCCTAATGGCTAAGCTGAGAAGCAAGTGCGTGGGAGCTGGGCGTGGGGGAGCACCGCTCATGGCGCCTTCAGAACCCACTTTTTCTCTAGCTTTAAACCCAGCCTCCTTCTGACAGTGGACCCACCAGTCAGGTGGAGCCTGAAACGCTCTCCTACGTGGAGATGAGAAGTATTCAGACTCCTTCCTTCTCTTTCCCTGGCTCTGTCTAAAACGGCTGGATAATGGGAGTTGGGGTCTCCCTTGGCAGTGTCAGGTATGCCTGACAGAAAGCCGGGAGCGGGTCTCAGCCAGATTTTCAAGGATAGGAGCTAAGGCCTAGACGGCTGTGACCTGGCTCAATCCCACCCGGCCGGGCCTGGGGCCAGACGCCCCGTACCTGGTCTGGAGAGCTCGGGGGCACCCACCGCTCCATCTGAGTAAGAACAAGGAGGTTTCACCTCCCTCCCTGAGCCTGGTCTCCTCTTTCCTCATTGCCTCCCCACTTTTCACCTCCTAGTAACTTCTAGGCTGGGGGAAAGGGGCCTTTGCCCAGAAGGCCAGCCTGAGCAGCAGACAGACTCCCCTGCCCAAGTGCTCTGCCCGGGAGAGGATGGCTGTCTAGTCCACGTACCGCCCTGTGGTCAGCCCGCCAGGGACCTTCCCTCTCCCCCCACACCCCCTCCAGCCCTCTATCCCAGCCCCACTCAGAGCTCCTAACCTTGGTGCTTCCTGGGCAGAAGCCTCGTGGTAGCTTTCATTGGGGTTTGCTTCTTGAGTCAGATTATGAGAATCTGACTTCTTTAGATAGAAGCCGTTACTCCCACTCCAAATTACGATGGATTTCCAAGGGTGATCAAACCCCTGGAGCACTGGCTGTCGCATTGCCCTTCCCTGCTGCCTGGGGTCCCCGTGCACCCTCCGACCCTCCGCCTCTGTACCCTCGGGCCCCATACGCCCTCCGTCCCTCCGCCTCTGTTCCCTCAGCCTTCTCCAACCCTCAGAGCTCCTCTCACCCTTCAAGAAAGCTCCCTACCACCTCCTCTATGAAGCCTTTCCAGACTACTCGAACTGGAGTGAGGTTTCCTTCCTCCGTAAGCCCAGCTGTGTGTCAGGAAGCGGGGAGAATATGGTGCTGAGCCCTGTGCAGCTGCTTCAACAGGGCAGGACCTAGGTCAGTCCCCACAGCAAGGCTTTGGGATAAATATTAACACCCTGCTTAACAGATCAGGAACTGCGTGGGTGCAGGTGGAGTGGGTGGGTTAACTGACTTGCCCAGGATCGCAGAGCTGGGAGATAAAAGGGTCTGCATCCAGAGATTGTGTTTTGTCCCACTGTCTGCTTAGCCTCCTGTCCCTGCACCCAGGCTTTCGTTCTTCCTGACTTTCTGTCCCGGCTTGTTTGTGTAGCTCTCCCCCTGCTCTGGGTCCCCCTGTGAACAGAGGCTACTGTGTTCTCCCCTGCTCCCTCCCAGAGCCGTGCAGAGGGCCTGCTCAGTCAGTGTTTGAAGGATTGGATGAAATCTCTCCACTAGTGCTTGGCATTTTCCCCGCACCTAGAGTTGCAGTAATGAAATTTCCACCCTGTGCCATAAATGATTGAAATGTTGAAAATATCACAACCTGGAGGAGACCAGAGCTCTTGAAATTTACAACTAAGACAACGGCTTCTATTTATGGAGCATCTGCTGTGGGATGTGTTTCGAGTGGTTCTCTCTTGACTCTTGACAATCGATTTAGGTGACTCTGGGGTAAGGGCACCTGTGTTTGTGACTGGCCCAGTTCTGACTGGTCAGTGCCCCTGTGTGCCCCTTGTTAGATATTACAATACCACACCTGCCTGTAAGTCGTGTGCTTTTATGGATGCCCATTTTACAGATGAGGAAAGTGAGGCTCAGAGGGGAGAAGTGAATTACCCAGAGCCACACAGCCAGACCTCAGCAGAGCTGGGCATTGAAGCCTGGAGTGTTTGTGGCACACACAACTTAACCAGCACACCATCCAGCTTCAAAGCCCAGCTCCCTCCCTTTCCTAGGCTAGGTCAGGCCTTCCCGCTCTCAGCAGGCCTGGGGTCAGTATTTGCATGGGGGTAGGTGGGGGCCCCACCACCACCGACCTCCAGGCAGTGCAGCCCAGCTATTCATGAGAAAAGCACTCCTGCTGGGCCCCAAGTGCTGCCCTCAGAGGGCAGACACCTGCATCAGTGCTGGTGTGCAGGAGGGCCCAGGGCCTCCCCCAGTGCCAGAGGGATCAGTGGTCCCTCTGTTCACATGGAAGAGGAGTGAAGAAGAGACCAACCACTTGGAGAAAGGGATTGCAAATGCTGATCTTTAGTCGGTTGTATTTTGTTAAGTCCACAGGAACAAACCATGGATTTGGGGCCAGGAGGCCCATCTCCCCGTTACTGTGTGATACTGGTCAGGGTGCTTGCACTGCCCAACCTTACTTCCCCAGCTGTCAAGTAAGTCACTTGGGCTGGATGCAGCCCAACGCCCCCTCCAGCTCCTCCTGGGCGAGTTGAGAGTGGGCCCTGGGGTCTGATAGCCTGTGTTCAAATGTCAGCCCTGGGATGGGGGTGAGGGGAAGAAAGCGTCCACTTAACTCTTCTGTGCCTGGGTTTCCGCACCCGTGAAATGGGGATAACAATAGCAGTAGGTGCCTCGACCGAGCGTTACACATAAAGTGCTTAGAAAAGTCGCACGGTGCGTGCTCAGTAACCCTTCATTTCTAGTACTTTACGGCTGAAGTGGTCATTTTAGCTCTGATTCTTGCCCAGCAAGTATTATCTCCCTGATGCAAATGAGAAATGGAAGCCCAGAGAGTAACTTACTCAAGGCCACATGGCTAAAAGAGATACTGGGTCAGTTCTCAGTTTCCCCAAGGTCGCTGAGCTGTGCTTCCCTCCTCCTGCCCACCCACCTGTTCAAAGAAGGGAACTGGCAGGCAGTTTGGATAGCAGGTGAGAGCAGGCTCTTCTCCAAGGTGGAAGAAGGGTCGGCCTCTGTGCTTCTCCATTGCTCTGTGCTTCTCCATTGCTCTTCCAGCACTGGCAGCTGTGAAGGGGTGGGAAGACTCTGGAGCCTATGCTCAGTGGCCTTTGTCATCAGCCCTGCTTCCTTTGCTTACAAGCTGTGTGACTTTGAGAAGGGTGGGCAACCTCTCTGGGCCTTGGTATCTTCATGAGAAAACTGGGGAGAGCAGCCCTGACCTCTCCACTTACAGGGTTGCTAGGAGCATTAACTACAGGGAGGGGGCAGTTACGAGAGCAGGGAAGCAGCGAGGGCTGGGACAGGAGCCCCCGTGCCCCCAAAGGGAGGGAGCCAGAGGTCTAATACCCCAACTTCTTTTTCTTCCCTCCCTGGGGTCTCCTCCTGGATGGAGCTGACCACTGGCTGAACTCAGTGGGGAGCCCGAGAACATGCGGTCAGCCTGGGCAGCCGCAGTGCAGATGGGGAGGGCGCAACGGGAGATGTCCCGGGCCTCTCTGAGGTTGCTCCCCTCCTCCCCGTTCTGCCTCTGCGTCCCGTGAGCTGGCTAGACAATAACGGGGCCCACACTGGAGATAGTGCCATATTCACCTGTCAGGGGGTTACTGTCAAGAGAGATTTAGCCTCCTTTTTGTGAGTAAAACAATGAAGCCTCCATAATTGTTCCAGGAGAAATAAACATGCCAAAATATTTAAGTACTAATAAAAGTTAAGAATTATCCCAGCATATTTAAGTATAGATGTATTTTTACAGCAGGCAATGAAGGCAGTTGCCAGCAGAATGCATTTCATCCAGGCCATTTAATACTAAACTGCCCGCCCCCTGCTTTGAGGCTTGGATGCGGAGGGAGCGCCGAGGAAGGGGGAGTTTGGGGCCTTCACAGTGATGGGAAGAGGGTCCCCTTTCTCAGGAGCAGACCCCACGCAGGACACCAGGCACTGCGCTCCACCCTTCCCGTTGCCCACTGCTCTCCAGTCCTGACCGCAACCCCAGGCAGTACTAGTGTCATCTCTGAGAGCAGAAAAATCCAAGACACAGGAAGATGAAATAAGCGCCCCAGGCTGCACAGCTGGTGGCTGCTGGAGACGGACGGGATGAGGCAGCCTGACTCAGGAACACACCCTCCGCTCTGGACCATCTCTCAGGGCTACCTGGCCCTGTGCTGGGAACCTGGGATGCAGATTCACAGCAGGCTGAGTTCTGGGCCAGCTCGGCTCTTGCCAAGGCTATTCACTAGCCTCTGAACAAGTGCCTCAGACTCTGTTCCCACATGGCTGCCCACCACTACCCCCAGCCTCAGTGCTGCAACTGGAGGCTTCTCTCAGTCTGAGTGTGTGCATGAGTGTGGGTGCAAACCTGAGTCTCCTGGCTTTTAACCCTTCCATAGTTCCCTGTTCCCCACAGGATACAGCCTAAGCCCTTGGGCCATACCCAAGGCTCTGCCCGTTTCTCCAGCTCTGTTTTCTGCCCCTCCTTGAGCTCCGAGCTGTAGGTGGACCAGTCATCTTTTGCTTCTCCACACACAGTGTGCTGTTCTGTGCCTCCTGTGGTCGCTCGTGCATGGACCTCTGTCTGGAATGCCTTTCTATCCTTCCTCGCCTGGCCAACTCTTAGGCACCCTTCCTAGCCCAGCTCATGTACAGGTTTTCCAGAAATCCCTCCCAGAGCCTCTGAGTTCAAGTACACATCCCTTGTTCTGGGGCCCTGAATGCTCAGCGCTCACCATAGTACATTGGCATTATTTATTGATGAGACTCACTCCCCCAAATGCAGGACTGTATCTTCTTCATGTTTGCATGCAGCACCCGGCATCCGTTACTGGCCTGAAGACATCTTGAGGAAAGACACGTGGCTCTGACTGTGAAGGAGGCCGACATGCCTTAGCATCTTTGCTCCATGGCTCAGTACCTCTGTGACTCTGAGCACATTTCTTAACCCCTCCGAGGCTTACCTGGAAAACAGGGCTAGACACGGCCCCCTTATCAGCCTGTGTGAGGAGTAAGTAGACTATCCCTTGTAAACACATCCACCAGAAAGCCGGGCACGTGTTCCATAAATGCTGGCTGAACGTGAGTCTTTAACTGTGAAACTGTCGCGAAACTGCCCCAGCCTCAGGCCCCTCCTCCCTCTGGTGAGTGGGCAGGCGCCCCTCACACACACACAGGCTTTGTCTCTCACACAGGCCTTTGCGTCCACTCCTAGTCTTTGAGAACAACCTCCTGAGAGGTACAGGTGCAGAGAAGCCAGTGGCCCAGAGAGGTTAGTGCTTTACCCCAGGTCACACAGGAAGGTATAGATGGAGCTAAGACCGCTAACCAGGTCTGGAGCATCCAGGTCACTGCTGTTTCCCAGATTCCCCAGTTCAGTCAGGAACAATCTTCTGTAAGGAGCTGATGACTCCCTTGGAGAAACCGCACCCCCTCCACACCACTCCTTGGCCCACATCTGGTGGAGGACGGGGCTGGCAGAGGTCAGCTGCTTCTGGTTAGAGCTCCTCCAGCCTACTGGGAGCTGCCTGGCCTCGGGCCGCATGAAAAGCCCAGATAACCCCACCCGAAGGAGACATGCCTTGAGTGGACAAGAGGCTCCCTGCTCCCCTGCTCTGCCCACGTACACGGCCATTAGCCCACGTCCCTCCAGCTGGGCTCATGGTTCTGGCTGCACCAAGCAAACAGCAGGGTGACCTGGGGGTCCTCACCTTGGAGTGAGCCCTTTGGGAGCCTTGATTTCTTGATCTATTAAAATAAGGGTGTTTCCGCTATGAGCAAGAAATGAGACCGTATCCGGTGGTTCAGAAAACTGTAAAATGGTTACGGTTAAGATCGTCACCACTAATCATCATCATCGTAGAGAATAAAGGTAATTCAGGGAATGCTGAAGTCCCTTTGGAAATTAAAACCCTGGAGGAACTTGATTTCTCTGTTAGAAATAACTCATGTCCTATTTTTTTTAGAATTTTTTAGTATGGTAAAATATTTATAACATAAAACTTACCATTTTGATGATTTTCAAGTGCCCAGTCCAGTGGCATTAAGTACATTCACGTTGTGGTGCAACCGTCACCACCATCCACCTCCAGAACTTTTTCATCTTCCTACACTGAAAGTCTGTCCCCATTAAACACTTAATACCCTATTTCTCCCCTCCCCCAACCCCTGGCAGTCACTGCTCTACTTTCTATCTTTATGAATTTGACTGCTCGAAGTATTTCATCTGAGTGGAATCACACAGTATTTGTCCTTTTCTTACTGGTTTATTTCACTTAGCATAATGTCTTTAAGTTTTATCCCTGTTATAGCACGTGTCAGGACTTTCTTTTTTATAAAGACTGAATAATAAGCCAGTGTACGTGTGTACTACCTTTCGTTTATCCATTCATCTGTCAATGGACACTTGGGTTATTTCTACCTTTAACTATTTTTAATAGTGCTGCTGTGAACACAGATGTATGAACAGCTGTTAGAATCTCTGCTTTTACTTATGTTGGATATATAGCCGTCAATGGACTTGCTGGATCATGTGGGAATTCTGTTTCATTTTTTTGAGAAGCCACCCTATTCAAAGCAGCTGCACCACTTTACATTCGCATAAGCAGCCCACAAGTGTTCCTGTCTTTCCACATCCTCACCAACACTTATTATTTCTGTTTTGTTTTGTTTTTCAGTACCTAATGGGTGTGAAATGGTATCTCATTGGGGTTTTGATTTGCATTTGCCTAAAGATTAGTGAAGTCGAGTGTCTTTGTATGTGCTTACTGTTCATTTGTGTATCTTCTTTGCAGAAATGTCTATTCAAGTCCTTTGCCTGTTCTGTAATGGGTTTGGTTTTGTTGTTGAGTTGTAACTCACTTCCTATTTTAACATCAAATGAACTGCTGGACTGTCTTTCCATTGGTAGCAGAAATATGTGTGAGTGAATGTGAATATCAGTGGACAGAACACCAGCATTTATGGAAGACTTCTTTTGTTTAGTCCTCATGATAACTGTGTGAAGTAAGTGCTATGACCTTTATGTATGAGGAAACTAAGGTTTCAGAGAGATTAGATGACTCACCCAAGATCATACAGCTGGTGCAAGATAGAGAGATAGAGAGATAGAGAGATAGGGATTGAGGGTTTGGAACTCATCTTGGCACTCATCCCAGTCTATCTCCAAAGTGATGAGGGTTTGGAACTCATCTTGGCACTCATCCCAGTCTATCTCCAAAGTGATGCCCACACTGCCTCCCTGCAGAGGCTGAGCCTCCTAAAACAGCAGGAGGATGGCCGCAGTGACGACCAATCCATTATTGTTATCTGCATTGAAGAGACAGCCCCAGGTGAATGATGTAACCAGAAGGTTCAGAGCAAGGCCCACCATTAATCTCGTGGTTACAAACAATATAGGAAGATTATGCTGGCTTCCAGCCCAGTTAAGTGGACATTTGGATGTTTTCCAAAACAAATGTGGATCCTGTAAATACAGATCAGCTGGTTTGCAGGAAATCAGCGTCCAGATGAAGCCGCATCTAGAGAGATTTTCCAAAAGTCCTACTGCAGAGAACTTGGGGGTGGCCCATTTGGAGCATGTCTCCCCCTTGTGAAATGTTTTTCATTCATTCAAGACTTCCTTGCTGAGGGACTCTGGGTGCCCAGCTCTCTGCCGGACTTGGGCTCATGTGTGAGATGCTGGAGGTGGAGGTGAGATGCTGGTGGTGAATTATGACTCTGGCAACCATCTACCTTCTAGTCTCCAGAACAGTGCACCTTCAGGCAGGAACTCTATGACCAGAGATGGGGGGATGCTTGCCCGTTGTCACACAGTAAGTTCCCAAGTAGTAAAGCTGGGAAGATGTCCCAAGTCTCCATTAAGTCACTCGACTTTCCCAAATACCCCAAATTTTGGTATTTATACTACTGAATTTTCCAGACTGCTTTTCAGCAAGGGAATTCCCAGAAGGGGTGCAATAATCCTTTGCCAGAATTTATGCCCTAATTTTGGTTTCAAAACAAAGTGAATGTAGATAGGTCTCTATTTCTTTCCTCTGGGAGCACATATACAGAGGTTAAGACTTCTTCCCAGGAAAAATTCGAAAACGACATGGAAATGAAAGTGAGTGCTCAGGTCACTAGGTGATTAAGTGCCGAACGAGTGGAACAGACAGTGAGTCCTTTTAATCTAATCCTTATCCAGGGTGTATGAGCACGTTCGTCCTCCTTTGTTGACACAAAACCCTGATGGGCTGAGACTTCACTCCATGCACTTTCCAGGAGGTGCGTCCAGTGGCTCGTGGTGTGGTTCCCCAGGTTGTATCTTCTCTTTGGGATGGAATGGTGTTGCCACACCAGGCTGGCTCTAGGGATGCTCCTCTCCGAATTAAGCGCTGTCTGGGGATAGATTCCACGTCTACTTGCTGGTTTCCCTCAGCGGAGCTGAGATACGATCCATCTGTCTGAACATCAAGGGTGGACAACGGGGGGTCGGGGGACAGACAAAGATGGAATGAGACGTATGAACTCAGCCCAAGGCTCTGACCCGCCATTGTTGGCTCACCCCCAAGGCTCCTGTCTAGGCCTCATGCTGGAACAGCGGGTTGCTGGCAGCACCAAGGGCTCCCTGACTGGGCTTTGGGCGTCCTCTTGGTGGGGGGGGGCCGTGTTGTCACTATGAGCATATAAGTTCCTTGGTCCTTTAGCACAGAAACCAAATCTTAAGTCTACATTAAGTATGATTGTTTAAGTATAATCCTTTTGTGGAAGGAAGGAGGAAAGAAGAAAAGGAAGAAAGGAGGGAGTGAAGGATAAATAGAAATTTTTCCCTTTAACAGAAATCCATGAGATGCATCTGGTCGAACTACATTTGTTGGGAGTGGCAGGTGTTTTTGTCAGTAGAGCCTAGAAGATAGATAGCTACATAGAGAGATAGATAGATAGATAAAATAAGTGGTCACTTAATGTTTGCTGAGTGAATGAATGATTGAATATTGTGGAGATTTGTGATTTGCTTACTGAAAGGGAGATTTCCTTGTGGAACCATATTGGTCACTATTAGTAAGACTGAGGGGAATATGTAGACTAAGGCTTTGGTTTTAAGTCATAGGAAGTGCACGAACCTGTGATGACATTTCCACAATAGGAGGCCAGTTTGAATTAAGTGTAGTGAAGTCATTCACTATGTGTGATTTCTAGGTCCCGGCCTGCCCAAGATCATCTCTTCCAGTCAAGCCTTTAAATTGCCAGTGAAAGGGGTCTTGTCTGAACACAGTCCATGATTCCCCTCTTAACTTTCAAGCCAGAAGCACCGAGGGTCTCTTTCTTCTAAGTGATATAGTCACCGCTTCCTGAACAACTTCCCTTCCAGGAAATCCAGACCCTCCTCCACTTTCCCTCCATCTCCTAGTCCCTGATTCAGAAAATGAAGCTTGAAGAAGGTGCTTGCAAATTGGAGTGAGTAGCTCTGCAGGGTGAGGCCCGACATCTCGCCACATTAACCCTGGGAACTTGGGCCAGGAAATGAGGCTGGAGCCATTAATGCCTAATGATGTTGCATTGTCTTCCAATAACAAACCATCTCACCAGTTGGTTTTATAGGGGACCAGCTGTTGTTAATTGGGGAAGATGAGCATGAAATGACAGCTTTCACACCTGACCAAGAGAAAGCTGCGGCGTCCTGGGGCAAGATGGGAACCGCCTGCTGCAGGCAGGGGGCCCCTGAGCTCTGTCTCAGCAAAGGAGAGGCCTGGGGACGGCCTGGGGCTCCCATTACTCTCACATCTTCAGCAGGCAGAAAAACAGAAAAGAGTGTTGGGTTCATTTAACATCCCACGCCTCCTCCTGCAGCCCGACAACATCACCTTGCCATGCTGTGTCATTTGATTTGCTTGTGCGCGTGTCTCTGTAGCAAGGTGACGGGGGCCTAAAGTTGCACAGCCTAGCATCTGGCGTATTCCAGGCTCTGCAGAGGAGGCATGACCAGGTCCTCTACCACTGATCCCGGCTGCTGCTCCCCGGCCACAGGTCCCCGGACCAGGGATCAGGCTGCCGGCAACTAGTGACACAAGGGCTCAATCACATTTTCTCCCTTAACATTTCATCAAAGAGACACAGGAAGCAGTTGTCACCCAGCAGTGGGTACGAAGCAAAGGGAGGAGAGAGAAGTGCTGTGACACAGAGTGGGTGCGGCGGCTGTTTGGCTGTTTGGTCCAGGAGCAAACCAACACGGGGAGGGGGCTGATGCACAGGGACAGGAGACTGGTGCAGGAGCCGGGAAATCTTACGCACGGAATACCTACCACATGCATTCTAACTTTATAGCCTCGGATGGTCCTCTCAGGACCATCCCAGGATACCTGGAAGCATGTTATATGATCCCCATTTCACAGATGGGACACTGAAGCTCTGTGATGTCAGGCAACCTGCTGATCGTTAGTAATCAAGAGCAGGGACTTGAACCCCATCAGGTGAGTGCCCTCCTGTGCACTGCTGCTGTTGGCATTTGAAGACCACTGCAGGTTCTCTACTGGCCGGCAGAGGCGGAGAGCTCCGTTTCAGGGCGCTCAGTCAGGCTGCCTCGAGTCCCGCAGACTGAGAAAAGCACAGACCTCTCTCTCTGCCTATATTTGCCTTTATTTGCAGTGTCGATTCAAAAGACGGGAATGAGGAGCATTAAAACATGTACTGTAAATAAACCAAATTAAAGTTAGATTGACTCATTTAGCAGCCAGCCTCCGATCTTGCATTAGAGGCAATTGAAGAGATTTCACAGATTTTAGTAACCAGATAAGATTATTATATAAACAGACTTCTGCACTGAATGATGAGCCATATCTTTTTTTTTGAGACAGTTAAGATATAGTTTATTTTATTTTTTTTAACATCTTTATTGGAGTATAATTGCTTTACAATGGTGTGTTAGTTTCTGCTGTATAACAAAGTGAATCAGTTATACAAATAAATATGTTTCCATATCTCTTCCCTCTTGCGTCTCCCTCCCTCCCACCCTCCCTATCCCACCCCTCTAGGTGGTCACAAAGCACCGAGCTGATCTCCCTGTGCTATGTTGCTACTTCCCACTAGCTATCTGTTTTATATTTGGTAGTGTATATATGTCCATGCCACTCTCTCACTTTGTCACAGCTTACCCTTCCCCCTCCCCATATCCTCAAGTCCGTGCTGTAGTAGGTCTGTGTCTTTATTCCCGTATTACCCCTAGGTTCTTCATGACCTTTTTTTCCCCCTTAGATTCCATATATATGTGTTAGCATATAGTATTTGTTTTTCTCTTTCTGACTTACTTCACTCTGTATGACAGACTCTAGATCCATCCACCTCACTACAAATAACTCAATTTCATTTCTTTTTATGGCTGAATAATATTCCATTGTATATATGTGCCACATCTTCTTTATCCATTCATCTGTCGATGGACACTTAGGTTGCTTCCATGTCCTGGCTATTGTAAATAGAGCTGCAATGAACATTGTGGTCCATGACTCTTTTTGAATTATGGTTTTCTCAGGGTATATGCCCAGTAGTGGGATTGCTGGGTCGTATGGTAGTTCTATTTGTAGTTTTCTAAGGAACCTCCATACTGTTCTCCTTAGTGGCTGTATCAATTTACATTCCCACCAACAGTGCAAGAGGGTTCCCTTTTCTCCACACCCTCTCCAGCATTTATTGTTTGTAGATTTTTTGATGATGGCCATTCTGACCGGTGTGAGATGATATCTCATTATAGTTTTGATTTGCATTTCTCTAATGATTAATGATGTTGATCATTCTTTCATGTGTTTGTTGCCAATCTGTATATCTTCTTTGGAGAAATGTCTATTTAGGTCTTCTGCCCATTTTTGGATTGGGTTGTTTGTTTTTTGTTATTGAGCTACATGAGCTGCTTGTAAATTTTGGAGATTAATCCTTTGTCAGTTGCTTCATTTGCAAATATTTTCTCCCATTCTGAGGGTTGTCTTTTGGTCTTGTTTATGGTTTCCTTTGCTGTGCAAAAGCTTTGAAGTTTCATTAGGTCCCATTTGTTCATTTTTGTTTTTATTTCCATTTCTCTAGGAGGTGGGTCAAAAAGGATCTTGCTGTGATTTATGTCATAGAGTGTTCTGCCTATGTTTTCCTCTAAGAGTTTGATAGTGTCTGGCCTTACATTTCGGTCTTTAATCCATTTTGAGTTTATTTTTGTGTATGGTATTAGGGAGTGATCTAATCTCATACTTTTACATGTACCTGTCCAGTTTTCGCAGCACCACTTATTGAAGAGGCTGTCTTTTCTCCACTGTATATTCTTGCCTCTTTTATCAAAGATAAGGTGACCATATGTGCGTGCGTTTATCTCTGGGCTTTCTATCCTGTTCCACTGATCTATCTTTCTGTTTTTGTGCCAGTACCATACTGTCTTGATTACTGTAGCTTTGTAGTATCGTCTGAAGTCAGGGAGCCTGATTCCTCCAGCTCCATTTTTCTTTCTCAAGATTGCTTTGGCTATTCGGGGTCTTTTGTGTTTCCATACAAATTGTGAAATTTTTTGTTCTAGTTCTGTGAAAAATGCCAGTGGTAGTTTGATAGGGATTGCATTGAATCTGTAGATTGCTTTGGGTAGTAGAGTCATTTTCACAATGTTGATTCTTCCAATCCAGGAACATAGTATATCTCTCCATCTATTTGTATCATGTTTAATTTCTTTCATCAGTGTCTTATAATTTTCTGCATACAGGTCTTTCGTCTCCTTAGGTAGGTTTATTGCTAGGTATTTTATTTTTTTTGTTGCAACGGTAAATGGGAGTATTTTCTTAATTTCACTTTCAGATTTTTCATCATTAGTGTATAAGAATGCCAGAGATTTCTGTGCATTAATTTTGTATCCTGCTACTTTACCAAATTCGTTGATTAGCTCCAGTAGTTTTCTGGTAGCATCTTTAGGATTCTCTATGTATAGTATCATGTCATCTGCAAACAGTGACAGCTTTACTTCTTTTCTGATATGGATTCCTTTTATTTCTTTTTCTTCTCTGATTGCTGTGGCTAAAACTTCCAAAACTATGTTGAATGAGAGTGGTGAGAGTGAGCAAACTAGTCTTGTTCCTGATCTTAGTGGAAATGGTTTCAGTTTTTCACCATTGAGGACGTTGTTGGCTGTGGGTTTGTCATATATGGCCTTTATTATGTTGAGGAAAGTTCCCTCTATGCCTACTTTCTGCAGGGTTTTTATCATAAATGGGTGTTGAATTTTGTCGAAAGTTTTCTCTGCATCTATTGAGCTGATCATATGGTTTTTCTCTTTCAAACTGTTGATATGGTTTATCACATTGACTGACTTGCGTATATTGAAGAATCCTTGCATTCCTGGAATAAATCCCACTTTATCATGGTGTATGATCCTTTTAATATACTGTTGGATTCTGTTTGCTAGTGTTTTGTGGGGATTTTTGCATCTATGTTCATCAGTGATATTGGCCTGTAGTTTTCTTTTTTTGTGACATCTTTGTCTGGTTTTGGTATCAGGGTGATGGTGGCCTCGTAGAAGATGAGCCATATCTTGAGGAGAACATTTGAAATCAATAGCAATACAGGCTGAGAATTAAGTAATGTGGTTAAGCACCTTTGAATGATGCCGTTTTTAAGAGCTGATTAGGAATAAATATGCCAATTGCAGCAGAGCTGATAACTGAAATAAAGTGATGATTAATCAATTTGGGCCTGAGAGCCATGGAGGCCATCTTGGTGTTGAGAAAGCTCGGGGGCCTGATGGTGGCTCAGAGAAGGGACGAGAAAGGAGATATCAGAGTCCTCATGCAGAACCACAGCTCTGCCCACCAAGGGGTTGACCGTGGCAGTGTGGCGAGGAGGGCCTGGGGGCCGACAGAGGATTAGCTGTAAGCTGCTTAAGCTGCTCACGCAGGGCAAGCCAGCATCGCAGGGAGGAAATTATGGTGGGGGACACTGACGCCCCTAGGATTGTGTTTGGAATGCCCAATTACCATTCAACTGGGAAATGATTGGTCTTTTGGCCGCCCTGTAATCACCTCTCACCTGGACAATTGCACCGGCTTCCCAACGGGTCCCCGTTTGAGCTGGCGGATTCATTCCCTGCACTGTTAGTTACTAGAGTGGTCTTTCCAAAGCACTACTGTGATGCTGGCACTCACCTCAGAGGAACCTCCGCTGCCTCAGGGCCAAGCCCAGGTCCCTTAGCTTAGGGTTCAAGGCCCTCGTGGTCCAGCTGTCCCTACTTGCCTCAGTTCCTCCTACTCCCCATTCCTGCCCTATGATGGCTCCACAAGAAGGTTTAGTGGGGCCAGATGTCGCCTCTTCTTTGTGGTGTTGTACAGAGGTGGACCCTCCTCACCTCCCCTGTCTGCTGAAACCCCATCCTTTCTCTGGCCTAATTCAAAGCCCACCTTGACTGTTCCGCCCCCCAACCCAAGCAGAACTAGCTGCTCTCTCTGTTACCATCATACCCTGAACAATCCTTTCCCTGTTTCGTATCCGTGTCATCCACTCTTTCTTTTGTATTCCTTAAATACTTATTGGCACCTTTGCAGTGCTACCCACTGTGGTTGGCCCTGAAGAGAGCACAGAAGTGGTTCCCACCCTCCTGGAACTCAGTTTCACACCAAGCATTTAATGCTCTATGCAGCTGTCCCTGCTCTGAGAGGCAAGTCACACTTGTTTAACTCACCTGGCACAAGGCACGTGATCAAGAAGTGTTTGAATGAATGAATGAGAGATCAAACAAATGAATGAGTGGCAAAAGTGGATCAATGGGAGGGGTTACAGTGAAACAGGTTTTTTTCTGGGTAGAAGAAACGTAGGGCTGAGCCCCCAGGAACTAGAGGCATCCACGCAGAGGATGACCATCCATCAAGGAGCTTCCAGAAAAGACTCAGAATTAGCTGTGAGATTGAAGTTACAGTGATATGGACTCCAGGGCCAGCCCCACCACTGACTCAGTACGTGACCTCAGGTAGAGCACGTCCTGTCTTTGAGCCTCAGTTTCCCCATCTGTAAAATGAAGGCATCAGGCTACAAATGGCCAGTCGTGAGCCTTTGCTAACATGAAGAAAACAGGGGGTACTTCTTAAATGTTGGTGGCTTCCAATGCACCCCTTCTGCAGTGGACTATAATTAGTATTGGGCTATAGCCCATGTTAGGTGCAGATAAAAATGGAGCAAGCGTAAGATGATAGGAGGAAAATTAAGCGCAAGATTAACAGGAGCATGGTAAGTGTGAGCGACACTCCTGTGAGCTAGTGTAGGCCGGGAAGGCTTCCTGGAGGAGGTACGACATTGACCTAAAGGGTGAATAGGACTTAAATATTGAGGAAAGGAGGGGTGAATTCAGGCTGATGTGCAAGCAGCTCTGAGTCAGCAAGGCATTGTCCCGAAGGCCCCCTGTGGGTGCGTTCCTGTGCCACGTCCTCCTCCCTGTCCTAGAAAGAGGCTGGGAAGGAGACCCTGGTTAGAAGGCTGAGCTTCTTGCTCAAAGGGGGCAGATGTGGGTTCTTCTCTGCTGTGTTTTTAACCTGGCTTCCTGCCTTCAGCAGGCCTGAATCCTCCCGAGGCGCTGGGCAGCGACCCCGCCATGGGCGGGCTGAATGTGGTGGCTGAAGCTGGGCTCTCCGGGAAGGACCCTGGCTCTGGTCCTTGTGGCTCTGCAGGCTGTGGGCTCAGGAGAAAGGGGCTCTGAATTATGTGACGCTCCCTAGCAGGGGGGCTGCTACAACTAGGTTAGCCAGGAACAGGCAGAGGATCCCACTCCCCAGGTTATCAAGCAGGACCTGGGTTTCCCTGGGGGGAGCTGGGGGCTGGGGGGGGGGCATGGCCGTCTGCTTGAGCTGCTCATCTTGTGAGGCCATCTGCCTGCCGGCCTGCTGCTCACTCTTCTGCCTGACTGTCCATTGCCAGCGTTCACAGCTCTGCGAGCCCTGGCGAGGGGCTCTGGGTGATGGGACACCTGCAGGGGCCCTTCCTGTTGGCTGCCAGCTGTAGCAAAGGTCAGAGGAGAAGGCAAATGTGCTGGTGTGAGGCTCCCGACTTCTTACAACCTGCTTCCCCTTTCTGCTTCCTTCCTTCCTTTTCAGGACAGCAGAAGGACTCCTAAAGATTCCTAAGAGCTTGTCATAGATGGGGGAAACTGAGGCTCAGAGAAGGCAAGAGACCTACCAAAGATTCCAGGACGAATTAGCCAAAGGGCAGAGACCAGAGTCCCCCGACACCCCGTCCTGTTTGCTGTCCTGCGCAGCATGGTGTCCTGGCCTTTCTCCCCACTGCACAGTGGAGCCCGGGGGCAGGGTCCCCACTCCCTGCGGTGCTCATGGGAGTCACACCTTTCTCCTCCTGCCTCTTCTTCCACCTCTGCCCTCCCTGCTCCGTGTGTCCTAGACCCTCTAAGGCTCTGCTGTCTGGCCTGGCCCGGCTCTCACTGTCTATCTCATTCAGCACCTGCAACCCTGAAGCTCTGACCCTTGGCCAAGGGTTGCATTGTGACCAAGTTATAAACTTGGTCACATACTTCTCTCTGGTTCTCTTCAGGTGGACCCAAAACACGGCCATGCCCAAGTGTTCGAGTGAAACACACGTGCTTCCCTCCCACCACCCCTTGGCACAAAGGGTGCGGGGAGGAGGCCAGGGCACGCCCGATCCCATCCATCCCGCGGGGCCTGCAGAGGCAGCAGTGGGGAGGCCTCGGCTGGAATTGCAGGGCAGCTGCTTCTGGTCCAGGGAGAGCACAGGCTCTATCAGGGGCCCAGCAGCAGCAGAGCTGGCTGACTTCCTGCGTGCCCAAGAGAGGAGACAGGCGGTTCCTCTTTTTATGAGCTCACCAGACTGAATGCAGCTGCAGTGTCTGTCAGCCGCCGCCGAACATACCCGGTGGCTGCTCTCTCACTTCTTCCCAAGGAATCATACTTATTCAAGTTCAAGCCAAGAAGTCTGTTACCATAACACAGAGTTGTTCGAGTAAGAGGCCTAGGAAGTTCTATGAATAATACTGATGGTGGGTGCCCATTGGAAGGGATTCCTCTTTCGTGACACGGTGAGCCTACAATCCCTGACCCAGTCAGGTGAGCTCTGGGCTCTTCCACCAGTGACCACCATTCAAAGGTCAACTCCTGCACCAGGGCTTGGCTCCGACATGCTATATAGACTGAAGACAGTGACTGAAAATCGCTTGCAGAGCAATGTGCTGGGAAGGTGCTTGGTGCCTCCTTTTCTGTTGGTGGTGGTTACAGACTTGCCAGGGAGGGTGCAACTGTGTCTTCCCCTTTCTCCATTCTCACCTAGGAGAAAACAGCAGGGTGTTTCTCAAAGCTTGGCATCCTTTGTCCTCAGGGAGTGTTTTTTAATTTTTGATGTTTTAGAGCATGATGGTGGAACTTTTCAGTCCCTGGAGGAGGCTTTTTGAGTTTGACGAGGAAGGGCTGTAAGAATATGCAGTCTGGTGATCTGAGAGACGATAAATGTGGAGTCTTGGAGGATGAAGAGAGGGGCAGCAGGGACCTGGGCTGGAGGAGCCTTAGGGAGGGCAGCCGGAGGGGATGTCGCCCCAGGAGCACCGACATCTGAGGCTGTCAGCACACCTCACACCTAGCAGATACTCAGCCACACACACACACACACACGCGCACACACACACACACACACACACACACACACACGTGCCTTGTGAGGGGGCATGTTTATTTAGAGGTCAAGGAAAGATCAGTGTTTCCAATCTGGGTGGACACAGATGGGACAGGCATGGTGACCATGGGATGGGGTGGACGATGGGGGACTGAACTGCCTCTGCTTCTGAGCAGAGACCAAGCTGAGGGCCCCTAGGCACCACGGCTCTGGACTCTGGTTGCCCTGCTGATGCTCACACAAATCTAGGTGGGTCACACTGGGGGTCGAACATTCCATTCAGGGCTCTCTGGCTTCTTTTCGTTTTTTTTTTTTTTTTTTTTTTTTTTTGCGGTATGTGGGCCTCTCATCACCGTGGCCTCTCCCGTTGCGGAGCACAGGCTCCGGACGCGCAGGCTCACGGGCCCAGCCGCTCCGCGGCATGTGGGATCCTCCCGGACTGGGGCACGAACCCGTGTCCCCCGCATCGTCAGGCAGACTCTCAACCACTGCACCACCAGGGAAGCCCTCCTTTTTTTTTTTTTTAATTCAACAAACCATTACTTACCATTGACTCTGTTTTGGGCCATGTGCTTGGCACTTGGGGTATTGAGATGAATCAGACATTGACCTAATTACAGGCCCTGAAAGAGCTGGGGCCCTAGTGAGGAAACCAAAGTAAGAAAAAGGACAACAGAGTAAGATAAAGCCGGTGTCAGGACCAAGGGAGCACCCCTCTGGGGTGCTGGAAAGGATTTCAGAAAAGGTGTACCGCCAGATGATGGGTGTCTCTCACCACACCAGCGAGGCAGGTAGCTCTGACACACCCCACGTTCCTAGCACTTGACTTAAAGGAGCCTCCCGTCTACTTTCCCAAACGAGTCTCTCAATAACTGTGGTTTCTGATCTTATTCTCCAACACTCTCATCTTTGCCAGCTGTATAAACATTTGGGTGAAGCGACCGGGTATAGGTAATTATTCTGGGAACGTAGCAGGCCCGCAGAGGGACATGCGTCCACGTTGGAGCGATGTCTCCCACCTCCGGTGAGAACGGCCCCAGCCAGCAGCTGGGGAGAGCACCGTCCTCCTCAGGACCCATCGCTCGGTAACCGCATCAGCCACGCAAACAAACAGACTCCCTCTGAGTGATCCCTCCAACGCTCCCCTCCTCTCAGTGCCGTCGCACCATAAATAACCACGTCCAGGCCAGGGACAGGGTGGGGGCGGGTTTAGCAGGGAAGAAGGCTGCTCAGAAGAGAGGGTTTTCCTCCTTTTGAGAAGCGGCTTTCATCTCCTGCCGGTCGTCCTGATGCCTCCAGTCTGGGGCTGCTGGGAGTGGGATGAGAGAGGGGCTAGCCAGGACTGAGATGGCAGGCTGGGGGCTCCTGGGGACTGGTTTAAAGCCCCACAGCCCTGTGTCCCCTTTCAGGACCTCAAGCATGGTCTCTTGTTTCTGGAAAGTGGGAATGAGGACTTTAAGTGAAGGGAAACCAGTGTTCCTGGAGCACGTGTGTTAGGCCTGTTTGCACGTGTTGTCATTGAACGTGAGCTGGATTGATTACTGCCCATCCGTAGAAGAGGAAACTGAGCCTCAGAGAGGGTTGAGGCCCTTTATGCCACCAGTTGGGGGGAATCAGAGTTGGAAATTGAGCCTGAGTGTGTTGGAACCCTCAGCCGGGCTTCCCTCCACGGGTCCGCACTTCCTGACTATGGCTATTGAGTTTGGTCAGAGGTGAGGCGGGGCTGGTGGCCTGAGGGTGCAAACACGAAGAACGCACTCCCTCGCAGGGTCCTGCAAGCATAGGGCAGCACCTCAGAGTGGGGACCCATGGCTTGTGGTGCCCTCGGGCTCCCCTCGCCTCGGCCTGGGAAGCAGCTCCAGGCCTCCCTCCGCTCACACTTTACCTTCACGGGTTTTCTGGACTCTTTCCCAGGGGCGTGAAAAGGGATTATGAATGCAACCATGACACTGAGGACACAGGACAATGCATCTGTAATTTTCCTCCATCAGATTAATCCACGGGGGCCATGAGGAGTCCCACGTCTGTCCCTATAGAGGCCTTTCCCCAGTGCACTGATTCACCTGAGACCCTCATGGCTGTGCAAATAAAAAACAAATGGGTGCAGTGCTAACTCCTCGTCTGTATGAGTTTATTGTTGTCTCTGTGGTGGACACTCCCACGCCCACGTGGGCCTCTCAGAAAGGCCAGACCTGCTGGCAACCCCTTTCCCACACTCCCTCTGTCTCCCCACTTCCTGGGTGAAACAGATATTGAAGAGCCTTCCCTTCCATCTCTGGTTCTATGTTTCTAGGCCAGATCCCTGAAACTGGGCCCCTAGTCAGCGAGGAGGAATAATGGCGCTATGGTTTTCTTGCAGGTGACGTGACTCCCTTCTGGGTCACTAAAGATGTCACGTCACTGATGGTGGCCAGTGATAATAACTGCCACCCGCTGAGTGCGCGCTATCTGCGGGCCCCTTGCAGACACTCTTCCGCCCTGCAGAGGCAGTGCCAATGCTCAGGCCTGGCAAGAGATTCCATGGTGAAAGCCTTCCTCCTTCTAAGCACCCGCCCACCTGCATTGCTTGAACGGCATTCCTTGGTTCTTCGCAATTCCAGGGGACAGGTGTGGCGTCCTGGTGAGTGAGAAAAGCAAGTTGCGGAATAGTACACAAAATAGAACATCCTGATGTTGAACACACATGCAATAACACCACATTTTTTTCTGGCTACGTATGTGAAAGAAGGAGGACACACCCCACCAAGAACGATACTCAATGACCTCTCACAGGAGGTCACTGGATAGGAGGGGTGGTGGTCGAATGATATTTTAATCTTATCTATAATATTGTTAATTTTCGACAAGGAGCAGGTATCCTGATATCATTTACATAATTAAAATTGATTTTAAAACGAGAGGAACCGGCAAAAAATAAAATGGGTTCTGTGGCAATATTAGGGATGGCAAGTCTGAGAGTAAAACCTCTCTCTGCTGGCTTCTGAGCAGCCTTGGTTACTGCTGAGCGGCTGGGAAAATTAGCTGGTAGTTTTGGTAGTAATTTCTCTGGAGAGCTGAGGTTCCCCAGCATGGGGACTAGAGGACTTTTTTAAAGTATATATTTGTTTACTACCGACAAGAGTAACATATATTCTCTGTAGACCATTTGCAAACTATAGAAAAGTATAAAAAGGGAAATGAAAATCCCTTGTAATCTGCCCACAGAGTCATAATCACGTTTAACATTTCAACCCAGGAGCTGATGTGGATTTAGACATGCCTGGCGTCACACCCCGCCTCTGCCACTCACTTGCTCTGTGTAAAACTTAGTTCTTAGTTCTTAGAACTGTGAAAGGGGGAAGATAATACCTACATCGCAGGGTGAGGACGAATTAACTGACAGGGCTCTGCTGCACGTTTCAAGGAGCGCTCAGTAAACATAAATACTCACTACCTGGTAGTTGGCAGCATAACGCCTATATATATATATGTATCTTTTCACCAAATTGGAATCATACAATATATACAGTCTTGTATTTTTTTGACACTTTAAGATGTGCACTTTTAACATGAGCATTCTTGCGTCCTTGGGGACCTTCTGTGGGGACTCTTGCTATGCTAGGCGGACTTGCAGATCTGGTGGTAAGAACAAGCGCAGTGTCCTGTCCTGCCCCTGCTCTAAAGCCTCCCATGGCTCCCTGCTGCCACTAGAATAAATCGAATCCCCTCTTGATGTCTGGGTCCTTCAGAGTCTGGCCCTACTCTGGCTGCCCTGCCTTCTCCTGTCGGCTTAGCCTTCTCCACTCTGCATCTGTGGGGCCCTTGAGTCATCCTGACACCTCCGAGCATCCTCCCCCTACCGAGAACACTCGTCTTTCTCCTGGCGTCCATCCATTCCCAGTCTCTCCCTAGAGGCCCTGGTCCTCGCTGTTCTGGTCACAGTGACCACTCGCCTCGCGCTCTCACTTCCCAGAGTACTGGTGTGAATCAAATGTGCTAGACCTCATTTACTGTTTTGTGATCGTTTTTGTCTCCCAGTTACATTGCGTGTCTCTAATGACTGGATCTCATAATCTACCTCTTTTTTTATTGTAAAAGTTACCTAGCACAGTGCTGAGCACATACAGCCACCCACCTGCACGTGGTGGGTGTTTCTGCGATGAGTGACGAGGTGTTTTTTTGTTGATTGGTTTTCCTACCTCAGGAATGTCTCCTGGCTGGGTTAGCTGTCAGCTGTAAATAGAGACCTTGTTCCATGGCATGCATACCTGTTGTTTTTGTCTTTCCAGCATCCATTCCCCCTTCTTTTCATAACCTTTTCCCATTCTCTGTCCATGTATTTATAAGTGGGCCCCCATCCCAGGTCATAGTGATTGAGACAGGGATGGACGCAGAACTTAACCCAGCCAATGAAGTATTGATACATTCCTGGAGCTTCTGCCTGAAGGAAGAAAGGGGCAAACAGTGCTCTTTCTCGGCTGATCTTTTGTTTTTAGGCGATGAGGGATTCTGGATGGGCAACAGCTACCAAATGGAGGAACGCTGCCTGTAAATGGAGCCATTATAGGAAAAAACAGACTTAAGACATTCAGGGAGTGTTGGATGTGTTAGTATTAGATGGTGGTGTGAGAACCTTGGACCCAACCAGCCTGCAACTAAATCCTACTCCTGTGCTTTCAGTTATATGAGCAAAATGCTTTTTTTCCTTAAGCCAGTTTGGCTTAGGTTTTCTGCCACTTATAATTCAAAGACTCTAGACTCAAACACTCCAGTCTCCTGTTCTAAAACTCCTCCCATCTAAGCTCGTTTTCTATAGAAACTGAGCATTTAGAAGCTGCAAGGGTTCCTGGAGTCCAAGTCCCCCCTCCTGGCTCTAACTTCTGTTCCATGATTGCAATTTAGAGGTGAGGATCCCGAGGCTTAGAGAGGCCTGACAATTCTCTTAAGACCACACAGGGAGCTGAGGATGGAGCTGGGCCCCAGGGTCTCCCAGGACCAGGCTGTGCTCGCCTCCCACGCCGAGAGGATGGTGTGCACGGCCACGCTCCATGGCGGCCACAGGGCTCACGAAGGCACAGCAGTCAGTGTTATCACGGGGGCTCCATGGGCAGCCACAGGGGACCTGAAGTGAACAAATACACACAGCCTGCTTCCCATATGCCTTCCGAGAAGCCCAAGGGAACACATTCTTATTGCTTCAAAGTATCAGAGGATCTGCTCCTGGTGGAGCCTGGCAGAAAGCTCGCAGTGCCAGGAGTATCCAACAGCGTCAGTTCTGGCTCCTCACGCCTGCCCGTTGAACCGGTAGCCCATAAGCATTATTGTCACATGCCACTGCGTACACCTCTCCTGGGCTGGAGCAGTTACCTCAGCAGTGGCAAATCACAAAGTCACCACTTCCTAACTTCCAAGGGCATCAACCACGGAACTCGTTCTTGCTGAACTTGGATGCAGCCTAAGTCTTTCTCAAAGAAGCTCGAGGCAGCCACCACCAATGCCTTGAGCGTTTAAAGTGAGGCCAGGGCTTCCCTGGTGGTGCAGTGGCTGAGAGTCCGCCTGCCGACGCAGGGGTCACGGGTTCGTGCCCCGGTCCGGGAAGATCCCACATGCCGCGGAGCGGCTGGGCCTGTGAGCCATGGCCACTGAGCCTGCGCGTCTGGAGCCTGTGCTCTGCAACGGGAGAGGCCACAACAGTGAGAGGCCCGCGTACCGGAAAAAAACAAACAAACGAACAAAGAAACAAATAAAGTGAGGCCAAACACTTGGACGTGCTGTTGGAAAGGAATTCTGATTAGGAACATTACACTACCTAGCACAGATGCTCGACACACTATAGACTCTAATATTAGAGCTGGGCAGAGAGTTAAGTCAGGAGGTGTTTATATGACCACCACATGTCATAGATCATGAAACGAAGCAGAGTTCAACAGAGGGGCATGATCAGTCAAAGGTCACCCAGAGGATTAGTGGCAGATATGGATCTAGAACTCCTTCTTTGCCTGTTGATTCAGAGGCATGAGGAACCCAAAAAGGCTGGGATCGCCGTCTTCCCCCCGAGTTCAATGGAATCATCGTTGTGTCTCCTGATGGAAGCATTCCTCCCTTTGGAAATAAGCCCTCTAAGCGAACAGCGCATAATGTCATGGCACCAGGAAGAAAAATTTTTGCTAGAAAATCACAAGTTGTGACAGTGATGGGTAACCCTTCCCATTTCCATGCTTTGACTCCTAGACCCGAGAATCCGGGCAATGAAGAGAAACATGACCACATATTGGATGCTGATTTAGAGCATAGACAGCATCCTGGAGGGCATTGCCCCACCCTGCAAGGTATTGTCTCCAAATCATTCTGCTGCTCTATCAAGCCAGTTGCTTCAGGTAGAAGAGGAACATGGGAAGACCAATGAATTCCACGAGCACAGACCCACTGCTGCACTTTACTTGCTGAGACGTGAGTTTCTTGATCGAAACGACTCCATAGAACGCCATGACAGTGGTCAAGGCCTTTTGTTAAGTCCTTGAATGGGAACTTTGCCAGAGGCAATGTGTGCCGGAAAGGCAAATCCTTACCCAGTATAACTGACCATCATAGATTCCAATCCCACCCATCCTTCAGTGCCCAGTTCACGTTCATCTCTACCAGTAAGACTTTAAGAACCTCTCAGGCAAATCTGACACTCATTCATTCCACCAACACTTATTTAGCACCTTCTGGATGCCAGATGCTCTTCTTGGTGCTGGGGAAAGGCGTGGTCCCTGCTATGATGGAACTTAGGAAACGGTCAGATGGAATCAATGGGCCCATTTCCTGTGTCCTCACAGCCCAGTGGGCATCGGTTTGACCTCATTGCTGGCAGTTTTCCCTCTGCCACGTGGCAGCTTGCATAATGCTAAGGACATGAGATGTGCTGGGGAACCACTGGGAAAGCTGAAGAGAATGCTTTCGCAGCAGCCACTCCTCTGGATGTGGCCCTTGGGGATTCGGCTTCTCCAGGGAGGGAGCACTGTGAGCGGGGCTGCAGAGGGGGCCTTCCCTGCCGTCTCCTTGCCCGACCAGGCGTCCTTGCCACACTCAGTTCGGCAGAGTCCTTCCACTTGGGCAGGATCTTCCTCCTTTTCTCCAGGACCTGGCCAGCGCCCCCAACTTGAGCGAGTGTGAAAGAGGGCAAAGGAAGCTGTGTGCACTCCTGGCCACCACCAAACCTATTCCCCCATCCCAGCTCCTGGCAAAAGCCTTTCTAATGCCAACCTTGGTTCCTATTCCCCCTACCAACCCTCCACTCCTGTCTCTGAGTGCCCAAGATACATTATTGATTAACATGGGCACTATCCGTCAGATATTGCATAGCCACTGTGTGCCAGGCATTGCCAATTTGTCACCTGATTGAATTCTCACAGCAGTCGTAGTGGTGGGTCTGCGTTGGGTGTGCATTCACATTTGGCCCCTGCAGCTTCACCTCGGAGTACAGCAAGCCCGCCTGAGCCCTGGCAATGCAGGGGAGGAAGAGGAACGCTAGGCTGAGAGCTGGCTCCCAGCTGGATGAGCTTGGGCAAGCCACTTCCCCTTTCTGGCTCTGGGATTTCCAGTCTGAGAAGTGAAATATTTGGGCTGGACGATGCCTGGATCCCTTCCGTTGTAGCTCGTAGATTTTTAGGCACAGCATAAACGCCAAAGCCCTGACTCTCTGCCCACAAGTCTTTGCATGATCAAGAATTTTTGCATTCCGCCAAGAGCACCGATTTCCTTGTGAGTCTGCTTTTGGAACAACTCTGTTTGCTAGGAAGCTTCTCACTGATTCACTCAATGTCTGCACACCTACTTTGTGTGTGTCCACCAAAACTGGCCTACTGCCTACTGCAGTAGACTGCACTTATTGGCCCCTATTCTTCTCTGCTCCCCATATCCACGAACAGGACATCCTCATACTCATCACCTTGGGTGCAGCCATTTGACTTGCTTTGGGCAGCAGAGTGATGGCGCCTGGACCTGGGCTTCCAGAGGCCTGCTTGCATTTTGGCTCCTCTGCCAACATGATGAGACAAATAAGCCCAGGTAGCCCAATGGTCGCAGGAAGAAGATGAGAATCAAGTGACATAGAGCTACTCCCAGCCAACCCAGTCTGGATCACCTGCTTCCAGCCACCCTACAGACGCAGGAGCTAAGTCAGAGTTTCGTTATCAGCTTCCAAGACTCCCTGACTGTGCGCCACTCTGCATTTTATGTGGCCATGGCCGACTGAAACAGACTCTTAGCAAGGTGTTAAGAATCCAGACCTCATCTCTGGATGGGCTTGAGTGGTGATCTCGCCAGTACTTCCCCACGGTCACCAAACCAAGACATGACGCTGTCTTCTCCTGCACTTTACGCACTCTCGGGGTTGGGGGACTCAGCCCTTCCTGCGGCAGCCTGTGTCACATTTAGAAATACACAGGGGCTGAACTTCTCTACCATGAGTCAAACCCTCTCTTTTAACTTCCACCCGTTGACCCTTAGGACCACACAAGATAGATACATCCTCTTTCTTCCCAACAGCCGCTCAGAGGTGTGAGAAGTGCTCTCACGTGTTCCCCAATCTTTGCTTCTTCAGGTTAAACATCCCCCCGCCCACCATCTTCTGCCGCGTCTTGTCCCCGTTCGACAGCCCAGCCCTCTGCCACTCCTGCATCTTCACCAACCTGGGGCGGCTCTGTCTTTCTCCCTTGATCCACATGCCCAGAGAGAAACACAGTAGCTAGAAGGACCTGATCGCAGCAGAGAAGCCCAGGGCTGTCACTGCCCTCCTCCCGACACTACCAACACCCCTGAAGGGGGAGAAGTGGCAGCCCCAGAACACGGTTGCAGCCCCAGCCCCAGCCAGCCCTGGACAAGCCCAAGCCATTCTCACATGTGCCATGGCCACACCAGGCCCCTGCCCTCCTGAAACCGTGGATTCCCAAGTGTCCCAAGGCATGTGGAACAAAGGAGCGGATGCTCCTCTGAGCGCGCTTGCTGCCTGTGTTTTCAGAAGGGAAGACTTGCAAGCCGGCCCCGCGGCAGGCAGCGGTGACAGGGATGTCACAGGAGCCCCCGCTCCTGAGAAGTGCGAGGCAGGCCAGGGTCTCTCAGGTCAGTAATACCCAGTTCATCTCAGAGTCTCTCCACTCCTGAACTGGTGGAGAAGCACCCTCTTAGGACCTGCTGGGGCTAGAGAGTTAGGCTGCAATGAGCTGGAACCAGTTTCAAAAAGAAGTTTTCTTCAGGGCAGTCCCTGATATCCACGGCCTCATCATCGATTACTCGGGCACTTGGCCGGAGCACGGCAGTACTGTGAACACGTGCAGGCCCTGGGTGCCTGGAGGTCCGCGCGACGCAGGGCACAGACCATTTGGGCCACAAGTGGAGCGCAGCCTCGTTTACAGAAAACATTTTTCAGCATCCTGGGCGAGTCCGAGAACCTGTTCCAGGGGTCTGGTAGAACCAGGAACCTGGATGACTGCCTGGGCTGCAGCAGGCCTGCCTGCCCTAGAAACGCATCCTAGGTGATCTCGTGCATCTTTGTGGCGGCTGTTTTATTATCCACTATCCAGCTCGGGGGGCGGTGGTGGCTTCTTCTGGGCCGGGGCTGTGTCTGGTAAGATGTCACAGAATCCGGGGCTGGAAAGGATGTGAAAGATCATCCGTCCAAGACAGGCTGAATTTTTTTCTATAGCTTGTGTGTCTTACACTCCTCTGGTCAAAGGAAGCCCATTGCCTGCCCCCATTGGCTTACAGTGACCTGAAATTGACTCCCTGTGGCTTCCACCCACTGAGCCCGGCTCTGTCCCCTGCAGTCACGTAAACCAAGTCCCTCCTTCATAACGAGCCCATCAGTGAAGACACCAACCACAGCCCTCCTTTACCCTCTTCTTCAAGCCAAGTGGCCCCGTTCCCTCTGCACAGTGCTTGTACAGCCGAGTTTCTGGCCCGTCACACCCTGGACTCCCTTTTATGGATGTTTCAAGAGGAAATAACCTCCGTTTGGTGTCCTACCAAGCCTGGTGTGGCAGGTAGACCATTAGACAAGGAAGTGGACCAGCTGGGTTGGTGCAGATGTTCTCTCTTATAACATCCATTCCCTTAAGCCTGTCCACTCACCTGGAAAATGGGATGATGCAGGTGATGTAAGAGACATAAATGTGGAACTGCAGTGCTATTGCTGGCATGGGGCTGAGTGCAGTCCCTCACTGTGACTGTATATTGATACCAGTGTTCCATTACTGGTGTTGACAAAGAAGGGCCATCCTTTTGGTACCATTGCCGGGGCAGTGGGGCTGGGGTCAGTTTTGTTATCTGATCCTTCTCAGAGTCAGCTGTGATTCAGCCTGTAGACAGATGCAATTGAGGGAGCCAACACCCAGAGGAAGGGCCTTTACCTAGTGTAGTAGTCAGGGTTCTCCAGAGAAACAGAACCAATAGGAGACAGATGTATATAGAAATAAGTATAGGTAGATAGGTAGATAGATAGATATGTAGATAGATACTGATTTATTACAAGGAATTGGCACATATGATTGTAGAGAATTGGCAAGTCCAAAATCTGATGGACGATACTTCCCTAGTGGCTCAGTGATTAAGAATCCACCTGCCAATGTAGAGGACATGGGTTCAATCCCTGGTCCGGGAAGATCCCACATTCCGCAGAGCAACTAAGCCCGTGCACCACCACTACTGAACCTGCGCTCTAGAGCCCTTGAGCCACAACTACTGAGCCCTTGAGCCACAACTACTGAAGCCCACGCGCCTAGAGCCCATGCTCCACGACAAGAGAAGCCACCGCAATGAGAAGCCTGTGCACCGCAACGAAGAGTAGCCCCGCTCGCCGCAACTAGAGAAAGCCCGCGCACAGCAATGAAGACCCAATGCAGCCTTTAAAAATAATTAATTAATTAATTAATTTAAAAAAATCTGATGGGGGAGGCCTGTGGACACAGGAAAGAGTTGCAGTTGGGGTCCAAAGGCAGCCTGCTGGAGAATTCCTTCTTGCATGGAGGAGGTCAGTTTTTCGTTCCATTGAGGCCTTCACCTGATTGGATAAGTCCCTCCCACATTATAGAGGGCAATCTACTTTACTCAAAGTCGGCCTCTTTCAATGTACATCTCATTCAAAAATACCCTCACAGAAACATCCAGAATAATGTTTGACCACATATCTGGGCACCCTGGCCCAGCCAAGTTGACACATGAAACTAACCATCCCACCCAGCTAGCTTCTCATCCAAGGACAGGGCACACAGAACGCAGGAGGGACTTGGGATGCGGTCATACTTGGCTGGGATTTTTTTTAAAGGACAAAAAAAAAATCCTTCCTCGGACCTCAAGGAGTTTCTCACATTTACATGAACTAAAGACAATGCCTGATGTTCACTGCAGCATTGACTACAATGAAAATGGTTACAAAAATTAGCACAGCCACTCAGCCATCAAAACTGATGTCCTGTGTATGAATACTTAGTTGGGAAGATGTTCATAATATACACATTTTTCAAAAGTTACACTGTATTTTGTATAATGTGATAATCATTTCTAGTAAAGATACGGATTATATTCAGTAAGGTGTTAACAGCATTCATCTCTAGATATTGGAATTATGGGTCTTTTGCCTTCCTTTCACTGGCATATACTATATAACTTTCCCATTAAGAGCTGGTGCCAAAGAAAATCTTGCGCCAAAGATCTTGTGCTAAAGAAAACAATAAATAAATAAAAGATCTTCAGGTAAACAAAATGATTTTTATATAGTCATTTCTGTCATCTAAAAATTTAGAAAAATCTAGAAATCTCCAAAATATATCTGGCAGCACCTCCTTTGTCTGAGTTATGTTCCAGCTAAATTTAACTAAACTTTTACCTGCCAGAGCCTGTGGGTTTTGGTGGTGGTGGTGTTATTTTGGTTTAAAAAGTGCTTTTTACTATTTTTGATAAGATTTAAGAAAGCATGTCATAAAAACTAGTAAGTATTGTGCACCTATTATTTCTAGAAGATATTCTATCCTTAGACACTGGCCACAATTAATTCCTTCTCAGTCCTGTTTACAAATAACCATTACTTTTTTTGGCTCTGCTAAAGCCTCTGGGCTCATCTTTGGTTATTTCACAATAATTATGCGTCTGAGGCTCCCTGAAGGAAGAAGCATCTCTTCTCTTCCCTGGAGTCACATGCATAAACTTTATAACAGTTGTTTCTCACCTGGTTAATGGAGCCTCATCGTGTGTCAGTGTTTCTCAGCCTCGCCACTGCCGCCATTCGAGGCTGGATAGTTCCTTGTTGTGGTTGCTGCTCTGTGCACCGTATGAAGTTTAGCATCGTCTGTGGCCTCTAACCACTAGATCCCACTAGCAAACTCCAAATCGTGACAACCAAAAATATCTCCAGACATTGCCAAATGTCCCCCGGGGGGCAAAATCGCACCTGGTTGGAAACCACCGCTGTACATCATTAACTACCCACATACTCCAGAACAATAGGGGTTAGAAGGGATGGTCAGATAAGCATCTGGTGGGACAGAAAAAGGCCTTGGCTCCTCTGGTCCCTCCCACACCTCCTCCCCGTGCCAGTCTGATTGGATCTGGTTGACCCTGTGTCTCTGGAATCCAGCTAGGTGCGCCCCTGCATAGACCCACACTGCCGTGAGCACAGCACCTACCTCCAGGAGCATCACTATGAGACAGGCAGCAACCGCACAGAAGCCAGTGGAGAGAGTCTGCTGGAAAGAGGGAGCTACAGGAAGGTGGGGAAGAGGGGAAGACGTGTACACGTTTGAAGGGCATTTAAAAAGCCAGAGGAAAATAAAACTGGACAAACAGGTGATGAGGGATGGAGGATGCCTCATGTTGGGCCCAGGCCTCAGCTGGGTCTGGTCCCCTCACAGTTAGCCCATAGGACGCTCATAGGACCTTCCTTCACCCCCGTTCCCTGAGAGCGGGGCCTGCTATCAGGGAGGTCATTTTAGCCGTAAAGGGACTGGGGCAAAAGGAAAGGAAAATGCCCTTCCTGATCTCTTTTAAGTCTGCCTCCGTAACTTTGTGCTGCTTTTAGCCTTGGTGTGAGAAGACTACAGCAGACCCCCATCTGGGGCTGGGGAGATAAGGAAGGGGGTCATGCTTGGAATGTAATCAGTAAAGCTTCGTGGCTCTGAGAGGTGTCCTAGAACCCAGGCTCCAGTTTTTCCCGATTTGTTCAGGTCCTGAGAGTAGCCCATCCTACATATACCATCAGAATATTCTTCCACCAACTTGGAGCTCCCACACCTTCAACGGCTCCCTGCTTTCCCAAAGAACATCTCAGCAGCACAGAATGGTCTTTGTACGTGTTTCCCAGGCCTGCCGTAACGCATCCCCACAAACGTGGGGGCTTAAAACAACACATCTGTATTATCTCACCATTCTGGAGGCTAGAAGTCTGAAATCAAGGTGTCAGCGGGTTGGTTCCTTCTGAAAGTTCTGAGGGAGAACTGTTCCATGCCCCTCTCCCGGCTTCTGGTGGCCGCTGGCTGACCTTGGTGTTCCTTGGCGTGTAGCTACGTTGCACCAGTCTCTACCTCCATCTTCACGTGGCCTTCTCTGTGTCTGGATTCTTCCCATCTCTTTTCTTACAAGAAAACGTGTCATCGGACTTAGAATCCTACCTGATAATCCAGGATGGTCTCATCTCAAGACTGTTACTTAATTACATCCGCCAAGATGCTTATTCCATATAAGGTCACATGCACAGGCTCTGGGTGGACATATCTTTGGGGAGCCCACCATCAATGTCAGTGCAGTCTTCAAGGGCCTCCAGAGTTGGGTTTGCTCAGTTTCATTCATTTGCTCACTTACTGACTCGTTTATTTGGTCAGTTAGTTGGTGAGTTAGTTAATGAGCAAATGCTTGGCACTTGGGGAGGGAGAGAGACAGGGTGACCTCGTCTTGGATCTGTCAGCCTGCACATCCCCATCTGGACCAGCCTCCTGCCTGTTTTCCCTGGATACTATTCCTTCCCCACTTCCATCCATGCTCCAGTGCTCAGAGTTCTGAATCCTTGCTACTCTAATAGAGAATGGTATCTTAACATGTCTTTAATTTGCATTTCCCTAGTGCTAACAAAGATGAACACCTTTTCATGCGCCCACTTTCCATCCATATATCTTCTTTCATAAAGCATCTGCTCAAATACTTTGCCCACTTTTTATAGGGTTGTTTTCTTTTCTTTTTTTTTAATTTACTTTTGGCCGCGTTGGGTCTTCATTGCTGCACGCGGGCTTTCTCTAGTTGCGGCGAGCGGGGGCTACTCTTTGTTGTGGTGCACAGGCTTCTCATTGCGGTGACTTCTCTTGCTGCGGAGCATGGGCTCTCGGTGCACGGGCTTCAGTAGTTGTGGCACGCGGGCTCAGTAATGTGGCTTGTGGGCTCTAGAGCGCAGGCTCAATAGTTGTGGCACACAGGCTTAGTTGCTCCGCGGCACGTGGGATCTTCCCGGACTAGGGCTTGAACCCGTGTCCCCTGCATCGGCAGGCGGACTCTCAACCACTGCGCCACCAGGGAAGCCCGGCAGGTGGATTCTTAACCAGTGCGCCACCAGGGAAGTCCTAGGGTTGTTTTCTTATTACTGGTTTTTGAAATTCTTTAAATATTCAGCTACAAGACCTTTATATTCTCTCAATCTCTGGCTTATTTTTCACTCTATTAACAGTGCCTTTCAAAAAGCAGAAGTTTTTAATTTTGATGAAGTCCAATTTATCAATTTGTTATTTCATGATCATAAAATTATTCATTTAAAACAAGGAAAGCTGAGTGGTTTACAAGATCCAATCGTTTAACATTTATGCAGAACCTACCATGTGCCAAGAACTGTTTGGCCCCATGGGGAAAAGAGTAAAAGACATGATCCCTGGTTTCCAAGTGCTCAGAGCATAGTAGGTGAGGGGAAGTGAGTGCTTATTATATTAGATAGGCATTATCAGTGCCGTAGAGAAGAACAAAGAGGATAATGGAGTTCATAGGAGAAAAGAGAAGGAAAAAAAGATACAGGAGAGTGGAGTCGGCATTTTGAACTAGGTCACACCCTGAACGACATAGAGAAAATATTTTTTGCTTTTGTTTCTGAAAAGGCCATCTTGACTATTTGTTTTCCCTTTGAGTGGAGGATGAAATATTGGGCAATATTTAAAATATTTAAGACTTAAAACACGAGAGGTTTGTGTCAAATGTGGAGAAGAGCTTGACCAGAGAGGATGTCAAGAGGGGGGAAACAAGACAGAGAATGAAGAAGAAGAAGAAGAAAAAAGGTTTGTAGCAAAGAAATGTCAAGGGAAGTCTCTACTCGTAAAATAGAAATTAATGAATTACAGAGCAAGGACATTAAGAAAGATCTTTGAGAGGTTGCAGGAAATGGGAGAATTAGGGCAAAGCTGAGCTGTCATGTGGAACATTTTACATAACAAACTACTGGTTAAAGCTAATATAAGCTTTATATTATAAAGGTAAGGGACAGCACGTGCCCAAGAGAGATGAAATGAGAGAGGATATAACACTTGGGATCCAGCCATGACTCAGTTCAGCTCGCTTCGCTAAGTACCCTGTGCTGCTCTAGGCCAGGCCATCCTCTGGAGCTTGTGTGTGGACTTGGAATGGAAGCCTCCAGTCCATCATGATTTGGGGGATGGGGAGTGTGCGTCTTTTTACTGCAATGCCTTAGGGAGCCCTTTTCATGTTGTATTTACTCTGGAAGTTGCTTCATTCAAAACATTAAAAATCAAGGGCTACGAAAATCTTTTCTTCCGCTGGGATGTAGCTGAGAAGCGCAATAGAGTGGAAACGGTGAGAATGACAGAGCAGATTGTGCTCAGAGAGAGAAGTCGCTCCTCGGATGCTCAGTGGAATCTGTTCCAGCATCTGATGGTCAACATGCTGACAGGAGGGTTGAGGACAGCCAGGGTGAGAGAGGCCGAGTTGGTGGAGAATTTCCACCTAAAGTGTAAAATGTGTGTGATCACAGATGAAGACATCGTCTGCATTTGGAATCAAAGCCCAGCCACCACCACTCCGACATGGAACAGCAGGGACCACAGGACAGCGAGGGGTACAGGGGAAGAGAAGATGACACTAAATCAAGATGAGAAGCAGCCAGTGCCATGGCCACCTGAGGCCTTTTGTTTTCCATCTCCGTAGAGTGAGCACCAAAGCTGAGCGGTGTCTCTGTGTTTTGTCAGTGTAATTGAGCATAAGGTGACAGGTACTTTGTCTCAAGCAGCAACCTCAGTTGTGGCAACAATCTTATTTAGGATTAAACTGCAACTAAACAAAAAGTGAAGTGTAACGGTGACTTACACAAGATAGAGGCTTGTTTATTTTTTATATAAAAGTCTGGGTAGGCAGGCCAATATATATTGCACCCCACTAGGTCAGGGGCCCAGGGACCTTCTAAATGACCACCTTGCCATCCTTGCAGTGTGGCCCTTGCCTTCCTAGTCCAAGGGGGCATTTATGTTCCAGGAGAGAGAAAATGATGGAAAAGAAGGGATGAAGTATTCACACTGGCTCTCCTTAGCAAAGGTCCTGGAAGCTATTACACAACATTGCTGCTAACATCCCATTGGTCAGGACTTAGTCACATGGCCGTGCAAGGGAGGCTGGGAGATGTGGTCCTGGTTCAGGGCAGCCATGCAGTGCACCCTGGTAAACATTCATTCCTATGGGAGAAGGGGACGTGGATTTTGGGTGACAATATCTACCACATTGACCAATCCTTCACAAAGTTGTAAATTAGGGGAAAAGCGGAGGCATTGTAACATATTGAATGGCAGGCTAATGGGCAATTGTGGATTCTGGTCCCCAGAGTGGGCACATCAAGTACACAGTTCTCCAGCAGAGGCATCCCAGGAAGGCAAACGGAGAAGTCATAGGACTTACGAGAGTCACAGGACAGTGTTAAAAAAGGAAAAGGGAGAGCACGTGAAGAATCACGTTCAGGGGCACACGTTTTCTCCTGGAACTCGGGAGCATAATGGGGAAAAACGCAGCAGTTTGAGAGTCTGCATTGAAAGAAAAAGGAAATAAGTCAAGAGAGAGGAATGACTGGAGTGGGGGGTGGCATTTGAGGAGCCGAAGGATCGATCCATGATGGTTGGGGTTTTTTGTCTTTTGGTGGTTGGGAAAGACTGCAAATGGAACAAGCTTTTCCTGAATATCTGCTGTGTGCAGGTCTCCTATTGGGACTTTGAGGTGAAGGAAGAGAAACAAAACAGAGCCCCTGCCCTCAGGGAGCTTCCAGTCTCAGAATGTAAACTCACCCATGATGCTTGATAACACTCGAACTCACCCCTGCAAAAATGTCATCTCAGCTTGTAAACGAGGTAGCTGGAATCTTTACCAAGCAAGCGTTGAGTATGTTTAATAGCTCAAGTTCTGGCATCAGACACTGGCTTTCAACCCTACATCTGTCACTTATGAGATGATTCACACTCATCCTGGCTTGCCTGGGACCTCCCCAGTTTAGCACTGAAAGTCTTACATCCTGGGCACCCTAGCTACTTAACTTACAAACTTTGTGTCCTTGGACAAGTTACTTGATCTCTTTGAACTTCAGTTTCTTTAACTGTAAAATGTAAATAATAATAATTCTGACCTATTATACCTGTTGTGATGATTAAATGGGGACGTGTTTAGAGAGTTTAGCAGAGCACTTGGTTCCACAAGTGTTAATATTATGATTTATTATTACTGTTATTGTAACAGTCATGGATTTGATGGCTTCACATACATTTTACCTGCCTTCTCCTGGATGGCGACTACATGCTGTACTCGAAAAAGTGAAACTGAGTATTTATGACGGTTTCATAATATATTTCTATGAATGGCAAGGAGCAACTGTTATTGAGGAATTTTCTTTTCAAATTTAATATAGATTTCTAATTTGCCTTCTTTCACCTTCTCTGTATACTAATCCTTTTTTTGTTCGTTGTCATGGGGTCTGAAATGAGAATATCCTGTGAACAGTCATGTAAAGCAATTGTCTGAAATGTTATAATAAATTTACTCTTAAAAGGCAAATTCAGGAAAGTTATAGGAACGATAGGGAAAATTTTCTTAGCATTCCTATTTTTATTCATTCCTTCTTTCAACAGATATTTAATTGTGCTATTATTAGTTGTCAAGCAACATGCCAGGTGCTGGGTGCACAGACTGAAGAGCCCACGTCCCAGCCCTTAAGGATCTCACGTGGGGAGACGGGCATATAAGAAATGTCCGTCACTATGCAACAAAGACAGAGACGGAAGTACTCCCCAGGTTAATGAGAAACCCTCCTCATACTTGGTGGAGTCAGATGGAGTCTCTAAAAGAAGCGAAGGATGAGCTAACCCCTGCATCCCAGGTGGAAGGAGAGGGGGGAAGATCTAGGTAAAAAGCCCCAGAGCCATCCAGGTTCTCTTGGGTTCTGATGACTTGGAAAGTGATGGCGACCTTGTTTGCAAATCCATCCACCAAATATTTGCTAAGCACCTAATACATGGATGGTACCGTTAAATACCATTTACACACAAGACCCAGACTCTGTCCTCGGAAAGCTTAGGGCTTAGAAGGGGAACTAAGATGTGCACACAAACCACCAATGCAAGTTATCTGTTACGGACTGAAAGTTTGTGACCTTTCAAATTCATATGTTGCAGCACTAACCCCAGTATGTGTGTATTCAGAGAGGGAGCCTCTAAGGAAGTAATTAATGTTAAATGAGATCATAATAGTGGGGCTCTGATCCTCTAGGACTAGTGTCCTTATAAGAAGGGATGGCAGAGAGCTCTATCTCTTTCTTGCTCTGCCTCTCTCTCTGCATGTATGCACCAGAAAGGAGGAAAGGCCACGTGAGGACAGAATGAGAATGTAGCATCCGTAAGCCAGAATGCAGGCCTTCACGAGAAACCAAATTGCCCAGAACCTTTATCATGGGCTTGTAGCCACTCAAACCGGGAGAAAATACTTTTCTGTTGTTTAAGCCACTGAGTCTATGGTATATATATATATATATATATTTTATGATATTTTCATTATGGCAGCCCGAGCAGTCTAAGACAAGCCCCGTGGTGTGCCATAAGGGGGAGGAACAAAGTAGCATTGAACTGGGGAGGAGGGGAGATAAGTGCTGACTGGGGGAGCAAGACTTGCTGGAGGACGTGACCTTGAACCGAGGCTTAAACACTTGGAAGCACTTGGATTTAGGTGAAATTGATAGTGGAAGAACATTCCAGCTAAAGGAAATATTGCAGGCTCAGCCGGCAGTAGGAAAACGCGGACCTTCCATTTGCCTGGAGAGTCTGGTATGTGTAATATGGAAGAGTGTGGGACACGCTGGGTCATGTTGTAAAGGGCTTTGAAAGTCAGAATGAAGACTGTGGGCTTCCTTTAGGGAGCACTGAGGGCTCACTGCCAATTTGGACAAGGGAGTTTCGTTTGGCACTGTGTCTTCAGCGGACTAATCTGGAGATCTCAGAGAGGCTCAGACCTAGAAGCTCTGGCAGCTGAGAGTTAATGAGGGTGCAGCCCAGGGCAACAGCCACGGGAAGGTAGACGAGAGAGAGCCAGAAGGTGGCATCGACCACATTTTGCATCTGTTGGATATGGATGAGAGGAGAGCGAGAAAAATATTCATTATCACCGAGAGTTGAAAACAAAGTATGTTCCTAAAATCATCTTGCTGACTTATCAACTTCCAGATTGCTTACTCCTAGAATGTCTTGAGGATGAGAAAATTTAACATCAGGACACAGGACACTGGCTCTTCCTTTTGTGCCCAGCTGCCACCCAGTTTCGAGCCTGAATGATGAGGCCACTAAAAGGGATCGTGTGACTAAGACTAGAATGAGTTTTGGGACAATGTGATGTTTTCCTTCTAGTCATCTGGGCCTGAGAGTGCACCAAGCCATTGGGAAAGTACCACTATCTCTCCGAGAGGTCGAAGCTGAGAGAGTGGATTCAGAGGTCCAAGGAACTTAGAGGAACACCCTTGTAGATGCAGCAGAAGACGTAGCCCTGCAGACAGCCCACATTTAGAAGGTTAGGGAAGGAGGGAGAAAAACAAGAGAAGACTTGAGAATAATCGGGAAGCAAACTGGTATGATGTCAGATCAGCAACCATCTGGAGGAAGGAATTTCAGGAAAGAACTGGGCCAATGGCTGTCAATTCTAGAAAATGTGGACTTTAAAATATACATTTATCATGAGATCGAGCTATCCCATTCCCTGGGAAAGAGAATAGACAGCAATCTGCCCTGGATGGCTTAACTGTTCCCGGCCTGAGGGAGGCTTTTGGACCAATGCACACAGGGCCCTTAGGATGAGCCCACACACTTTGGTCTCCTATCCTCCTAGTGGACCATTCTTCTCCTGGGGGATGTAACAAGAGGTGAGCACAGTAGGCACAGCCAGCAAATCTATACTCGGGGAAGGTGCTGGAGAATGTCCCAGTTAAGGAAAGTTAGACAGCAGATTTCAAAGACCTCGAAAATCCAGTGCATTGCTTCCCAAGCTTAATGTACTAATGGATCACGGGTTTATAATGCAGGAATTCTGGGGCGAGGCCTGAAATTGTTCATTTCCAAGAGCTTCCAGGTAATGCTGATGTGCCTGGTTATCTGACCACATTTGGAGCTGCAAAGGTCTAGAGCAGAAGGTGCAAACTGGTAGCCCTAGGACCACACATTATATGCAAGTGTGCCTTTCTTGATGAGCATAAGGTTCTAAAAAATTAGAATTAGTTGAAAACATTTAAAAATCTGAAGATTTCATTTAAAACAATCCAGGTTCTGTCTTCTCTTGAAACCCTCAAGAATGCTGGCAATACTGGGCCTACATACCGATGTGGCAGCAACTGTCGACCTGATCTGCAGCTGCCCACTTTAGCAGGGCATCTATCCTCCAGTCGCCCAAGGCCTCACCACCGGGCCTGCTTCACACCCTCATGCTTTTCCATTCCTGATCTAGAGCAAGCCCCTCATTCGACAGAGCGGAAACCCAGGCCAGGGAGGGACAGGAGACGATGGATGTTCTCCTTGGAACCAGCAGCATCTTGTTTCTGCATCTCTGGATCTGTGAGCTCTGAGAGGGACCCAGTCCCTGCTGTGGAATGACCAAACATCCTTGCCCAACATCATGCCAGGGCCCAATAACAGAGGCTGGAACCTCCCCCGCAAGCCCCCTTGCCCAGGTGAGACAGCATGGGCGGAAATCACACATCTCTTTGTGCCCTTCTCCAGATCTGTCCTCTTTTGTTTCTTGGGGAGAGGCTGGGGCAAGTCAACTCACAATAATGTGCTTCAACCGAATGAGATCCTGGAGTTTATCTAATAGGTAGGTTGGGAAAAATGAAAACGCTAATTACTTGAGGGAAAGTGTGGAGAATGAGTCAGCTGATTGGGTCACCAGGCAGCCAGTAGGAGATGATTTTTTTTTTTTTTAAGAAGATAATGACTTATTCTAGGGGATTTCAGCCGTGCACACACAACAAAAATAATTCCAAGTGTCTGCTAGCAAAATCCCACGCTGCCGAGCATCACATCTGAAAATTAACGTGACAAGCTGGAGGCCCATTTTGCCCCAAGATCAGGAGACAGTAAAAGCTTCCTCCCCAGGAAGTTTCTCAGGGTAGAACCAGAAAAGCCCACTAGAGAACCCAGAGGAGCAACGCCTTCCCCGGGGGCAGTGGACAGGAATCGCACTGCCCTCCTTTGTCTGGGCGGAAGGGCCCAGCCTCCGAAGTTACTGAGGATCCTGTGGAGGCTGGTGGGGCGGCACGTTAATTGCCTTGTTCATCCCATCATGAAAATGACAGGTCTTTGCCCTTGGGACTGGTGCTGCCTGGCTGTGAGTCGGGCGCACCTCCTGGATTGAGGCTTCCCGACTGGGCCCCGCACACTGCTCTTTCTGAAGAGCCCAGCCGTGGGTTGGGGTTCACGAGGGTATATTCGACTCCAGACTCCCGGAGCTGGGAACCCCAGGGCCCTTGTTCCCGCTCCCTGGCCAGCGATGGAATTAATGAAGCCCGACAGCCCTGTATGCAGGGCACACTCTGGTCCTTTACAGCTCTTTGTCTGCAGCCGGGCTCTTGTCTTTCATTGCGGGCTGCCGCCCCGTCTCTGGGGCTGATGCAGCGCCAGATAATGAACAGTGTATCAGCGCGGGCGGGGGAGGAGGGGGGGCGCGGGGGAGGGAGCGAGCGCCGGAGCCGAGCCGGCCTGACTTATTATTCCTTCACTCTCAAACAAAACAAAATCATTGGCCTGCCAGGGTCATTAAGGACCCCGAGGTTGTCATAGAAACGACCTTTGGGGCCCGGTGGTTGTTAATGCATGAGTGACTGCCTGCATTGTGTGCTTGGGGAGAGGTCAGAGTTTTGTTGGTGGCTTAAGAAAAGAAAGAAAGAGAGTAAAGAAGAAAGAGAGGCAGCACAAAGCCCGGGATTGGGCTGCTGACATTCAGAAGGAAGGTTGTACCCCGCCCAGAGCGTTGATTAGATGTCTGGGATCGCGAGCATCCCGTGCCCGGCACATAGTAGGCCCTGGAGAAATGTCTGCGAAGGTGAATGGACGTGTTACTCGGGGTTAAAAAATCTCCAGTCTCCACTACCAGTTCCACATCCCTGCCCGCCAGGGGCCTCTTGGGCGGTGCACTGCCTGAGAAGTATTGAGACAAGTCATTGCTCCGGCCAAGGTGAGCAAACTTGTGTACAAGTTTTAGGGGGAACACACATGTCTTCATCTTCCACGGGATCGTTTTTGTGGCTCCGAGGGACCCAGGAGGGTCTGGTTGTGAGTGGGTGGGCAGAGGCTGTGACAGAGCAGAAGCAGGAGGGCAGGGCCTACACAGCAAGACCTGGTCTTTACAAATGAGCCTTCAGTCCACTTTCTTTCCCTTATGATGTGAATCTCCTGCCAGGGCGTGCTCTGAACACCACCCACGTGATGTAGCTCACCCTCCTGGCTGACAGAGCTCAGCCCCAGGGCCTCCCCAGGTTGCTTCCAGGGTCAGGAGAGGTGGTGGTGGTGGTGGGGGGGGGGGTTGTTCAGAACCAGCCCTGCCCCTAGCTACTGGGTATATCCTCTGGCAAATCCTCCCTGTCTCAGTTTCCTGAGCTGTCACATTAGAGGTGGGCCTGGTGAAGTCTAGAGCTCTACCCTGTTCTTTGCCTTGCTAAGAGTCTACTCTGATTTAGGACTTTACTATCCAGGTGGAAAGAAAACATTCTAGGAGCATTCTTTGGATGACTTTAGGACTATTTGATCTCTCTGAGGAGACTAAACCTGGTTGCCTTCTCTGCTCCCTTCCAGTTCTGTTTCCAACAAAGAATTAGAGCCTTTCCAAGATCCTCTGATGGGCTGGGGTCTATATAGAACAAGCATGCTGGGATTAGTCTGATTTCCAATCTCATGAGGTCTTGCTGCCCCTTTCTGGGCACCCTTCTCCCTATCCTGAGTTAGCTACAATATACTGCCTGAACCCCGTGTCATACTTGGAGATTGGACCCATAACCTACCAACAGGGAGACGCACCCACTGAGCATTAAGTGACCGGGTGCCTTCTTTTTAAAATTGGTTTCAGGGATCTGCCTGCTGTGCTTCCTACTTCCCCGGCAGATTCTCAGATTTTGCTCAAACAGACCAGACTATCACTCACAGAATCCCTTCATCAGCTCAGGGGTTCAAGACCACAACGGCTGCAAAAGCCAGGTCTCTGATGTGGTCCAGGAATAAGCAGATACATCATCTTGGTGAATCACAAAGGTCTGCCTTGTACTTCCTTGCTGTTTTGTGGGCACTCCATAAGGATTCTGTCACAGAATCTGGGGTGGATGTTTGACTTCAGGCTTTCATTTAGTTCTTACAAAAAGGCAAATAGCTATCATCCCCCGAGGACAGATGAGGGATCAGACAGGAAAGAGCATGCCTTGTCCAAGGTCACCAGGCGGTGAATGGAAAGAGCAGCATTAGAACCCAGACCCACAAGCTCCATGCCTGTCACTGTTCCATCTGCATCGCTGCCCATCAGCTGGGTGAGGGCCAGAGAGCAGGAATCAGTACTTTTGTTATTTACACTGGCATTGCATAAGATGTTATGTTCAGGGATATTCAGTTTACCTTTTTTTTTGTTTTTAAAATTTGGACAACTGATTTGCCTAACTGTCAGGGCTGCAGCCTGGCACCTGCTTCTCTGTGTGTACATCAGAAAGTTCCATTGGAACATCCAGTGTTCCATTGGAACACTTTTTCCCAGTTGGTGGAAGAGAGAGGTCTCTGTCCAGCTTGGACTCTAACTCAAACCCTGCTAAAACCTGCTGTATTCTCTGTTCAGCCCAAAACACCAAACTCTGCTGGTGGAAGATTTTCTCTTTTCAACAAACTCCATCTTCCCACCTCAGGAAGGAAACAAAAATCCCTTGAAGTTTCCTGAGTTTACAAAGGTAAAGAGCAAACAGTTCACCTTAAGTTTCCAAGAAGATAAATTAGTTGTTGATTTGGAGAAAAGGCCCAGGCTAGACATTACTAGCTCACTGGAGCTAAGATTGTTTCTAGATCAGGCAGTGACCTTGGGCCAGTCACTTCACCTCATAGAGTCTATTTCTACTTTTCTAAAATGTAAGGGAGCCCAATTTTTGAAATGCTCTAATTCTGAAGCATAGGTTCCTATAAAGGTTGATAAACTCCAAAGTATTTGTATTTAATGAAGTTTAACACTAGGTTATAAAGTAGAAGCACTTTTGGGAAGAATGAGGCATCGTCTAAACCAACAGAAGTGAACAGAGTATTTTACTTTGTGTTAATATGTTCCCTTAGGGACGAGGATAAAACCCAACATTATTTTTTGTAAAAGTCTTGAATATTTGCATGTTGCATTTAGGATTTTTGCGTATAGCATTTATGTAAAGCATGATGTTTATTTCTCGTGGTGGGAATGGAGGGAGAGATGATAACTTACTGACTACCTCCCCTGTACCAGCTGCTCTACATACAACGTTGACTTTTCAGCAACCCAAGGATGCATCATATTCATTCAACACTTAAAGAAACTGAGGTCCAGAGCAGTTGCCCAAAGTTACATGGTAACATGCAGAGATTTTCTTATCCCTTTATAGCACTTTTCCCTCCTGCAACTTAATAGGATGGGCATCCATAGTATAGGAGAAATGCATATAATAATGTCAGAGAAATGCATTTAGCTCAGTGGTTTTTACTCATATTCCTCTGTAAAGTTGGAGGTTTGGGCAAGGATGTCTCTAAGACCCATTTCACTTTTAAAGCCTAAATCTGAGTTACTTATTTAAACAGCATTGACCAAAATGCATTCTGAATCGCAATACCCACAAGAAACAGTCCCCAAAAGCACATTTCATGGTCAAGTAAGTCTGGAAAATATTACTAACTGTATCCTCAATGAGAGACTTACTATGTACATTATGATGTCAAAGGCTCTGATAAGTCCTGCAACAAAAGCTTGCATAACTATTTAATTTATTTTCTGGACATATTTGATTATGGGCCCTTTTTTCTCCCCAAATTAACATTTGGTGAAGCAAATTACTTTGCTATTTAACATACTTCGGAAAAACTAGAATAAGTGTAAAGTTCACTAATCCTCACTTCTTCCATGCCCTGCCTTCCGTTCTTCTCTCTGTGGGTAGAAAAGCAGTGGGCCTCAGGAAGGGTAATGGGCAGGGAGTGGGAGGAGAGAGTTCATTTAAGGCAAACCAGAGGCCTTGTTGAGCTTCTGCATGGAAGAGCAACTCACCCACAACTCTTAAAGTGCCCAGAAAGTTCACTCATGAAAAGCGAAAACGTGAACTCAAATCTAAGCTCTCCCACAAGAAATGGATATTGTTACAGCAGTTTCTGAAACTTTGGTACAAGAAATACTTTGATGCTCTCTCTATACTTATGTGTATATAAACCCATTTATAGACAAAGACGATGTGATAGCCATTCTGTTTTGATCAGCCCTTCTAAGGAATCTCCCTCCTGCTCCCCCCTTTAATGTCCATATAAAATGGCATCACCAAAGTGCCTGTCATTTATGGAAATTGTTCCCTCGACTTCCCCTAGCTAGTTCCTTTGTATGTTTTATATCACAGCTTAAATGTCACTTCCTCCAGGATGGCTTCCCTGACTGCAGACTGATCTGGTCCGCTTTTTCTGCTTCTGTGACTACTCTGTGAGAGCAGTTCTCTGGGCTGATAAATACATATTTAAGTGATTCTTTTCTTAGTGACTGCTTCTCCCACTAGACTGTAAACCTCATGAGGACAGAGGGCATGCCTGTCTTGCTCCTATGGCACACTCGGCATCCAGCACAGACTGGCAAACAGTAGGAGCTAAAGAAATATTTGTTGGGTGGGTGAATGAATGAACAAATTTCCACGTGAAAAAGTAGGCCTCATCTACCTGGGCTCTACATCAATCCCTTGAGCTCCTTTGCTATCAACTTTGATGTCATTTTTCTATTTCAACACCATCTCCCCCTTCAAGTTTGATGCATGCTCTGGTGTCTCTCATCTCCTGACCTCAGCTCCCTGCCACCACTCTTGGCCACATCACTCACAAACCACTAGTTAACGCCCACCCATCGCAACCACTGTGACCCATCCTCCATCCACCCCGTTGGGCCTGACCCCAATCATATTTCCTGTGGATGGGAAGACCACCAGAGGGGTTTATGATTTGTTACCTATAACTAAAATCATTGACTTTTAAACATCAAAGCCACCTTTAAGGCCATTTGTTCAACTTTATCTTTTGTCCAGTGAAGAAAGTAGCAATCAGATAACACAGGTGAATTGTCCTTGGGCAGACAGCAGGATGAAAAGATGTCTCTGGGTGTGGGTATCCCTCCAGGGATCCATTCTGTGTTGGCATTAATTGCAAAGCTGTGTCTGCTTGTTTTTTGTTTTTTGTTTTAGTAAAAATTCTGATGCATGCCTGACATTTGAAGAGTAAAAATGGATTCTAAAGTGCTACTTAGTGTTATAACACTACACGTTTGTAGCGTTACCCCCATTTTACAGATAAAGAAACTGAGCATTATAATGATCATGAAATTAGTAAGTGGTGCTGCTGGGCCTGTCTGCCTCCAAATCCTTTGTCCTTCGCTCTTTTGAGCCCCAGACATATGGAACCATTTCAGACTATACCTTCTCTGTCCTTTACTCAACCATGAGCTGCTTAAAAACAGAGATCACGTCTTATTTATCTTTGGCAACACCAGTTCCTAGCTTAATATGTTGGCATATAATAGATCCTAAATAAACGTTAAAGAATGAATAAATGATTGAGAAAATGAGTGAATAATTAAAAGCTTGAAGCAGCAGTTACTTCAATATTATTTCCGGGTAGGGTAGGTAGGGAAGGGAAGAGAAGACTATTAACATTTATCTAAAAAACGGGTAGAAGCTGAAGATAGACGTTTACCTCTTTAAGCTGAGTGAACTTACAGAGAATAATTTGTTTTATTGTGAATGGTTTGGATATAAAAATCTGGATATATCTTACTGAAACAACCTGAGTATCGGTATAATTGCAGTGATGTGTTACTCTCCAAATTTACAATCTAGAGATGGCGGTGGAAGGAAGCACTGAGGGGGACATGTCCTCTTCTTACCATCGAATGTGACATAACCAACGCACCCACATACGTGTGCTTATATATGTATAGTATTAGCTAAATGATTTGACGTAGTTGTTTGAAAGCATAGACTGTTGGGAATCCGCATACATGAATTTGAATACATGGGAAGAGGTGATTTTAATGCTTTTGAATATATATAATAACCCTCCCTTAGTGGTTCTCAAGAAGTAATTTCTATAAATGTAGTTTTATTGACTAGTAATTAATGAATTGAGTGCTTCTAAAGTGCCCTCTTTGTCCTTTTTTTAGTAGCGTTAAGCCATCCTTTGTCATGACATTTGTTACTTGCATGAACATGCCCTTTCTTCCATTTATGTCGCAAAGGTGAGCCTCACCCAAGCCCCAGCCTGGGAAACCCAGAAACTCCAGAAGGAGAGGGTATTTCAAGCTAAGGTGTGTGATGTATGAAATAGTAGTCCCTGCCTCCCAGGATTGTGAGGAATAAAGATGTCGAAGCAGGTATAATGTTAGCACATTGCTTGGCACATGGCACCTGCCCCAAACCCGGCAACTGTTTATTAAAGCCGAGTGGAGTGGCAGTGAATCTGGGCTGCACAGGGCTAAGGCAGGGCGGAGGAACGGCCTGTCGACCAGATAATGCTCATTTTCTCCAGGTCTCCTGGGATTGTTTTGGTAATTACTCCAGCTTCTTCAACAGCTTGTGATTTGTCCAGTGCCAGGGAACCTGGATTTGCATTGCATGATGCATAATTCATATGGCATGGACAGCAATTATGAGCTAATTGAGGGGTGTAATGTTTAAAGAAAGGATCCATTATGAGGAACATAAGGGATGTTGGGAGGGAAGAAGCTCTTGAGTCCATGGAGGCTCGTTCTCTCTAATTCCACTTCCTTTAAGATGACTGTAATTGTCTCTTGAAGGGCACGGAAGTTCCCCTCTCCTGCAAGAGGTCCTGGGGGCTGGGCGGCCGGAGCTGCTCTTTCTGCAGGAAGAGAGTTCAAGGTGGGCTGGAGTGGGCTCCTCTTTCTCGTGCTCTTGTGTGGTTAGCCTTCCAGGTACATCTTACATACTGACATAGTCATCTGGGTTAATACGATTAGAGGGGTGTGATGTTACCGTAACCATAATTTCTGAATCAAAGTCAGGATCACTTCCTGGGGGGAGAGACAGTGTGGGAAATACAGTTGGGTGTGGAATTCCTAGAATTGCCAATATGAAATCATATTTTGGAAGGATTATAGAACAGCCTATTTAAATGGGAACTTCACTAAAAAATCCAGGAGCTGGGCTATCAGATTATAAGGAGCGCTGGCCTGGGTAGCAATAAGCCATAAGTCCGTCCTTGACTAGATTGGCCTCTTGCTGAAAAGACCTTGGGACATCACCACCCCTCTCTGAGCCTCACCTTCTGCATCTGTACAATGAGAAAATTGGGTAAGATGGCCTTCTGGGACCCTTCCAACTCTGATGTGCTGTGTGTCTGTGCATCAGACCTCATCCTTCTAACCTGAGGTTTTAAACTGTCTTGACAGATCTGCCTTTGCTCTCTGGGGACCAAGTATATGTGCCTTAAAACTCAGAGGATTCCCATAGTGTGACTGTCACATGCAATAGAAAACTTTTTAAATGGCTGTGGGGAGATGATGAAACAAATCACTTTTCCATTGACTTCCATTACGAAGTTAGTATCTCAAAATACTGAATCAAAGATATTTTGTAAAGGAAGGGTTGGGGCCAGCATCTGCTCCCTCTGGAGTACAGGAGGTTGTGGTCATTGAGTGCTGTTTGTTTTGTACTCCACGGACGGAAGACTCCTTAGCCTACCTCTCAGTTGAGGGTCACTCCGTAATCTCCATCGGAGCCTGTGTTTTTCTTAACCAAGGATTTCCACATGAACATTTGATACAGGAAGCACTTCCTAAACATGCTGACTCCCATTACCATGCCTACTTGAGCTGGGCTGCAATATCACACCTCACCAGTAGAGGCCGCTTTCTGACGCATGGTATACGCACTACCTGAAGATTCAAAAAATCGTGGAATACTAAAAGTAGAAGAGGTCTTAGAGATCATTTTGTCCAAACAGGCGTCATACATCATTCCCTCCTTTATCATTCTGGACGTTAGACGTTCGGTAGAACTAATCTGCTTAAACTGAAGAGTGCCTGTCGTTGAGTCTTGTGCAGCCGGCTTACACGCTGTCCCTTCATTTAAAAAGAGCACCTGGCCAGTTTGCCTGCCTTTTGAGTCATGAGGACATTTTGCATATTCAAGGTGGAGATGGTGTTATTCTCTGCCTGGAGTGCTAATGCAGCTATTTATACCAGGAGCCAAAGCAGATCTTTCACCTGAAGGTTGGGCTGTCATGTCTGTTTAAGCATTCAGAGCAGCTCTGCAGCTTATTTGAGACGACTTTCAAATGGGTTTTGCCCAGAGTAACTGATCACCTGTGGGCCAAGGGCTTCTTTCTTTTCTTTTCTTTTCTTTTCTTCATATAGCTTTTACAACAATTTAAGAAATCCTTCCCCAAACCTCAAGAGAGTGAGAGAGACGACCTTAAGAAAGGATGTGTCTATTTACACAGTCTTGTTTCAGGAGAGTCAGGGTCACTGTCAGGATACAGCAGACAAAGGAAACTCTTACTTGCCTCGAAGAACCAGCAGCAATAAGTATACAGTTGACTTGTCTTTTTTTTTTTTCATTTTTTCCATTTTTCCTTTTTTAAACTATAACCATCGACGAAGACTCCAGAAGGCAGACTCATTCCCTTTATGCATCTAATTCTCTGCGTTGGACGTGTCAGAGCAGAAATGTTCTGCTAGCCCCTGGTGCTCCTCTGGGCTTAAGGATTGATGGCCTCTTCGAGTTACATCCTGGTGAGAATACCCACTCACAGATACCCCATATTTAATCTTTATTTCTGAGTCTTCCTAAGCGAGAAGTAGCAGCAAAACACAATTGCCGTGTTGCTCCAAGGGTTAATTAGACATGGCCTAGAAAAAGCGCTTTCCTTCTTTCTGCCTTAAATTTGGGGCTTTTCATTCTGAGTGACTGCTGCCTTCTGCCAAATGGAATAAGCTAAATGCGAGCTCCTGATCTGAACTCCCCTCATTCTCTTCCCAGCTGCTAGTTTTCAGTGTTCCGAAAAAGAGAAAGCTCTTTGGATCTGCTGCTTTTCATAAACCTAAAACGTGATTCTCTTCCCTCTGGTTTGGAGTCCAGGTATCTTTGGAAGGAGATGATCCAGGCTCCTCTCTCAGTGGCTTTCTCTTGCAGATATTAAAATAATTTCCATCTCCTTTCCCCCCTCCCCAGTCAGACTGAACATCTCAATGGTGAAGTCTTCCATTATATTCTGACTTTTTTCACTGAGTCCAAAGCGACACCAAGATCTTTTCCTTTTTTTTTTTTTCTCAAAGGTTACAGCTAATTCCAAATCCATCAGCTGGTGCAAACACTTTAAATTGTTCCCTCAAATGAAATTCATCTGCTGTCGTGTTACTCAATTACTTGGTTTTCCAAGATGCTTCTCGGTTTCCTCATAAAATGACCTCCCCTTTGCTATCTTACAAATGTTGAAGCATCAGCACATTTTTGAACTCTGTGCTATTCAGGCATATCTTTAAAACCTCTTATTTGTTTCATTCAAGTGTTCATTCAACTGACGTTGTTGAGCATCAGTTATTCATAGGGCAGATAATGAAGAGGAGCTAGTTCTAATGGTTTCCTTGACTGTAAATGCCAGGATATTAAACAGGTCCCATTGTAAGGACCACCCACAAGCAACCATCTTTGGGATTCAGATAATTTTGTCAGCTTTGCAAACTTAAGGGACTTCTCAACAAACTCCTAGTAGGGTCGCCTTTAGGAAAACCACCCGGAACACGGACAGAAGAGATGGACTAGTGTGGCCTTTGTAAACTGTTTCACAAGTGTCCCCCAAAACCTTTGAAGTGTGTTTTCATTTACAAAATAAGCCATTCAGTGCTTTGCAATTTAAAAAGTGCCTCCCTGTACATTTGAGCCTCATAACAAACCCGTCAGCTATTCTTGGTCCTTTCCTCATCTCAACGGTGCTGATAAGCACCTTGGCCAAGGTCACACGGCCAGCAAACCACAGAGATCACCGGAACCTGAATCTTCTCCCCACCTAACAATGCCTGACTTCTGAGCAGCGCCTCGGTGAATTCTCCAAGCCGTTTTCTCTTTCTTTTTAAAGAAAAAAGTCTCCTTCCTCTTTCCCCCTCCCCTCACTCCTGGCAGCCACCTTTCTACTTTCTGTATTCTTGGTACCTCGTATAAGTGGACTCACACAGTATTTGTCATTTTGTGACTGGTTTATTTCACCCAGCATAGTTTTCCTGAGGTTCATCCAGGTTGTAGTTTGTGTCAGAACATCATTCCTTTTTAAGGCTGAATAATATTCCATGGTATGTATAGACCACTTTTTGTTTACAAGTTCGTCTGTCGATGGACACTGGATAGCTTATACCTTTTGGCTGCTGTGAACATGGGTGTACAAATATCTCTTCAAGGTCCTGCTTTTAATTCTTTGGGTATATATCCAGATGTGCAATTGCTAGATCATATGGTATTCTACTTTTAATTGTTTAGTGAACCATAGCAGCTGCACCATTTTACATTCCTACCAACAGCACACATGAGTTCTAATGCTTGTGCTTATTCCAAGTATTCTTATTTTCTTATTCTTACTCCAGTTGTTATTCTCTGCTTTAAAAAAATAGTATCCGTCCTGATGGGTGTGAGGTGGTATCTCACTGAAGTTTTGATTTGTATTTCTCTAATGATTAGTGATGTTGAGCATCTGAGATGGACATTATTCCCATAGACTGGGACTCAGAGAAGTGAGTGATTCACCTGAGAAATGGTACAGGAGTAGAGGTAGGAGTTGAGCCCTGCTTTTTGAATTCCAAGTCCAATGCTGGGTCCACTACGTGGATGTTTCACAAATGGGTTCTCAGATGCACTCTCTGTGACTCATATGAGTTCTTGGTGCAAATGCTTTAATTCTAGATAATCCAGGACAAGTGAATATAAGCTTCTTCAGATCACTGAAGTTGTTGGTCCTTCAAATGTGGTCCCCTGACCAGCATCATCATCATCAACTGGGAACAGGTCAGAAATGCTAGTTCCTCTGCCCCACTCCAGAAATACTGAATTAGAAACTGTAGGGATGGGACCAAGCAATGGGGATTTTAGCAAGTTCTCCACGTCGTTCTGATGCACCCTCAAGTTTGAGAACCCGATCTAGATCATTGGTTCTCAACTTGGCTGCTTATTGGAATTACCCAGAGGGCATATGAAAGGTTCCAATTGGTCTGATTCAGCCTGGGCATTAGAATGTGTACAGTCTCCCCAGTCAACTCCAACGTGCGGCCAAGGTAAACAACCTCTAATCTAGAAAACTGCCTTACACCAAAGTGCCCCTTACCTTTTCAGATGTCCCAAATATGCTACAATCATGATGGTACCATATTAAATGCTTCAGACGAATGAGGAAGGGTCAAAGGCAGCCCCAGCGATGCCTCCCTCACCAGATGACCGCCAGGTAGCACCGTGGCTGCCCTGTGTGAACGGATGCTTCACAGAGGTTCTGGTGGAGAGAGGTGGTGGGGAGTTGCCTCATCTCATGTCACCCAGCAACAGGACCATGGGAATCTCACCGGATTTGGCCCTGCTGTGGCGGTGGCATCGGATGCAGGTCTCAGGTGTGAATCCAGGTATGACAGAGGCAGCATGATCTTTCACACTAAATGGATGTTGTTAATCCACTTTTGCTGGTTTTATATCGTGTTTTCCTCTGTAATGATGTTTTTGTTTATCATTGTATACAAACTACAAGCAAAGGAAGTTTATTCCTAGCTTTGGTTTGTACAGATTTAAGTGACATTCAAATGCAATAATTTAAGTCAATATTGGGGGTTAGTGGGAATCTGCTCTGCTTTTCTTAGGGGTCCTAGGCTATTCTAAGTTTGGGGAATTATAGCCTTCTGCCTTCCGTAGACACTTGGGTCCACAGAATACCTCTTGGTACGTGGGGTTTTGAGGGTCCCCTTTTGGGGGCTCCCAGCAGGCCCAAGGCTAGGCAGTCCCTCTTGGGGGTGCCTGGCTGACTCTAGCCTGTTCTCTGGTCCTTGGATTGAAGCAGAAGTTATCTTTGAAAATTTCCAGGCAATAATTAACTATAATTTCAGGGGAAGGAAATTTGGTCAGTTTCTATGCAGAGCAAATTGGCCTCCCCTGTCTTGGAGGGAGCTTTGTATTGGACTTTGTTATCGGGCTGTTTCCTGGAAGCATTGTTTCCCATTTCAATATAATTGCTTCAAAATAATGTGAAGAGATCAATTGCCGCTTGTCAGCTGTAATTTTCTGCCACTGGAGAAAAGTAATGTGGGGAGGAGAGCAAATATGGGATGGCTTATTAGCCAGCACGGAGGGAGGGGGCAGAGCTGCCTCTGCCTGGGAGGGGGTATATCTGGGAGGAGGGGGCCTTGCCCATCCCCATCTCTGTGCCCTGTGCCCTCCTAGCCTTCTCATCCTCGTCAAATCCTCCCCGTCCTTCCAGAGCCGGCTCTAATCTCAGGCCTGAGCGATCACAGGGACCTCTTCTTCCCCTAAAATCATTGATTTACCCAATCCTTAATGCATTTATTCAACAGATATTGATTGAGCAGCTAAGTGTATGTAGGAAGGCTTTGGGCTGCAAGGAACCCAATACCTCACTTACAGGGGTTTAAACAAATTGGTGTGAATTTTCCTCATACAATAATAAAAAGATATTGGTTTGGCCAAAGAGTTTGTTCAGGTTTTTCCATACGATGTTACAGAAAAAGCCGAATGAATCTTTGGCCAGCCCAGTACCTCTGGACGGCTTTAGCATCGCCCCCTCAGGAACCCTCTTGGCCTTCCCAGCATATTGGTCACTCCTCGTATCAGATGGCTAACCCGGGCTTCAGGCGTTCAATGAGCATTCGAAGCAGGAAGAGGGGAGAGTACAGGCTTTTTCCATGAAGATCCTTCTGATTAGGGAAGCCAATCTTTCCCAGAACCCCAGCAGAGATTTTTAAAAACAGCTTTTATTGAGGTATGATTGACATACTCCAATACTCCAACATACTCCAACAAACTCCACGTATGTAAAGTGTACAATTTGATCAGTTTTTGAAAAAGTGAGATATAATTGTCATGTAACGTTGTATTAAGTTTCAGGTGTGCAACATAATGATTTGATATATGTATATACTGCAAAATGATCACGACAATAAGTTTAAACACTCATCACTACCCACAGTTACAATCCTTTTCCTTGATGAGAACTTTCAGATCTACTTTGTCAGCAATTCTCAAACATACAATACAGTATTGTTAACTGCGATCACTTCTGATACACGAAACCATCACCACAATCAGGATGGTGAATGTATCCTTTACCTCCACAGAATCTTTTATGGAGGCAAACTGCCCACTCTAAAGATTTTTCAATTTCCTATTTCTGTTTCGTTGGCCAGTCCTAACTGGGAGGGCGGCTGGGAAAGGCACTACTTTGATTTCCAGCAGACAAGGGAAAAGGGGATTGAGTGTGAACATTGGGCCAGCTAATGAATAGCGTTTGCCCAGCGACTGCTCGGGATCTGGGGAAAGAGGGTGAGCACAACAGCCCCGCCCCTCTCATTGTGCAGTGGTGGTCAGCCTTCTTGGCCACTTAGTTGGCATGACCTGGTTATGTCAGTGTTCCAGTGCTATCAATCAGTAAGTTGGCTGCTCTGTTTTTCTTTCCCTGCACTTGAGCTTATAAGAACTGACTCCCTGGGCTTCCCTGGTGGTGCAGTGGTTAGGAATCCACCTGCCAATGCAGGGGACACGGGTTCGAGCCCTGGTCCAGGAAGATCCCACATGCCGTGGAGCAACTAAGCCCGTGCGCCACAACTACTGAGCCTGCGCTCTAGAGCCTGAGAGCCACAACTACTGAGCCTATGTGCCACAACTACTGAGCCCATACGCCGCAACTACTGAAGCCTGCGCACCTAGAGCCCGTGCTCTGCAACAGGAGAAGCCACTGCAGTGAGAAGCCTGCACACCACAATGAAGAGTAGCCCCGCTCGCCGCAACTAGAGAAAGCCCACGCACAGCAACGAAGACCCAATGCAGCCAAAAATAAATAAATAAATAAATAAATAAGAACTGACTCCCTCCTCTGCCACAGCTGCCTAGAAGCTCAGATAAAGGAAGAGAGCTACTGATACATCCACATTTATTGTGCATCTCCCCTGTGCTAGGTGCTGGGTGCCTCCTGCGAATCCCATCCTTTTAATGACCTTATGTACACAGTATGTGAAGCGTGCGTTCTTTCTCCTTTTTCCAAATGTGGACACTGAAACCCACAGCGGTGGCGAGTCTTGCCTGAAATGGATAGCTTGGAAATCAGCAAGCCAGGATTCAAGGCCAGCCTGAGGCCATCCCCTGTATTCTTTCTTTTAAAAGAAATCTCCACACCAGGCTTGGAATCATGTATAAGATGTGGATTCATGCTCTGACTCCCACAGAGGTGAAGTGACCTGCCCAAGGATGGGGAAATCTTGGACAAGAATTCTTATCTGCTGGTCTCCTGATCATTGTTTGTTCTACTGTGCCCAGGCCTGATCACTCTTGGATATGTGATGGGGGAGAATGGAGGGGAGGGGGCAGGAAGTAGTAGAAAATCCTGGGGAAAGAAGACTCCAATATTTGGTGTAACTTGGAGCTATGAACTGGTTGCAGGACCTTGGGGGCCCTTCAGCACTCTGACCCTGCAGAGCCTTCCTCAGTCTCTGACTCAGGGATCCCTCAGCACCACTCCGTGGCCCGTTGGTGCTGAAATGATTCCTGACACTTCTTCTACAGCGGCAACAGTGCGACGTTAAGAATGGGAGTGGATTTCCTGAATTGGAATCCTGACTAGCTTTGTGACCTTGAGCAAGGCATACAGCTTCTCTGTGCCCACTTCCTCCATCAGTGAGATGGGGATAATCTTCCTGCTACCTCCTGAGTGTGCTATCTCATTGAAGGTAGTAACGTGTTCCTGGTGTGTCACTCATGGTCAGTACAGATGAGCCACTGCAGTGAACGTGGAGAGGGAGTACTCCCCAGGTGAGCCGAAGAGCAGTTCATTCACAGCTGGACCTCCCTGGGGGATAAGCCACCACTCAACTCCACTGGAAGCCAGGTCCACACTTCCAGGCATCCTCACATGACCCTCCTGGGGCTCTCCCCATCTTGCAGCTGCAAAACCCTGTTTTCACACCTGCCCAGGAAGTCCCACCCCACTAAGTCTTCTGGTCACCATCAGCCAGCACCCTGGTGCTCTCTCGCTTTGGCCTGAATCTGGACAGCGGCCAGTGACCTGGGCCCTGAGGCTTTGGGGCATTACAGTCAGAAGAACGGCAGCACCCCATGAGCTTGCTACAGGGGTTTATGGCTGGCGAATATGCTCACGCATCCGCTGGGGTCTTTTTCAGAGAGTCCAGGATTCTCAAAGAAAATAGGGTCCCGTGAGGGAGGCAGTAGTAAGACTCTCCCCTAACTCTTGAAACTGCCTTTCGAGGTGAAAAATTATCCATGATTGGAGCAGTCAAGATATCCCAGATGGGGGAAACCTTCCCGACTGGTAATCCTGCACTTCCCACAAACGTACACAGAATGTTGGTTCCTTGGAACAAGAGCAGGTATTGAGAGATAGAGAGAAAAGAGCCAAAGTCAAAATCATTTTGCAGAGGTGCATGCTTCCTCAGAGCCTGAGCTGTGCTCATTCGCCTGTGACCCTCCAACACTGTGGAAGTGGGTTGGCATCAGAGGTAGCAGCCCCCTCGGGGGACCATCTCTGGACTAGAGCGTGGGGGACGCTGATCTCATCAGCCTCAGGTCATCAGCTGGCTGGCTGCTGGGCGAGACTAATCAAGGCGTGCTCGTTCTCTGCCTTCCTTTTCCCCTCTGGATAATGGGGGTGGTCTTCATGGTGGCCAAATTGAGCCCAGGAGCCTGGAGCAGAGCCCTTAATGAGGGCTGCTTGGTGCTGAAAGGCCCCGTTAAGCTCCAGCCGCCATTATTGCGTGGTGGAATAAATGTGGCCAGCCTAGGAGATGTGCACGAATAAATTTGAATAGCAAGACACAAATGTGGCCCTTAACTCCAACGAGCAAATAGAGTTTAATAAAGAGGTAAACTGAGACCGCTTTTATTTATTGCTGTGTAAATGTATTTAAAAAGGTATTGGCTTTCTGCAGCTGCAGAGGCCAGTTCCTCCACAGCCTGGTGCTTTAATGCCTGCCGCTGTTATTAGAGCTGTAATGAATGAGCCGCTGTGAGTGCGCTCTTCAGAAGGACTGCAGAGGTGCAAGATTAATGAGATGAGAGCATTGAAAGGTACAGACGGCCCCTGTTTCCCAGCCGCGTGCAATGTCTGCAGCGGCACCTCTGGCTTTGTTTGCTCCATGGTGGCTGAGAGGCTGCGGCAGGGAAATGTCCCCAGAATGGAGGCTGCAAAGGCAGGCACCTCCCACCATCTTGCATCCTTGCGCCCTGAGCCATGTCCCAGGCCCCCAGGCCGCCTGTCCCCGCGGCTGCCTCTGTCCTTCCCACGCTGGCCTTGAATGGGCTCTGGGTACCCCTCTCTCATCTGTTTGGGTTTTTTCCCACACCACCTGCACACCCCTCTTTTGAGAATTGGGAGTTGGGGAGTTGGGCAGCTTCTAGGAAAAGGCGTGGCACTTTTGGTTGCCTGCTAACCCCTGTGGGTGCCCAGGGAAGGGTGGCTGCCCAATAAAGCAAAAGTGATCTTGAGTGATGACAAATGCATCAATTGGTGGGCGGACTTCCCTGAGTCAGGAATTCTCAAGTTATGTACTGAAAGATTACTTGGAGGCTGGAACAAGTCTAAACTTACTGAGGTCCTTCTACATACATCAACTGTGCCACTTCATGACTACCCTGGAGGCATGTGTAGACCCATTTTATGAATATGGACACAGAGACTCAAAGGGTAAAAGAAATATGCTTGGGGCTTCCCTGGTGGCGCAGTGGTTGAGAGTCCGCCTGCCGATGCAGGGGACACGGGTTCGTGCCCCGGTCCGGGAAGGTCCCACATGCCGTGGAGCGGCTGGACCCGTGAGCCATGGCCGCTGAGCCTGCGCGTCCGGAGCCTGTGCTCCACAACGGGAGAGGCCACAACAGTGAGAGGCCCGCGTACCACAAAAAAAAAAAAAAAAAAAAAAAAATATGCTTGAGGTCACATGGCCAGGAAGTGCCAGATTAGAGACCCTCAAAAGGAACCCATTCTTCAGTGGGAACAAGTTCTCTCCTGGGGTCTCAGGTGTGGCCATGCTCTCTTGGCTGAAAAATAGGGTCTTCTTGCTGTGGTTCACCCTTCAGACATGGCCTAGATCGATATGGAGCTCTGACTGCTAACTAAGGTACAGGGATCACTGCCCACCAGGGAGAGGGGATATAAATAGTGCTGGTGGTGGGGTCTAGCAGAAAGAGCACAGGAAGGTGGAAGCTGTGTGACATGGGCAAGTCACTTCACCTGTCTGAGCCTCAGTTTGCTCACCTGTCAAATGGGTATAATAAAAACCACCTACTTCATTTGCATTTTGTGAATTGCAAATCAGATAATACATGTAAAATGCTTAAAAACAGATGACAAACTCTCAATATATTTTCAATTGAAAAAACATGAGCCTGTGATCTGGGTCAATACACAGTGAGAACCCTGAACATAGGTATAGAGTACAGAGAAAGAAAAGTTCAGCACCTTTTGCCAGCCTAACACAAACCCAGAACGGGCCACCTTGAAGATGGGCTGGTAAGGCCGGGTAGACACTGATGACTGGACGGGCTTCATCATTAATTTTTTCAACAGTCCACTGTGGATCGGATAAGTACCTGCTTCCTGTGCTGGGTGCAAAGATTTAGTAGTAACCAAAACAGTCAGATCGTGTGCCTTCCAAAAGCGTCCTTTCTAGTAGCACACAGTGTGTCAAGTGGCAAGGGCTGCAGGGGAAAGCAGGAGGAAGCAGAGCAGGGGGTACAGATGAGTAGACGGGGTGGAGGGTCACCCGCTTCAAACTGGGTGACCAGGCACAGCCTCACGGAGGTGACGTTCCAGGAATGACCTAGCAGGTGGAGAGTGAGCGTGTGCAAGTCTGGGTGGACAACTTCCAGCAAAAAGAGCCGTGCAAAGGCCCTGCAGTGGGGGTGAGCCCCAGCATTCGAGCGTGGCCAGTGTGCTGGGGCTGAGTGGACAAAGGGGAATGTAACAGGGGTCAGCCTGGCTGCTGCAGGGAGCCAGATGCTCTAGGCCTTGCAGATCCCCCACCTCACCCCAGGAAGCTGAGCTCTTCTCTCACTGAGATGGCAACTAGCAGAGGCAGTGAGTCCAACTGACTGGTAGAGTTGGCCAAGGTGTAGGACCAGGGCAAGTTCAGGGAACGATGAGCAGTGCTATCTGTCTACCCAAGGGGGCAGGGGTGGGGAACTAGCAGAAGATGAGCTAGACAGGGTGGCTGGTCCCGAGAAGCAGCCTTAAGAGGCTGAGAAAATCTGGCTGAATTCGGTAGCCCCTAAGGTGTCTAAGAGCTTCTGCCCAAGGCAGGTTTGGGTGTGGCCAGAGGCTGGCACGCAGCTTGAGCTCAACACAGACTCTCAAGAGTGCCCAGGGAGAGCACATGGGGGTGGCACTGGGCCGGTCCGGCAGGAGAGCAGGATGGGAAGGGGGAGCCAGGGATCCCAGAGGCAGGAGTGGGAGCCTGCCCAGGTCAGAGCGTGCCCACCCCAGCCCTCCTGGCCCCTCATTAGTACTCATTAGCATATCCTCTAATGTACCAAGAAATTCAATTTCCTACGAAATAACCAGCCGAGTCCCAAGGGAGCCAGAAGCCCTGTTCACCACAGCCAGGCTTTCCGGGGACCGTGCTGCTGTCCCCCTTGGATTTCCTTCTCCGGGATGCTGGCCCACCATGTGAAGACAGACTTATTAGCACCTCTATAGGTTGGGGTGTTTTTTCCACCAGATCTGCAGTTTCTGGGTAAACAGGCATCAAATCAGCAGTTGGCATGAGCTGAAAGAAAGTTTGCAAACTCGCCATGCAGCTCAAATTGAGTGAGTGGTGCCGTCACTAAAGCACGTGCACCAACAAATAAACACTCCGAATGTCAGGGCGGAGGATATTCTTTTAGGGAAGGCAGATGTCCATTTCTTTTCTTTTTAATTCCAAATGAAAACGTCACTGGCGATGTTTCTGATTCCACTTCACAGGGGTCAGCAGTGGTATGTGTACTTGTGTGTGTGTGAGCATGTAAGAGAACGGAAGGTGTACATGGACACATGTATGGCGATGGGTAAGACTGAATTTGTGTAAATGTGTGCACACGTGAACATGAGTTTGTGGGCATTTGAGTGCACGTGTGTGGTCGCGCATGTGAGCCTGTGTGTGTGAATGTGTGTGTGCGTGTCTGAAGGTGTGGATGTGTGTGTATGCCTTGCGTTTCTGTGTGTATGTATGTGTGTGTGTGAAGAGGGGCGAGTGCGGGTGTGTGCATGTGCATATATTGTGTGTGAGTGTGAGTTTGTGCACATGCGCAGGGGTATCGTGTGTGGACGGGTGCAAGCCATGAAGGTGTGTGCATGCGCGCGTGTGTGTGCCGTGCACAGACCGTGGCACCGTCTCTTAGCTGCCTGCCTGTCATCTTCCTCCCGCGTTCTTCAGCGGCAGCCCCAAGGCTGCACCAAGAAAGCAATCAGGCTCCCATTTGTATCCCGCCTGTCATCTGCGGGCCTGGCGGGCAGGCGGGGGTGAGGGGATGCCGGCCTTTCTCCTCCATGCCGAGGCTCCCCTAAAATAGAGGAGGACTTGGCCGTCTTGGGGCGGTGGAGCAGCCCCAGGCTTCCACTGTGCTCCCAATTACTGGCACCTCCCGAGCGGCTTATGGAAAGTGCGTCGGTTGCCATGAGGAAGATATTCCACTGGAGCATTCCTGTTCCCCACAAAGAGAACCTTCTGCATATTATACACATTTTTCAATGTAATTATCCCCAGCCCACACACACAGCTTGGAGGATTAAAACATAAAATACAGGCTGCTCCCCACGCATGAGACCGACACTGCAACTAGCATCATAATAAATAAATGAAGTGGCCTCTCCTCTCCTTCCTCCCCCTCTTCCCCTTCCTCCTTCCTCCTTCCCCCTCCTCCTTCCTCCTTCCCCCTCCTTTCCCTCCTCCACTTCTTCTCCCCCTCCTCCTGCACCCCGATTTCTCCTCCTCTAATCCCCTCAACCCCTTCTTCCCCCTCCCTGTCCTCTCCCCCTCCACCTCTGCCTGGAGCTGGGCTTGTTTTGCTTCTGTCTCTGAATCCCCTCCATCCCCTCCTGCCCACCCTCCCAGCACAGCCCACAGTGGGCAGCATCACCGAAAGCGGGGTAACCCCCATGCTGCTGCCACTCTGGAACAAGGGCTTTGTTCAACAAGCCACCCGGGGCTCCTGTTCACTGCATCTGCCGCAGAGGGTTCACTGCACTAAAAGCTGGTGGAAGGGCGGGGTGGGGGCGGGAGGAGGAGGGAGGGAGATTTTATAAGCAAATGGCTTCGTGGATCATTGAAGGAACATTAGGAAGCGTTCTGGAGCACCAAAAACCAAACGCCTCGGTGCAAATGGATGGAAGGGCGTCAGCTGTGGAACTGCAGGCTGCAGCAGCTTGGGTTGCTAGGGAACGCCGAGAACGTTTTGTCTTCTGACTGCAGATCCTGGATCCACCTGGGATTTCCAGTTCTAGAGCCACTGCCAGTCGGCGGTAGTGCCAGCACTTCCGGCGGGAGATGGGAGCAGGAAAGCTGTGCAGCCCCAGGCGGCAGCCCGGGCACGAGGGCCGAGGGTGGCCCTCTGTGAGACCAAGTATGCCTTGAGGGGGTAGGTTTGGCGAGCAGCCCATGCTGGTGATTTTCTTTCCACAAAAATGCCGGTGCCCAGCTTGGCACACAAAGCTGGGACCACGGGGGTTTCAACGTGCTAGTGACAACGTTCCAGTTTACAACCTGAAGCTGGTTCGTTCTGAGTTCGGCAACCCCTGCCCTGCCCCCATAGTCTTCTCTCTCTGTGCCCCTCATCTGTCTCTTGCACATGTGTACTCCTTGGAAAGCAGGGACCATGGATTTCTCCTCTGAGCCCAGCACGGCGCCTTTAATCATACTTAAGCTCCAGTTAAGTAATAAAAGATGTGGGGTGGTCCTGGTCTGCACAGATGAATTAGGTGTTTGGGGTGAGTGACAAGGGAGCTGATTCTGTTCCCCTTGAGTTTTACTACAGATGGATTGCTCTGGGTTTTGGCTCAGGGTCCAGTTTTTGTTAAGGTGGTGATGAAATACTCCCCAGTGGTCCAGGTCAGTCTTGAGTAGCACAGAGAGTCGGTCGACTTGCGTTCTCATCACATCTCTGTCACTTAAGGTGATGTCATACGAGGCATTGACTGCAGATGATCCTCAGTTTCCTTATCTGTAAGATGGGTTCATTGAGGATTGGCTAAAATAATGTGTAGAAAGTGCTGGTCACAGTGACCCACTGCTTGAAGACTGGGCCCCAGTGCTGTTTAGAAACCCTGGAGTTGGGCTGAATTTTCTCTGCCCTGCAGCCTTGCTACCCTTCCTTCTGCCCCACCAGGCCCTGCCCTCAAACCCTCAAGCCCTCAAGCCCTGGAACTTGCTTGGACTTTCCATTCTGAACCTGCGTTCTGACCTTAACCTGATGATGAAGTGCTGGCTGAGGGTTGACTTTCAAAGAATTTGCAGCTGTTTTCCCTGCCTTTATTGCTGCCTGGTGGCTGGCCCACAAGCCTGCTTGCCCAGGGTTCTCACCGTGCAGGCTGAGAGTGGAGGCCTGGGCCACCCAGAGGAGGCCTCCTTCACCTGGCAGCGCAGGCCCTGTGACCCCCAGAGACAGAGACCTTGGCCTCCACACTTGTTCTTAGGGCGGTGGCACCCAAGCTATGCCCAACGTCATATCCCTCCAGCACAGCCCAGAAGAGAAGAAGATAGGGTCATGGTACCAGTTCCTTCCTGCAGGGTCTGCCGTCCGTCTGGATGAAGGGAAAGAATGATCAGTTAAGCCCCTGCTGTGCTTCTGGCTCAGGGCCTGGCACATCACGCGGCCCCCACATACTTGTTGAATGAAAGAGTACATGCCTTTGGGCTATAATCTCATTAAGGCTCTTGGTAAGCTTAAGAGAGATGGAGTATCAACCCCATTTTGCAGATGGGGAAACAAAGGCTCAGGGAGCCTCGAGTCTGGTAGGAACTCCCTCTCCATTGAACTTTTGCGTCCCTACTGAGTGCCCGTTGTTCACAGTGCCACTTTCTGTGTCACTCCCTACTGGCCCGTTCACACCACCAGTGCCTATACACATTGATGCTGCCGCCCTAATTCCTCCTGGTCACTGGCCTTTCAGCATCATTAGGTTTAGCAGAGGGAAGGCTGTGTTTATGGCTTGGCATGAAAGAAGAACAGGCAGATCTCTGTTGCCAGGTTACAAATGACTCTTTTTCCCCCCTAGAAGAGAGTAATACTGATTAAAAAATACTCAGTTGCTTCGCAGGCTTCTGGGTGGCTTCTCTGTGAATATTCCAGGGCCTTTCACAGACCCTGCTGCCTCTCCAGACTCTCTCGGTTTTGGATGTTTACTTCATCCATCTTCTGAAGAAAAAGAAGGTGATGACCTGTGAGCAATGAAAAAAATCAGCATTCTTCTTTTCCAGAAAGACACAAGCCCTTGATTATTTGATTCGTTCTCCTCGAATGGAGTGGGCAGAGTTCCCAAAAGAACCAGAGTTAGCAGTAATCTAAGGGGCATGTCTAAGATCAAGTAGAGGGAAGGAAGGGTAAATTCAAGGTGAGAAGGCAGAGGGTCATAAATGGATGAGAACAACCACTGGTCAGGAAGTGGGGGGCCAGGCAGCAGTAAGGAAGACACTTCAAAATGAAGACTGGGAACCCAGCTAAGGCACCTGCACCTATTCTGATTGTCACCTCCTCCTTGGGGCCAGGCATAGCTGTCTAGTGCAAAAGCTGGCTGACTACACACCACTTTGGCCCTGCTAAAGACTGCAGGCTGGCTCACTTATATTTGCAAACACAGACCTGAGAGCCCATGGCCATGATGCTGGAAGAGTACCGGTCCATATGGGCAGGGCAGCCCTACATGTCCTGGGTTTCTGAATTTTTTTGGCAATTCTATTATTTTTGGTAAAAATAACATGTTCAGTGTGAGTTAATTTGTATACCTCTGTAAGACTTTTCCTGCAAATGTATTTATAAAAGAAATCTAATAGCCTTTGTCAGACTACGTATACTTTTGCTACTGCTGTTTTGGTTTGAACCATGGGAAAAGACCCTAACGTTCATTGAAAGCCCACTAGGAGGTATAGGCATTGTTCTGTAGTATGTTATTCTACAAAACCCTGGGAGTTGTGGGGAGTTGTTGTTTTCCCCCTTTAAGAAATTAGATACTTTGTATAAAATAGATAACTAATGAGAACCTACTATATACCACAGGGAACTGAGTGATCCGTGGTGACCTAAATGGGAAGGAAATCTAAAAAAGAGGGGATATATGTATAAGTATAACTGATTCACTTTGCTGTACAGCAGAAACTAACACTAAATATATATATATATATATATATATATATTTTTTTTTTTTTTTTTTTTTTGGTGGTACGCGGGCCTCTCACTGTTGTGGCCTCTCCCGTTGCAGAGCACAGGCTCCGGACGCGCAGGCTCAGCGGCCATGGCTCATGGGCCTAGCCGCTCCGCGACATGTGGGATCTTCCCAGACCGGGGCACGAACCCGTGTCCCCTGCATCGGCAGGCGGACTCTCAACCACTGTGCCACCAGGGAAGCCCCTGCATTAGTATTCTAATGCTGTGTAACAAGCTAACAGAAACTTAGTGGGTTAAGACAACATCCATTTGTTATCTCACACTGTAGGTCAGATGTCCACACACAATTTAACTGAGTTCTCTGCTCAGGGTCTCACAAAGCTGAAATCAAGGTGTCCTCAGGGCTGTGTTCTCATCTGGAGGCTAGACTGGGGAAGGATTTGCTCCCTCAGGTTGTTGGAAGATTTTCCCTTGCAATTCTGAAAAGCTGTTGCCATGGTGCCAAAAGATGTTGCTGGCTGGGGGTCTCCCTCAGCCCCTAGAAGCTGCCGTTAGGTTCTAATCACACGCCCCTTCTCATAACATAGCTTACTCCTTCCTTACTTCTTGCTCACTTCCTCTTCAGGAAGGGCGAAGACCTTCTAGTAAGTACTTTCACCTGATCAAGTCAGGCCTACCCAGGAATCTCCTTTTTGAATAACCCAAAGTCATATGGCTTGAGACTTTATATCTGCAAAATACTGTCACCTTTGCCAAATGTAGCCTATCCATGAGAGTGAGATCTCGTCATACTCACAGGTCCCACCCAGATTCAAAATAAGGAGATTATACAGGATCTGTGCACTGGGGGTGGGGGAGGTGGGCATCTTACAATTCTGCCCACCAGAGGGTTATCAAGCAGTCTTATTGGGCCATGCCATGAAGTTAGAATTCCATAAAGAAGCCACTTTGCTGTCTGTCCTATACCAATCCGTAGCTGACAAAACCAGTAGTGGAAGGGTGACCGTATGTCCCCATTGGCTTAGACAGTCCTGGTTTATTCCTGTTTCTTGGATGTTATTATTAACAGTACATCCTTTCACTCTCAAAATTGACCCAGATTGGAGGAAAATGTTTATTGTCACTCAGGCTAAAGGAAGCAGCTACTCTTTAGAGTCTTCCAGGCTCTTTTGGAGGAAGGTTGGAGGCATGTGAGTTGTCTTCATGGGCAACATGAGTGAATCTACTCAGCCATGGACAGACCTTAAAATGAGAAAGTAAAAGGGGAGGTAAACAGACTCTTTCTACCCTAGCACAGAGCTCGAATGTCAGTTCCCTGGGGTGGCAGCTACATCTTCATCGCTGCATCCCCAATGTCTAGCAATGCTCTCATAGACCACATGGAACCTGTTAAATATTTGTTCAAAGGATGAGTGAATAAACCCTTGACTCAAGGGAAATTCAACTTTAATATCAAAGTCAACTTATCTCTTTGAAAATGCATTCCGACAAAGAATCCACCGCACCCAACAATTCTTCTACCTGTCTGGCTGAACCTTCCTTTCATAAGACCCAGTGTCATGAGAATGAAATAATACACATTTTTAAATCATGGCTAAGACCATCGATTTACACAAGTTCTCCAAGGCTGAGAGCAAATTAACCAATCAACGGCCACTTCGATCAACTCATAGGTGATGGCATGCGAGGTCTGCATGGTGTTCTGAGTAACACACCCGGGTGTGCTGGGTTTCTTCTGACTCAGAGCCTTTGTGATGTGTGTGACGTGGTACTGATGGAGCCGGCAGATCTGAAAACTCGATGGGGGAGCTTTTGTATGGGATGAAATGATGAAGCTGATTACTCGCCTCACCTCTGCATCCTCACAGATAGTCCTGATTGCTGGGTGACGCCAGCCAGGGCAGGGCTTCTCCCCTACTGAAAGGGGATGGCAGGGTGTCTGATGGCATTTGCCACAAAATCCCTCCTGATTAATCAGGCTGCTCCAATCTGTGAGTCAGAATTTCTCAAGGAGAGAAATCTGCCTTGAATAGAATTGTCCTGAACTCTGATGCCAATGCAGGTAAGCTCTTCAAAAAGTGGAGGCAGCTCTTGGGAAGCCAGGCTTCCTGGTGCTGAGACACAAACTTTGGGAGAAGAAAATGGCTCACAAAAAAGATGAGAAAGAAAGGCTGAAGGATTGATACTTCCATTTCTCAGGGATTGGGAAAGCCATGGAAAGGCCACTGTATTTCTCTATTCAAAGTAATTTTATGTAGGGCAGATGCATAACTATTGGGGTCTTTTAGACTCAGGTTTGACACCATTTTTACCACTTACTAGCTGTGTAACCTGGATGAGTTGTATGTTTTGAGCTTTGGTTTTCTCTTTTTTTTTAATTGGACTATAGTTGCTTTAAAATATTGTGTTAGGGGCTTCCCTGGTGGCGCAGTGGTTGAGAGTCTGCCTGCCGATGCAGGAGACACCGGTTCGTGCCCTGGTCCGGGAAGATCCCACATGCCGCGGAGCGGCTGGGCCCGTGAGCCATGGCCGCTGAGCCTGCGCGTCCGGAGCCTGTGCTCCGCAACGGGAGAGGCCACCACAGTGAGAGGCCCGCGTACCGCAAAAAAAAAAAAAAAAAGACTAATGCAAACTCCAAACTCACATGGCCTCTTTCACCTTCCACTTGTGTGCTCATTCTGGTCCACGCACCCAAGGTACCTTCCCTCCTGCTTTTCCAAAGCCCCACTCCAGCCCCCTCTTCTCTAGGACATCCTGCTCCCCTCTGCTCGAGGTTCCTGGTAATTCTTTGAATACACACCAGTTCTGTCAATGCCCATGTTCCCACCCACGTTCTTCTGTTTAACCAGCTTTTACTGGATGCTTCCATGTGTGCTGAGCTGTGTAAAGGTTGTTCCTTACACCTGTAAGGAAAGTGCTAATGGCTCTCTTTTATAGTTGAGGACGTGAAGGCTGAGAGCAAAGTGCATCACCCAGGGTCGATCAGATGCTGAATGGTAGAACCAGAATTTGAATCAGGACCTTCTGACTCCAAAGGCTGCATTCCTTCTCCCATGCCTGCTGCCTGCTGTCCCGTTCAACTGTTGGGGTGCCCCAGACCCCAAAGGGCTGCATTGCTGTGTTAACTCTTAACACTTTAAAGCATGCTTTCATATAGTTTATCTCACTCACTCTTCCTAGGAACCGTGTAAAGTATTTTTACCCACAATTTACAGATGAGAAAGAACACTGAGACCCCCAGAACGTTTGTTCATTCGTTTACTCATTCCACATCATTTATTGTGCGTTGAAGAGGTGCCGTAGAGTCCTACACCCTGGGATACAGAGCAGGAACAACTCTGCAGGCCAGAGTGGGGAGCAGATGTGTAGACAGAGCCTGTGCCAATTCTGGATCGAATCTATAGTCCTGCTATAAATGCAGGCTCAGAGAGAGGAGCTCAACCCAGGCGTGGAATGGGAGTCAGAATCAGAGGGCTTCTGAGAGGAAGTGGCAGGCAGAGCATGTTGAGGGAGAGTTACCCTTGTAGCCATCAGGGGTCGGGGAACAGGAGGTCTTGCCTGAGACGTCCAGCTTGCACGAGGCGGACACAGGACTCGGTTTGGGTGGACCCTCCCTTGCTCTCCACTGCTTCTCAAGTAGGTTGAGGTCTCTGGTTGATGGGACATCTGCAAATGTGTCTCTGCATCTCCTGAAGCTTTAATGCCTCAGGATGTCTCTGGGACCCTTACTGAGCACCCTATGGAAACAGAAACAAACACATACACACACACATAAACACATTCAGATAAATGCACTCACATACACGCACTTGTGCCCAAAACATACTGTATTCACACACACGTACCCATCCATTCACACACACAGACATGTACACATGTCCCCTACACACACACAAATACATATTCATACACATAAATACACTCACACCCTCATACATACATGCACACAGGCACATACATATACTCCACATACATATACACATTCAGACACAGAGACACATAAGTGTGCACGCGCACACACACACACACACACCTTTACAGGGAACCAAACAGTGTGAATCTCAGCAGAGCCAATGAGATGCCCCAAGAACTGGTTTTTGTTATGCAAAACAGAAAGGCAGGTGACGGACTGTCAAACGCAGTCTTGTCCCCAGTCACCTATTGAGGACCAAGCAGACAGCACTGTGGTTTCCAAGCAAATTCCAGCTGCTTCCCTGGCACCCTGGGTACATAAACCCAAGAAGCCAAATGATGATTTTCCCCTTCAGAAGAATAACATTGCCTAGCCTTCCCTCCCTGGGCTAGAAAGGTTTCTGTATTGCGCAGTCTCCGCACAGGCCAGGCGGTCCCGTCAGGATGAAATGCCATGCAAGGAGCTGGGCAACTTCATCAATTTCTCCTGGAAAGCCCAGAAGAAATTTGGTCGTAGAAAATCCCTTCCCTCTTTGCTAATAAAACTTAGGAGTGCAGGGCAGGAGTCTGGGAGGAGAGGGACTACAGACACTCGCCTTGCTAAATTACTTGGAGAAATGGTCCTGATCGGCCATCCAGGGGGAGAAAGGCAGGAAGTAATATAACATTTATTGGGCCTGATTTCTTTCACCTAGAGATTCTCCCACTCGGCTCTCTCAGCTGCCCTGTGGTACGGCATTAGCTCCATCCCATAGATGAGGAAACTGAGGCCTAGCTATGCACCAGAAAGAGTGTGGGTTTTGGAGGAAAACCAGTGTGGGTCTGAGCGCCCACCCTGTTGCCTTGCTTGCTGCCTGGCTCAGGCTGGTGACTTCACCTCTTGCACCACAGTCTTCCTGTTAGGACCCCCAGCCTGGGTAGGCTGGTTCAAGATCAAATAGATAACGCGGGCAAAGCAGTGACACAGACCCTGAGTACACAAAGCTGGTTCCAAGTCCTTGTTCTTTCTGGCTTCTCTCTCTCATCTGAGCCTCCAGAATCCCTCTATTCTTCCTGCAGAGTGACAAGTGAACCCCCGTGGCCCTGGGGACCAGCTCTCCTGTGAGCTTACCAGGCAGGCACTTGGTTGGCTCCCAATGCCCCATCCTTGTTTTTTGTTTTTTTTTTTTTGCGGTACGCAGGCCTCTCACTGTTGTGGCCTCTCCCGTTGCGGAGCACAGGCTCCGGATGCGCAGGCTCAGCGGCCACGGCTCACGGGCCCAGCCGCTCCGCAGCATGTGGGATCCTCCCGGACCGGGGCACGAACCCGTGTCCCCTGCATCGGCAGGCGGACTCTCAACCACTGCACCACCAGGGAAGCCCTACCCCATCCTTTCTGAAGGGAAAGTAGAGTCCCAGCTCCATACAACAAAAGAGGAAGCCCAGAGAAGTGAGCCATCCTTCCCCAGACTGCAACAAGGGCTTCCCCAGTTCTTGACGAGGAGGACCTTCATTCCTTCGTGTCCTTGAATTGGCCGTGGTTGCTCTTGGCTTCAAGGGGGCCTGGTGTCAGCCCTCACTAGGGGCCTCCTTCCTGAACCCTCATCTGTAAAACCTAGAGTTTACCCAACAACAGGGCAAGAATATGGGCTCTGAGGCTGTGAAACATGGGAATCCCAAGTAGGCAAAGCCGTCTGCAGTGGCACGGTCCTGAGGAGGCAATGGACGAAAACGAAAAAGGAAATGTGGGCTAAGTAACAGGAGAAATTCCCCGTAGGAAGATCTATTAGACTGTGAAATAGTATTCCACAGGAAATAGGGGAGGGGTGCCCAGAGGTATTTAAAGCCTTTCTGGCCTAAGTAATAGAAGCTGCGTGGTGTTTGGAGTGGCCGAGAACTGGCCTCCGGGGAGCAGCTGCCTTGCTCTAATAGGCCGTCTCCATGTATATGTAATTTCCCAGCCTGCCTTAATTCCATGGAGCTGCACTTCTCTTGCCAGGAAAAGATGCATTCACTTACAGCTCGGAATAAGCCATAGCATTTGAAGTGGTCACAGCCATCATTTTGTCAATGGGGAGGCAAACCCTGTGAACAGATCTACAGATTCAACACAATTCCTATTAAAATCCCAGTTGTTTTTTTTCTGTAGAAATTGACAAGCCAATTCTAAAGTTCATATGGAGTTGCAAGGGTCTCAAAATAGCCAAAATGATCTTTAAAAAGAAGAACAAAGTTGGAGAACTCTTGCTTCCCAGTTTCAAAACTTCAGTTACAAAGCTGTAGTAATCAAGACAGCATGGTCCTGGCATAAGGACAGATATGTAGATAAGTAGGATAGAATCAAGAGTCCAGAAATAAAATTCCTACATTTATAGGTAATTGTTTTTTGTTTTTTTTTTAATTTTATTTATTTATTTATTTTTGCTGTGTTGGGTCTTTGTTTCCGTGCAAGGGCTTTCTCTAGTTGCGGCAAGTGGGGCCACTCTTTATTGCGGTGCGCGGGCCTCTCACTGTCACGGCCTCTCTTGTTGCGGAGCACAGGCTCCAGACGCGCAGGCTCAGTAGTTGTGGCTCACGGGCCTAGTTGCTCCGCGGCACATGGGATCTTCCTAGACCAGGGCTCGAACCCGTGTCCCCTGCATCGGCAGGCAGATTCTCAACCACTGCGCCACCAAGGAAGCCTGGTAATTGATTTTTGACAAGTGTGTCAAGACAGTTCAACAGGGAAAGAAGAGTTGTTTCAACAAAGGGTTCTAGGACAACTGATATCCACGTGCAAAAGAATGAAGTTGGACTCTTACCTCACAACATATACAAATGGACTATAGCTCTAAATGCAAGATCTAAAACTGTTAAACTCTTAGAAGAAAACATATAATCTGCATGACCTTGGATTAGGCGCAGATGATGAAAGAAAATATACAGAATTTGGACTTCCTTAAAATTCAAAATTTTTGTTTTGTCAACAATTTCGTCAAGAAAGTGAGAAGACAACCTATTGAATGGGAGAAAGTATTTGCAAATCATATACTTATAGGGGACTAGTATCCAGAATATATAAAGAACTCTTACAACTCAATAACAAAATGACAAAGAACTCAATTAAAAAATTGGCAAAGAATTTCAATAGACATTTCTCCAAAGAAGATATAAACAGATTAAAAGATGATCAACATGGCTAGTCATTAGGAAATATAAATCAAAACCATAAGAATATACTTCTTTACACCCCCTAGTATGGTTAAAATTAAAGCGACAGATAACAACATGCATTTGCAGTGATGTAGAAAAGTTAGAACCTTCAGTCGTTGCTGGTGGTGCTGGTGGGAATGTAGAATGGTGCAGCCACCTTGGAAAACAGTTTGGCGGGTCCTCAAAATGTTAAGCATGGAGTTACTAGCCATTCCATTTCTCAGTACATACCCAAGAGAATTGAAAACATATTGTATATCGCTGTTTATATCAGCAAAAGTCATAATAGCCAAAACATGGAAACAATCCAAATGTCTATCAAGTTATGAATGAACAAAATGTGATATATGCATACAATGGAATATTATTCAGCTTTGAAAAGGAATGAAGTACCAATAAATGCTACAGCATGAATGAACCTTGAAAACATTATGCTAAGTGAAAGAAGCTAGTCACAAATGATCCCATATTGTATGATTCTATTTATATATGAAATGTCCAGAATTGGCAAATTTATAGAGACAGAAAATGTATTGGTCTCTGGCAGGGGCTTGGGAGGGTGGCGGTAATGGGGGCACAGTTAATAGGTATGGGTAATGAAATTTTTCTAAAATTAGACAATGGTAATGGTTGTACAACTCTGTGAATACACTAATACCCATAAATATTACACATTTAAAAGGGGGAATTTTTTTGGTATGTGAATTATATCTCAATTAAGCTGTTATTTAATAACAAAGTCACCCCTTAACTTCCCACACACAATTTTGGTCTGTATCTCTGTTTCCATAGGTATTATTTTACCTAAATGAGTTCTTACTGTATACATCATTTTGTATTTTGCCTCACTCTCAATTGGGTTTTAAGGCTTTTCCTATGTTATTAAAAAATCTTCATTAATATTATTTTTCATGGTTGCCTAGTATTCTATCATATGGCTATAACCATGCTTCCTTCTCTATTATTGTGTTATTGGGTGTTTGCATTCTTTCCCCAGGTTTTGTTATTATAAAGAACATCTTTGTTGGATATATTTGTGCATAAACTCTTATCTGCAGTTTTTAGATTGTCTTTTTTTTAGGATAAATTTCTGAAATTGAGATTACTGGGTGATAGTCATCAGTTTTAAGATCCTGCATCTGTGAGCTCCCCTCATTTGCCCTAAACATTTTGAGATATTTCATGCAGATACACTCAATTTACTGAACTAAGGCGGCACATCCATCAGAATAGTTTCTCGGTGTGAGGGAGAGATTGTTGTCCTTGAGGTCAGACGTACCCAGGGTCGCACTCCAGCTCTGCCACTTAACACTGAGTGATCCTGATAAAGCTCGACTGACCCTCCATTAAGTCTCAATTTTCTCTCCTATGAAATGGGCACAACAATAAGGTAATGGACATCAAGTGTGCAGTGTTTGCCCCCCTCGAAACTAGACACTTGTCTTATGTCTTTTTCTTCATTCTTCTCCTCAGAACCCCTAACTCTGTCAAGAAATGCACTTTGGGATCCTGAGTCTTCTCCACATCCGAGCCCTGGGGGGTGGCATCACTCCTCCAGCAGTATGACTAGGCAGTGCTCTGGTGGGATTGACAGGGATGAACCTGAAGCCTGAAGCTCAGGGTTTGGGCCTGGGTCTACCACTCGTTGGCCTGAACTCTTAGGCAGGTCCTCAACATTATTTGAATCTGGCCGGTCATTAAAAGTGGAGGCAAGGAGGCAGTTGCACATCAGCCTTGCCATGGGATCAGGTAAGAAGCTGGATGTAACAATGCTTGCTGTGCCCTCCACAGTGCCTATAAACAGCCATTAAGTTTATCATCACAGCTCTCTCCAAATACGCCGGGCTTGCTTGAGTGTACCAAGCGCGATTCATTTTCTGCCACTAGATTATAGGCCCACAGACTGACTGAGTAAGCACCGCGCCACTACATACTATAGTAATTACTAATTACATGTTTCTGCATTCTGTAGCTTATTAGTAAATTGCATGTAGAGAGATCTAAAAGTAATTGCCCTTCTCCCTTAACTTCAGCAGCCGGCAGAAATCACAAAGAATTACCTTATTTACTTCCTAAGTGATTCCCAGTGGCCATTTATCAAATACATGGAAGAAAAAAAATCATACAGTAACCAAATATTCTTCTGCTCACAAATGATATGTGAGGGTCACGAGAAATCTTGAGTGGAAAAGGTTGTTAAACAGCTGCCGACTAACTGTGTGTAAATATCCCCCTGTGGGCAACAGCTTAATTTTGATCATTGTTCAAAAGAGCAGGCATTTTAAATTATTAATAGGTGTCAGCTACAAAAGAATGTTTAACTGGAAACTTACAAGAAGAGAGCCTGATCTGTACAAATGACAGCGCGTCTTTAACCACCTGGTGTGTGGGAAAGAAAGGAGGGAGGAAAGGAAAGAATAAAAGGCACAGTTGGCAAAGAGTCAGCCCCATTTCTCCCTCGGACGGGGGTTCTGTGGTGTGGCTTGTGGGTGGTGTTACTTTACCACCGTGGAAGCTGGCCTGGGCTTCATTCATTCCTTATGAAGCTTGGTTATATGCAAGTTGCTTCTCTTTATAAGGAACGTCGATTCCAACCAAGCAGAAAGCTCGAGGCTGCAGGAAGCGCCAGGCTGAAATGCAAGCTTTATACCTTTGCTGTGATGAAACTTGTGCACATCCAAACACAGAGCCTAGACACCTTTCATTTCGAGCAGCCCTGACATGGCTGTGCTCAAGTAAACTGAAGATCCCGTTTCAAATGACTCACTTGATAGAAACATCAGGGTGGCTGAGGCACGGATTGGCCTCTAAGATCCGTCTTCTAAAAACACAGACCGTGGATCATGAGATTGTTGAGTTAACAAGAAAGAAGAAGTGGCCAGTTTTTCTGTTTCCTTTCCTTGGCTTTTCTGGCAGCGCTGGCTTCTGGCGTTTTGGGTGACCCGCGAGTATTAGAGATTGAAGTAAAGGAAAAGATAGGATGTAGAGGATTACGGGAAAGCTCAGGTGGGTATACTGCTATGACGTGCCAGGATAAGAAACTCGGTCCTGGTGTTTCTGCCCTCTGTGCCCCTCCTTCCCTCTCCATACCTGTAGGATGAAGAGTTAATATGACCACATAACTAACTGCTACCAAGTGATGTATGACAAAATCATAAGGAATCTGACAATCAGAGACGGCAAAATACTGCCCTAGGCTACCCAGCTAGTGGACGGCAGAGCCAGGGCTTAAATCCAGTGAACAAATTCCCGTGGTGATTTTAAGTACGACTTGGGCCCCATCCACCAACAGTGGAGTCGCAGGATCAGCTGCCCCGAATGCCCTGGGGCTGGGACAGAGCCTGGAGCAGCCTCACCAGATGCAGAGGGCTGAGGCCCTCAATGTCCCTTGGGTCCCCTGCCTCCTACTCTGGGGCTGTCCTCTCTTCCTGACTGTCCTCCTGTCCCCTTCTCTATAAATCCGTTCATCCCGTGACTGACTCCTCTGACCACCCAGACCTCCTCTGTCGTTCACGGAGCGTGATGACAGGATTGACGGGCCCTTGAGCCCAGGCTGTCATAAGCACCACACCACTTAAAGCTCACTGGGTTGTTCTGTGGCTCAGCAGAGCCTCCCTCAAAGAGCCGAAGGGCTCCCCAGAGAAGGAGGGACACCACCAACTTTGCCCCCCACTGTTGTCAGGCATTGGGCTAGGCTCTAGGCACTCCCACACTCCTGCTGAAGACACATAGGCCAACAGCTAAGCATTGCACAGCGGTGACGAGGCCAGAGTAGGGGTAAGAATGAGGGACAGAGGTGACATCGAAGCTGGGTGACCACTCCAGGCGCAAGGACAAGATTACATTGGGGGATGGAAAAGAGTTTGCCGCACAGGCAGCTAGGTGGAGAGGACGTTCCTGTAGAGCCGTGTCTTCATTTCTGATGAATTGCTGCCCTCTCCTCCCCAGCACGTGTGGAGATTGCCTAGAACAAATTTGGATGCACGTAACAATTGCTTGGTGAATTCAGGTCCAATCGGCCATGTCAGGCACTTTAATAGCCTTAGGCCAAGTTATATGAGCCCCTTAGCATCCTGTGCTGGATCCTCTCCTAGAAGCAAGGCCACTGAAGCAAACATTAATCAAGCTGGTATACCTGTCTTGTTGCAATATTTGAATGATTGTCACAAGATAATAATGAGAGCTGGCATTAATGGAACCCTGCAGTGTGCCAAGCATGGTGCCTTAGGTGTCTCAACTCATGTTATCTTAATAATTTTGGTGCTATAACATTCCCGTTCTACAGATGAGGACAGCGAGGCTTAGCAAGCTTAGGTAATTTGCTCAAGCTCACAGAGCCAGGATCAAACATTGTCTCGTCTGATGTTTGCATTGGAGCTCTTGGCTTTGTGCTTCCTGGCATGGCATTAGGTGTGCAGTGGCCTCTCAGATGTCTTATTGTTTAGCCGTTGCTTATATAGGGCCTTCTGTGCTCAGCAGGGTGAAGGCTACAGGGATGATAGATGTTATTCTTGCCCGGGGAGCCTTATTCATTTAACTAACCTTCACCGTGGGCCAGCCTAGTGCTGAGCACCGGATTATCAGGAGAAGAGGTGGGCTTTTGCCCTCCAGAAGCTGAGTACAAGGCAGGGAGACACACTGTGGTCCTGCAGTAGGTGGTTTGTCCATTAAGGACTTCACAGGAGAGGGAAGAGGATGATTGAATGAACCACACGGGCAAGAGCTCTAGGAGAGGAATACGTCCATGAAAGATCATGGTGGCACGTGGTCAGGAGAAGACTCATGCCAGGAGTGGGGCTGGAGCTGGAAGACAAGCTATGGCCAGGAAAGCCCTGATCGGGAGGGTTGGGTTTTATTTTATAAACGTGGGAGGGCTTTGGCTGAGCTTTTACTGTGGTCGAGACATACCGACACCATCCAGTCTGGGCCTTTCTGTTTGTCGTCCATTTGACTGTCTTCTGCAGCAGAGGTTCTCAGACTTTATCTGCATCTTGTACTGGAGTGATCTCTCTAGAACGTGGCTCTAAAAACATGGTCCCTGCACTGGCCAGCAACCTGTGTCGAAAGGAGCCCTCAAGATGTTTCTGAGCAGCAAGCAGAAGTCTGAGACCCACTAGTCTAGATCAATCAGGTTGTGTCCCAAACATCATCTTCCCTGAGGTATGGAGTCCTCAGCCCAATCAAGTTTTATTCACAAGGGAGAAAGGGGAGAGTGGTTCTTACATAGACAACCACAGGCATCAGCTTCCCACTGGTGAGGACATCAGAGAAAGATGGGCATGCAAGAGTATAATGGATGCCATGGTTTTTAAAGTCATTCAACAAAAATTTACAGAGCAGGTACTCTGTGCCAGGTATCTTATAAGAATGGAGGAACTCTTCTCCGTATTTTTTTTATAATTCAGCATTTATTCCCCTTTCTTTCGATAACAGTACCCAACTGTTCCTCTGGCAACCTGCCCAGACTCAGTTCAAGTGTCAGGTGGAGCTGGCTCTAACCTCAGCTCCACACGTGGACATGTGACTCTTCCTGACCAGAGCACAACATCGTCTTACAATGGTGATTGGTCAGGGTGGGCACGTGACTGAAGCCAAGATCCAATCGCTGCTGAGTCCAGTGCTTTTAATTACATGAGGAGAAGGATAGTTTTCTCTTTGTGCTCTACAGCAGTGAAGATAAAGCCTAGAGCTTCTGGGAGGCCAAACATGTCCTTTGAGAAAGAAGTCAAAGAGAATTGGGAGACAGAGAGAGTGATGGGGTGCTGATGATGTTGTTTGCAACCCTGAACACGACACTTCCTGAAGCATGGTCTGTCCTCAGACTTCTCAGTTATGTGAGCTGATGTATTACTTGTTTTGCTTTAGCTGGTTTGCATTTGGTTCTTGATCGTTGCAAATAAAATCGTCCTAATACTCTAGTGTCAGAAGGGCCACAGCCCAGAGGAAACTGATATCTTGGGGAAATGAGCTTTTAAATTCATACTCAGAGGAAGAAAGATGAGGAAGAAATTAACCTGCTGCTCAGGCCCAATAAGATAATGCAGCTGTGATGATGCAGATGGACCCTGTCTTTCTAGTTCAGGATGATGGGCTTTGGGCTGAGAGGGAGAGCTGAGGGTTCTGGAGACAGAAGAAGAACCCAAGACCTCTGGCCATTGGGCCAAAAGAGAACCTGAACATGGGGTCACTTATCCTTGGCCAGAGATGTGGAAGGAGTTGAGAAACAAGGGAGAAGGGAAGATGCTGACTATCTTGGTGCACGACCATGAACTTCCCGTACTCTGAGCCCTGGCCGCTAGCCCAGTGCCAGACAGAGAGCAGGGCCTTGACAAAGTTGGACAGATGAGTAAAGATGGGCAACGTTATTTCAGTTTTCAAAAAAACCACGAGGGCAACATTTAAAGGCCCATGCCGCGTGTTGTTCCTGCACAGCCATCCAGCGATAAAAAGCACGGTTTTCGTGAAAAGATGGTTTGGGAACAAATGTTGATTCATAACAGTCAGAGTGTCCGTTTAAAAATGAATCCTGTCAGAGCAATCTGATTTTCTTCTCTTCCCTCCCTCCCTTCCTTCCTTTTTTCTGAGGATGTTTGTAATTATGAGATAGTTAGATCAGGGAAATGCAATTGGGCACAGTGTATTTGGGTTTCCAAATGGTATATAATAAAGTTTTTATGATATCCTTTTGGGTAACATGAAAAACTCTAGCTAAGGTAATAACACAGTTAGGAAGGTGGACTTGTGACCGCTTCAAGAACCATGCCCAGAGCTCACTGATTAATTCATGCCTGTTCAGCTTGTCACTTCAGGAGCTCTCCAGGGCGCCGAGATAAGACTTTGTCCTTGGCTCTCTCCTGCTAAAACAAATTTTGCGAATACTTGAGTGAAGGCATAGAAAGCTCCTTATCACATCTGTAGACACCACTGAACTGGGAGGGGATGACAAATGAGGTAGATGGGAGAATTCCGATCCAAGAAGCTCTCGGTGGGTTATGGTGATGCAATGCAACCTACAAGGCAAAAAACACAAAGGAGAAACGTAAGCTTCTGCAGTTGTCCCCAAGAAGCTCCACTGTGCAAGCACAGGGTGAGAGAGCTGTCTTGGAAGCAGGCTGAGTGAGACAGGAGAGGTCCTCAGCCACTCCATAGGCATCGGCATTGTGCTCTAGCTCTCACTGGAGAGAAGCAATTTGGAGTTGCATTAATAGGAGTAGACCGTGTAGAATGAAGAAGTTCAAAGTCTCCTATACAGGGTTTTCCTAATCAGGCCTCGTCTGAGTCCTGTATTCAGTTCTCAATGCCAAGATTGAGGAGGAAAACTGACAATCTTGAACATGCTCAAACCTCATCATAAGAGTACAAGGAAGTATAAATAATCAGCCTGAAAAAAATTCAGAGGGTGTATATTCCCTATTTCAACTCCTTAAGGGGCTGCCAGCTGAAAGAGATTAGACGCAGTGTCTGCTGTACAAGTGTTAGAATTAGCACCAAGAAGCAGAGGCCCTCCATATACTGGATTCTTCCATATGCTGAATGAAAGAACAACAGTATAGCCACCCAAAATTGAAAATACTGTATTGTTAGGAAGTGAGTTCCCCAGCACGAGAGGCATCCCAGCAGTTGCTGGACACCAGCCTAGCAGGAGTTTGGGGGAGGAGGCTTCAGAATTAGCTGAGCCATGGGAAGCGATGACTCTACCAAGACCTCCTTCACCTCCGCACATCTGGATCTCCATGATGATAGGAGGACCCACGGTGGGAGGACAGCCATAGTGCCCCATGTGCAGCAAAGCGGAGGAGGAAGCAGAGTGAGGACGTCCCCCACTCTGGGGTCTCGGCGGTCACCGATGATCTTTGAGAGAGCAGCAGGACGCCTTTCTTTCCATTTCAAGGGGTGCTTCTCCAATTATTGCTCAAGTCTCCATGATGATATGGAAAGGCACTTCCAAAATTAAACCACCATCAGAGCACACATTAATAACACATCAGAGGACACATAAATTACACCTGCGAGTCATATCCCACTGCAGACGAGTACACTGATTAATGTCACATTCCAACAATATCAAGAGCACACCGTAATTAAGCTACCTCTGGCGGCTTGGAAAGCTGCGTTAGATCACCATGGACACACACAGCAATCTAGATGACTAAAGCCTGAAAAATCTCTCAGTTTGGAGTCGTATCATTGTAGTGGACGGTTAAAAGTGTGTGTTCTATGAGTCAAGGTTCTCTGGATTTTAATCCTGGTCTTACCATACACCAGCTATGAAACCTTGAGCAGGTTACCTAACTTCCCTGAGCCTCAGTTTCCGGATCAGTAAAATGGTAAATTTATGCGGGGGTTCTTGGCAGTAGTCATTCAAAGGATAGATGCAAAACGCTTCGCACAGAACAAGCACCCAGCACATGGTTCTCCGGAACATGAGTTCCTGTGTCTGACCACAGGTTTATGTCAACAGTCATCCACTGGTCCTACCCATTAGCCTCATGCTTGTCACATACTTAGTTCAAGTGAGCATTTCCAGTTATTTTTAAACTGCAGTGTGATTGCTGCTTTGACATCTTGATTACAGCGCTCGTGGTCGACCGGGTGCAAATCTCCCACCTAAAGTGAGAGGATTGTCATTTGTTTTGATTCACGCTCATAGCCTGAGAGAATGACTAATAATCAATGTCCCACATTCAACAAGTCAATCACCGGAATATGTCTGGTTCATAATGATTTGGTGAAGCGGTTGGGGGGTGATGGAAAAACACTGGCCTGGTTGTTCGCGGACTGTAAGGTCTTGGAGCTCCTCTGAAGTTGTAGCTTTGGACGGTTCTCTCATCTTTACATGCGATGAAATCATCTGACCCCCAGAACAGCGCTCTAGACGGCATCAGCATCCTGTTGAGACGAGTCACATTTGATTGAAAATCTTTCCATCCACTCCTCTGTGCATATATGCGTGCAGATATCCTAGCAGACAAGCTGTTTAGCTTATGGACACCTTCATTCGCTTTTTCCTCTTTGACTTAGCATTTTCTTCCCCACTCCTCTGCTTTTCTCCCTCCTCCTGATTTCACCTTTCAATCCATCTCCCTAAACCCCAGGCACCCAGTGTTAATAATCTGAAGGGTGTCCCTGACGCACCTTCCTCAACGCTCACATGATCATATATAAATATTCCTCCTGATTTGACACATTGGGATCATATTCTATACACTTCTCTGCATTTGAAGCCCCTCCCAGTCAACTGGTACCTGCTCTTTTGAAAGGCTGCCCCACATTCCACCCTGGGGGCAGAGGCATAGCAGAGCTCACACTCACTCCCCTCCTACTGGGCACTCACCTTGCTCTCTTGGGTCCAGATGCACTAGAGACCATGGTGCTGTAAGCATCCCTGAACGCACATCCACCCTTCCTTTCTCGTGCTTTGATTTCAACAGGCTGAATTTCTACATTTCTTGATTCGGGGAAGAAAAGCAAGATATATAGATGGAGGGGCTTTTGTCTGGAGTCACATAACCAGTAAGTGTCAGAAACGGTTCAAAGCAGATCCACTGGACACCATAGCGAACACTCTTTATTCTACCAGACACTCTACCCTTCTTCTAACATCTTACTGCTAGAAGTGGTTCTTTCCATCAGATTCAGTCAAGGCTTGCCTTGAATCCCCACCCACGCATCCCCCCATCCCCTGAGACAGCCTGGCTGTCACAGAGTCTCCCAGTGGCCCTGGGTCGGGAGAATTCAGCGCTAGTGCCGGCACGTAGAAAGCACTTAGGGAAGTCATGCTAAAAATACTATATCTGCTCAGTAAATGAGTACCGAACCCTGACGGTGCTCCAGGCTGGCAGGCGGCAGACTTTGGCCAACCCTCTCTGAAGGTGGCATGAACAGCCTCGGGCCTCGTTCATTTCCATCTTGGAGGTCTTGACAGGTGGGCCCGGGGTCCCTGGGCATGTTGTCATGGGGCTTTAAGGCCCCGTGACTGGTTGCACCCGATTGGCCACAAAATTCTGTGGCCCTGCTTCCTGAGCCACACTGTCCTCATCTGTGGACTGGGAAGAGAAGAGGCTTACAGAATTGGGCCTGAGGGATCTTGGACTTCAAACCTGCCATCCCATCAGTGAGGAGAGTAAGGTGCAGCGCAGCAAAGGGATGTTTCCAGAGTGTCCCAGGGAGCCGGTGATGGGATTAGGGGGCGAGTCCTTACTGGGGGGGGGGGGGGGGGGCGGCTCCTGGCCTTATTGTTTTTTGTTCTGTGCTGCTGTCATTGCAACCTTGTGCATGGACGTGCCTGCTTTCTTTTCCTTTCCACAAACCTGGCTAACAGGCACACAGATGAAAATCACTGGCTGTTAGGTCCAAGCAAGCCTGAGTTTGAGTCCTAGCCCTCCTACCCATTCAGTGACCTTGGGAGGATTATTTAACCTCTGTGAGTTAATAACAATAGGCAGTCCCCTGGGGTTCTGGGGATTCCTGGAAACAATGACTTGAAAAGGCCTAATAGGAAGCTGACCACATAGTACGCACTCAGTAAATGTTGGTTGTGTGTTTTAGTTCCCATTTGCTTCTTTGAATTCTTGCAAAACCTCCTTGCAATTCCCAAAGTCTCCAATACAGCCTGTTTTCCCCAAACAATAACCCTCTTGACGTATATGGAGACGTGGGCTGCTCTGTGAAGCGCTTCCAAACCCTCTTTTGCAGGCTTTTATGCACTGAACCTCTGAGGAATTGTCGGCCTGCACTTAACTTCTCCAGAAGCAAGACTCTGCTGATCGCTTTCTGGTGAACAGCAATGAACTTGTCAAGAAACGAGCGAGGAGGGAGGTGGTGAAAGGCCGAGAGCAGGGCAGGCAGGTGTGCAGCAGGCCAGGAGGGCTGGGGCCATCCATCTTGATTCTTTTCTCTGTGTCCAAGTGTAAAGGGATTTGTGTCTACAAGGCTGTCTTCGCCCACCTCAGGGAAGAAGAGAAGTCATTTAATTTGAAATTTTTACTTCTACCACAGGGGAAGATTCTGGGGCAATTAGGGATATTGTAATTTCTTATTAAGATCAAAAAGAAATTATAGGTAGAGCCCATGAGTCACCTTCCAACACAGTAAAAAATGGAATTTCTGGGTGACTTGGTGTGGGTGAACCTGTGTGCCCCCGCCCTTAATGATTTGGGTCGGGGGAAGGGAGCAGGCCACCTCCTTCCTGCCTCTGAAATGCTCACCTTTTTGGAAACCCAATAAAATTAATTCCAAGCTCAGATTACTAATTCATCCTGGTGTGTGAATAATTCATTGTGGCAGTAGCCGTGTCACATTTTCACATTTTGGAGTGCATGCCCTCTCCTGCTCTTGCCTTGGAAGGGATGGCTTCACCCCTCAATCTGCCCAAGTGTGGGAGGGACCAAGCACTCAGCAGTCCACTCCCCAAGGGTGCCAGAGCCCTGGTCGCTGCCTGACGCCTACTTCGAATCCAGCGGGCAGAGTGTAGGCGGCTGCAGTGACCCGAGGCGACCTGCTGAAGTCAGGATGCTTCTTAAGGAAAAGGGGGACTTGCTTGCCAGGCTCATGGCTACACCGGGAGGTTAAAGGAATTCCTGTCATGGCCGAGCGCTACTGCTGATTACAGTTCAGTCCTCCGGGAGGGCCTCCACTGGACTGCCCATCAATTATGCATTTCCCCAACACACCTCGCAGGCTGGCTTCTCATGTTAGGGACATTTCCTGACCAGTCCCCTCTGCGCAGGTGTCCCCACACCACTCCTGGGGAAGAGATAAAAGATGAGGCACTGCCGGGTCGACAGCCTCTAGGGAGCCCAGTACCAAGGCCAAAGTGGGACAAGGGAAGGGGTGAGCTAGTTTGGAAACTTCTCTTTCAAACTCGAATAAGGGACGTGGACCATCCTCTGTTAAACCAGTGTGGCTCTGGGGCTCAACAGTGCTTTCCACGCACATTCTTACTGAACTGTGCGCTTACAAAGGACCCTGGGATGCAGACGGGCAAGCAGAGCTGCTCTTGCAATAGATGAGGAATCTGCGACTTGAAGAGGCACGGGGAATGTGTAGGTTTTTCTGGCGGGTTCTGGCTGGGCTTGAAGTCGTGCCTAATCTGGTGGGCAAGTAATTCCCTTATTTATTATTTCACCAAAGAGGATGCTCACCCCAACTCTGCTTGTTCGTTAATCGTGGTCTGATTCAAAACCAGACCCCATGCCCAAGATAGGGGTCCTGGAGATGACTCAGACCCAGTTCTTGTGCTAAAGGAGCTTCTGCTCTTGAGCTGGAGGACACCCAATAATGTCTCCATCGTGACAGGGTTGTGCCGAGGGATGAAGACCCTTGAGAAGCCAGGGGAGAGCAGTGTGCAGGTCGGCCTCTGCATCCCTCTGTTTATTGCTCCATCCCTCTCTCTCTCCCTAAGCTTCAGCCACAACAGCAGTTGGGTTCCTGCCCCGAGGACCGTCTGCCCAGCGTGTCCCCTCCCACAACTGGGCACATGGGTGGCTCTTTTCATCCTTGGATCCCCCCACACTAGCTCCCATGTGACTTCTTTCCTCCAGAGCACCGATCACAATTTGTAATAGATTCTTATTCATGCTCTCTCTCTACCACCAGACTACAAGTTCCGTGAGGAACTTTAACCACTTCTGATTCATGTGCCATCGTAGCCTATCGCGTATGTCGATGAAAACAATCAATGAACAGTCTATAACAGGGATAGAAAAGAGTTTTATTTGAGCCAAACTGAGGACTATAGCCTGGAAGACAGCCTTTCAGATAACTCTGAGGAACTGCTCCAGAGAAGCATGGTTTTCAGCACAGTTGGATGTCTTGTCAGAACAAAGAACGTCAAACAAATCAGGGATACATTCCTTCAAGGTTTCAGAAAAACAGATCAGCATGTACATGGCGAGTCAGGATGGCCTTGGCACCTAGGAAAGGAGTCTTATCATTGAAGGGGGCCCAGCATCGGCATCCCAGGAAGGGAGGCTGATCTTTATTTTTAACTTGGACATTCTTTACTTCTGGTCAATGCACTTTTTTTTTTTTTAATAATTAAAGCAGATGTACAATGCATGTTTGATAGACCACGAGTAGGCTGTTTTAGTTAGCATAAAATTCAAGTGAACTCATGTATAAGCCAGAATGACTTTCCCATACCTTAATATGCGAAGATTTCTTTTATCACGTGGCACAGTTGTATTTTAATAAAAGCTGAAAGAAAGAATAAATGAATGAACACAAGACAGGCACCGAGGAGAGTCAACAGAAAGGTAAAACCAAGCAGCCCTAGGAGGCCTGAGGAGAGAGCACTACCCCCACCTGGGGGATCTGGGATGGCTTCGTGGAGGAGGCAGCATTGAAGCTTTGGAGATTCTCTGGCTGTGAATTATAGGGTGTCCTCCTGCCTCATGTAGAAGTTCAAAGACCACTTAACAATTAGGGACAGAGTTCTGCAACCAGACTACTTGCACATTAGCTGAGTGTTAAAAAGACTTGGGAAGCACAGTAATGATTGGTCGGTTTCCAGTTGTGCCTAGAATCAGAGTGTGAGTTGTTGCGGGGGAGGGCTTGGGAAAGGAGGGTAGACGGCTCAGGCTATGGTGGAGCTTGTATTATACCCCTCTCTCTTCCTTCCAGAGAACATCTTTCCAGAGACCATAATGTTCTATCTTGTCAAATACTTGGTCAACCTCTTTTCTCTGGGCAGTGCTGATGGGGAACAACATATGCTTGGCCTTTTGCCTTCTCATATACACACCCCTATACACACCCACATCACACCCATTCATCTCTTGACAGCAAGGGGAGAGACGGGCGTCTGATGCTTCTGGGCCTCACTATACAGATGTATAGCCTAGGGACTTGGCAGTTCTGGCCCTGCAGCCTCACAGAGAAGGGCTGGAATGATCGCAGAGACCATGCATGGGGAAGGGAGGGCTTTGGGATTGCTTATGCCCCTCAGAGATGAGGGGTCATAGCCCTGTGTACCCTACTGCTGGCTGTTTCCTGATGGCATATGTGTGTGTTAGAAGAGGCTGGTCATTTCACCCCCAAACAAACACCCTCAGCGTTTGTCAGGGATGAGCAGTGATCTGGGGAAGAAGGGCCGGCTTTGTATCCAATCCCAGCTCTACCACTTTCCTTGTCTTGTGAGTCCTCTGAACCTCAGTATCTTCATCTATAAAATAACAACTCTGTAAAAGGACTGCTGGGACTTCCAGAAATTGGCATAAGAGATCTATCAACTGTCCCATCTTAGAAACCAACCAAATGAGATCGGCCAAAACCAGAGGTAGGGGTAAGAGGAGTAGAGAACTTGGAAACCAGCAAAATAGGGAAACAACTAGACAGTCTAATTAAGAGAAACAGTAGAGATAAAACGATACTCAAAATTAGGATTGGGAAGGGGAATGTGACCCTTGGTATTGTATGGAGGGCATTATAAAACTAATACGAGGATATATGTACCAACTATGTAAAATATGTTGAAGTCAAGATCAAATGCATGTTTTTCTGTGAAAATATAAAATTAACTTTAAAAACAAAAATTTCATCAGAGCAAAACCCTGGGAAAAATTGAGGGGAAAAAAGTCAATGAATTACATCTCTAACCAATTTGCATTTTTTGTAAGAAAAGTAACAGACTAAAATAGTTTCACAGACTGTTTTTTTTTTCTCTTCAAAATTTCAAGGAATAAATCATTACCAATCTATATAAAGTATGCTAGAATGCTAAAAAAAAATGAAGCAGTACCCAATTCATTTTACAAGTTAGAATATTCTTAATAACCATGTTTGACAAAGATAATATACAAAAAATACTAAATCTACAAGATAATATCACCAGTGAATTTACATGTAAAGATTCTAAATAAAGTATGCATGTATATCAAGTTTCAGAAGCATATTAAAAGGATAATGCACTTTGATTAGGTAGGGTATAATCTGGGTATGGTAGGTTTAAAAGTCAATCAGCATAATTTATCAAGTTCAAAATAATAAAATGTGATAGTAAATATCCTATTAAAATACATTTATATAAAAATTCTGAAAATAAAAATTACTAAACTGGATTTCATCGAAACAAACAAAAAAACTATTACTCTCTAAAAAACACCCCTGAGAAAATGAAAAGATGAACCACAGATTGGGAGGAAACATTTGCAAGTCCTACATCTGATAAGAATGCATATACAGAATATATATATATTTTTAAAACTCTTGAAACTCAATAAGAATGTAAACAATACAGTTAAAAAAATGGTGAAATAGTTGAACAGACCTCTCACCAAAGAAGATATATGAATGGCCGACAAGCACATGAAAGCAGGCTCACCCCTCATTAGTATTAAGGAAATGCAATTTAAAATCAAAGTGAGATATCGCTTCACATCTACTAGAATGGCTCTAATCAGAAAGACTGACAATGCCAAGTGTTAGAAAGAATATGGAGAAACTGGAAGCTTCTTAGATTGTTGTTGGAATGTAAAATGGTACAGCTACTTTGGAAAACAGTTTAACAGTTTCCTAATCAAGTCAAACAGACACCTACCACACAGACCAACAATTCTACTCCTGGATATCTACCTAAATAAAATGAAAACATACGTCCCCACAAAGACTTGTACAAGACTGTTCATAGCAACATGACTTATAATAGCTGAAAACTGGAAACAGCTTAAAAGGACACGTGTATGCCTGTGGCTGATTTGCTTTGTTGTGCAACAGAAACTAACACAGTATTGTGAAGCAATTATACTCCAATAAAGATCTGTTAAAAAATAAAAATAAAAACCCATCCAGCTAGTCCAAGTAGCGAATGGATAAACACACTGGTACATTCATACAGGAGAATACTCTCAACGATAAGAAAGCATGAACGCCTGACATGCGTGACGACATGGTGAACCTCAGAAGCATTATGCTAAGTGAAAGACATCAGACACCAGATACAGAAGACTATACGTCTTTTTTTTTTTTTGCGGTACACGGGCCTCTCACTGTTGTGGCCTCTCCCGTTACGGAGCACAGGCTTCGGACGCGCGGGCTCAGCGGCCATGGCTCACGGGCCCAGCCGCTCCGCAGCATGTGGGATCTTCCCAGACTGGGGTACGAACCCGTGTCCCCTGCATCGGCAGGCGGACTCTCAACCACTGCGCCACCAGGGAAGCCCTGACTATATGTCTTTTATATGAAATTTCTAGAAAAGGGACAGAAGGCAGGTCAGTGTTTGCCTGGAACTGGGGTTAAGAGCAGAGATTGACTACAAACGGACACCAGGAGGGATTTGGGGGGTGATGGAAGTGTTCTCAAACTTGATTGTGGTGATACATTCCCAGCTGTAAAAACTTCCTAAAACTCATCAAACTATACACTTAAAATGAGTGGGTTTTATGGCATGTAAATTATATTCCAACAATGCTGTTTTTAAAAGTTTCTGAAAGGACAGAGAGCAAACTGATGAGTTGTCCTCTCTGAGTGATGAAATCAAAGGCGATGTGTGTGTTTTGTTCTTGGGTGGCTTCTACTTTTTCCTCTAATTAAGCATATATTACATTCATAATATCAAAAATTTCCCCACTGAGAATATCGTTCCTTGCACAGCTGCTCACATGGAGTGGGTGCTTGACAGATAGAATGTTCCCTCTTTGTTCAGAAATCCCTCTGCTTAGGGCCGTGCACCATCTAGCCCTCACTCTGACCCTTCCAACGTATTCTAGGGCAGTGTCAGAGTCTCAGGTGCACCTGGCTGACTGACGGACGCCTGAGCCAGTGCCCTTCAGAGGGCAGCTCCCCCTCACCATTTAGTCTGCAAGAAGCTTTATCACCACTCTTAACGGGCTCGCCTGCCACCCGGCTTTCTTTCCCAGTGATTCCTGGGCTCCCACTGCTCCTTCTCTAGCCGGAGTCATAACAGTGCTGCCAGGAGAGCAGAATTGTTTGCCCCAAAATAACTATAATGTCACAACAAATAGAGGCTTATGGACTTGGCAGGTAGAGTGCAGTCTGTGCAGCTGCAAACCAGGAGAAGACAGTGCCGGCATCTTTGGTTGGGGTGGAGGATCGGAACCACAGGCATTTAAATTTTGCTGGTGGCAAATCCCAACGTGTTGGCTCTGGGGTCAGGCAGCCCTGCCGCTTGCGTGAGCAGGGCCTGAGCATCTCTGAGCCTCTGTGTCTTAGGGGCCTTGCCACGTTTTTGTGAAGATAATTTTAGAAAAGGGAAAGTGCTTTGTCTATTGCAACATGCCACCCCAATTGTGAGCGAGTGTCGCTGGAACTATTCCTGGCACTGCAGGAGGCACTGGGAGTCAGATTCTAGCTCGGGTTGGCCATAACCCACCACAAATGGGAATTGTCCCGGAAAAGGGATCTCCTGTGATACAGTATATTTGAAGTCACTGGGTAGCAGGATGGGAGAGACAAATAGGAGGGTTCTCTAGCTGGAGGAAATATTATCAAAATCCTAAAATTGAGACAAGGTGGAATATTATGGACTGGACGTATCTTCCTGCCGTGCGCAAGTAGGAAAATGGAACAAATACATGAAATAGTTCTTTCCAAACATGGGGCAACAGGTAGCACAGGACTGTGATCCCTGAGAGAAGGGCAACATATTAGGGGAGGCTTCTGCCTGCGTCACCCTAGCTTTCTGCCTAGTGGCAAGCTCTGGACGCAGGAAGGGGAGGTCCCATGGGACTCATGGCCTTGCTGTGAGTGGAGATGGAAGTTTGGGAAGGCTGAAGTGGTTGGAAGTCACAGGACATATTTCTGGAGTTACGGAGTAAAAGAGCTCCAGAAATCTACAAAAGGGTCTCCTTGGGTCTTAATAAGCACGGGACCTTGCTTCATAACATGAAATTCCACAAAGTCAGGTAAACAATGAATAGTGGATTGTAAGATGGACAATTCCCAGTATTTACACAGGGCAGGGAGATGTTTGAACACTGACAACAAGAATGATGAGTCCTCAGCAGTCACGTGGGCGTCCAGTGGGACCTCAGAGGGGTCACATCTGAATATTCAGGCTGAACTATCCCTATAGTGAAGGCTACTTCAGATCTGCCCGAGCGGATCTTAGAGACAGGCTGAACAGGATCAAATCATCTGTAAGTAGCTTAACTGCTTTCCAGAGCAAAATCCAACTCCCTTTAAAGGAAGCCGACAAAATCCAGACACTCCACAGCATAAAATTCACCAAGTGCATCCTCCACTAAAAACCACCGGATGTACCGAGAAGCAGGAAGAGAAGCAGACAATGAGGAAGAAAAGGCTGTCAATACGAACGGGTGAGAAATTGCAGAGATGGTGAAACTGGCAGACCAGGATGTTAAAACGATTATCATGTTCCAATGTTTAAAGGAAAATAGGAACAGAACAAGGAGGGAAGTAGAAGATATAAAGAAGAAGCAAATGGAACGTCTAGAGATTAAAACCGTACTATATCTGAAACGAATATTCCATCTGATGAGACTGACAACGGATTAGATGCTGGGGGGAAAGAGATCAGTGAACTTGAAGACTTAGCAAATGAATTTATCCACAGTGAAGCACAGATATTGAAAAATAGCAGAGCCTCAGTGTGCTATGGGATAATATCAGACAGCCAAACATAAGCACAAAAGGGAGGGAGGCAAAAAAAAAAATGGCTGAACACTTCCAAATTTGATGACATTTATAAACCCACAGATCCCAAAAATCTCAACAAACCCCAGGCAGGAAAAACACAAAGGAAACCGAATCACAATACATCATAATCAAATTGCTGACAAAGATAAAGGAAAAACTGCAAAGCAGCCAGGGGTGGCAGGGGTGGGGGGGATGTTACACACAGAGGAACAAAATTTGCAATCATTTTGGAGGAGTAGGTAGAGAGAGGCTGAAGAGATGAGCAACACCAAATCAGCCCAGCCCAGAGGGGCTGGAACCTGGTTCAAGGGGCAGTGTGGAACCAGGGAGGGGTTTCCACGGGGAATGACACCTTCAGATCTAGGTTCAGGGAAGAACACTCTGGCTCAGTGTGAGAACTGTCAGAAAACCTAGATGCATGGGGAGTGACAGTGAGGACAGGCACAGGGGCACTTGCACAAGAGGTATTTAGAGGGTGAGGTCTCCCTGGCTTGGGGTCCTGGGTTATGGGAGGTGGAGCCTTGGAAATGAGAACACAGAGGAGGAGCAAGTCTAGGGGAGGATTCGAGTTCGGTGTTGGGCAGAACCCATTGGAGGTGCTGTGATGACATCCCTGTGGAGGTGGGAAGAGGAAGTCCAGATGTGGGCTTTGCTGAGATGGCAGAGACTGGGGCTTCTCCAACTGAAGTGCGTTCGCCTCACCCTGTCACCTGGAGACCTTGTTAAAGTACAGATTCTGACTTAGTAGGTGTCTTGTAGGGTCCAGGAATCTGCGATTCTAAAGAACGCTCATGATGGTGATGGTTGGGAGACCGCACTTGGAGTCGCAAGGAGGTAGAGCACAGCCACATATTAGAATTTTTTTAGTTGTTAATTTTTCTCTTGTTTTTACCCCAAGTCTGTATTTGCAGAAGCAGTGATGCTCCCTCTAAGCAAAACAAATAGGAAAAAGAAAAACCTCCGTATCCTCTATGGGCCACCCCCCCCCCACCCCGGAAGACACAGATCAGGGAACTGGCTGCCTTCCAAATTTCCCTGCCTGCCTCACTCGCTCTTAAAATACTCTCAGTCACAGATGCTTCTAGAATGTGAGCTGACCTGGAACACTCTTCGTCAAGGGCAGCAAAGCTTTCAAGTGGTTTCCTGGAACAGGAAAAAGAAAGAGAGAGAGGAAGGTTTCTGAAAATGAGACTTAGCAGATCCCACAAGTGGCCCCAAACAGAGAGGTTGGGTTCCTTGGAAAGAATGCCGACTGCCCGCCTCAGGCCCCTCTCTGCACCTCAGTCTTTTCACCTCTAAAATGGGGGCCGCAGCAGCCCCCTTGCAGAGGCTTCTGAGGAGGAATGGGGTTCCCCAGGTAAACCGGTGGGCCGGGCCGTGGGCACAGAGAGCACGCAGCAGGTGCAGCCCCTTGCACGTGCCTCATCCGGGGATCAGTTGCACCCCAGCCTCACTCTGGTCCCCTCACTTAGTACAGATTACTCACCACAGATGACCCTCGAACACCCTTCTTAACCTCTCTGGACTATTTATTGAACGAAGATGATACAAGTCACCACACAGGCGTGTGATGAGGACTAAATGAGCTCGTGTTTGCGAAGCACCGGGCGCAGCATCCACATGTAATAGGGGCGCGATTCGCCTTGGCGGCGTTCTCCAGCTTCCTCTACTGGAGACATCGCGTTGGAGATTCACAGTGACCCCTGTGTAGTCCTCCAGTTATTTTTAACATAGCATAAGTGGCTTGCCACTCTCTCTTCTTACATCTCTCCCATTCCCCCTTTGACAGGTCTCCCACAAGCCCACCTACACAGGGGCTGTGAAATTCAAAAGGGAAAATAACCCTCTGTGTAGATTAGCAGACGACAACACAAAGCAGAGACGTTTTCTCACCAGGAGTCCCCGAGGGCATCACTGCTGTGTCTGGCTGCCATCTGCCCATCTCCCTTCTCTGTGTCTGTGCACGCCCACCTCCCACCCTGGTGCCTAATAAACTATCCAGTTTCCAGAGCCCACCCGTTGTGACCCTCAGAGCCCAAAGCAAAGGAAGTGCCCAGTTTGTGAAAAAGGAAATAAACGTGTGTTTACAAGACACTGGATGGTCTCTGGCACCAAAGCTGACTCCCAGACTCTGGGCGCAGAGCCAAATTAATCCCTGGCTCCGCAGACAGGAAGGTCAAGCGCTAAAAGACCTCAAGTGCACAAGACCCAAACTGGGAGCTTCGTGCCTTGGGGGCTTTGTCACTGCAGAATGAGTTCTGGTTTCCCACACAGGCCCAGGTCCAGATAGAAGTCTTCCCTGTGCACAGCTTGTCTGGTTGACTCAGATCAACCAGGGAGGGCGGAGAGGAGAAAGTCAACTCCAGAGACACCTGAGGAGCCCATGCCCAGAATACTGGCTGCTGCCCCAACCCCATGGAGAACAGGGAGAGGGATGGGCTGTCCCATGCGTGGCAGAGAGGCTGCAAACCCCTCTTATGGAAGGAATAAGTCACCTGGATTTGGGTGCCCATGGGGGACGCATATGAGGGGCAAGTTTAAGACAAGACACTGAGTTGCTCTGGACCTTGGATATTTCTTCGGATAAAGTGACCAGCCACCATCCTGAGTAGTACTGAACTAAACTGTAGACAGACAGAGGTCCCTGCGGGGAGCAGGAATTGGAGAGTCTTCGTGGTGCTGCTGCACTTGAGGGCCACAGAGGACCCAGACAAGGTGTCGACTCACACCTGTCACCTTTCCTGGACCTCCTGACCAAAACATCCAACTCCTTCCCGTAGGCCAACATGACACCAGTCTCCCCAAAGTCAACCCCTGCCCAGCACTGCAACTTACACATCAGGACAAGGGAGGGGCTCATGACACTCAACCGAGACACTCAGTTTCCTTGTCGTGGGAGAGAGTCGAGACTTCCTCCTGGGGTTTAGCACCTTGTGACCTCAGCCTGTAAGGACTGGAGGGAGGGCTTTATTGAAGAGCTGGGCCTTGGGCCCTTCTCTGATGCCCAGCACGAACAGGTATAAATAGGTAGAATTGTATGCGTCGTGCAAATGGCCCCAGGGAAAGAGAAATGGCTTCTGTGGTCTTTCGGCATCTAGCGATCCCTCATACCCTGGTTTTCTTTTATTTCAGAATAGAATGCATGCAGAAAAGTGAGCAGAGCCGTGAATGAGCACAGGTGTCACACTCACACGAGAGACTCAGGCCTCCTTTCATTTTTAAGCAGCTTGATTGAGATATAATTCACCAGCCAGACAGTTCACCCACTTCAAGTGTACAACTCAATGGTTTCTGGTACATTTAGAGGTCTGCAACGTCACTATAATCCGTTTTAGAAACTTTTAATCACCCCCCAAAAGAAACCCTGAACCCTTTAGCTGTGACGCCCTCAATCTCAACATCCCTTCTAGCCCTTGGAAACCATTCATCTACTTCCTGTCTCTATAGACTTGCCCATTCTGGGCTTTCATATGACTGGACTCGTACGGCACGTGGCGTATTGTGTCTGGCTTCCTTTGCTTAGCATATTTTCAAGGTTCATCCATATTGTAACACGTATCAGCACTTCCTTCCTTTTTATGGCCAAGTAATATTCCTTGGTATGAATATATCCCATTTTATTTATCCACTTATCAGTTAATGACCATTTAGGTTGTTTCCACTTTTCGGCTACTGTGAATGATGCTGCTGTGATCACGTGTATACAGGTTTCTTTGTGTATATATGTCTACATTTCTCTTGGGTATATACCTAGGAGTGGAATTGCTGGGTCATATAGTAACTTTATGTTTAACTTTCTGCCAGTTTCCTTTGAGGATCTAGTTCTTTTCTACTGTCTAGAATCTCATGAGACAGTAACTAAGTCTCTACTCATCCAACCACTGAGCAGGTACCGACCCAAACCAAGTCCACCTTTCTTGGTTCTGGTGCATTTTCAGCTTTCCCAGTGATTGAGTCCTCGAGATCCTTCCAGCAAATCCACTGTTGGCTGGGTTAGCCTGAGCTGTTTTCTGCTGCTTGTTTCCAATGGCCCTTCTCAAACTCAGAGCATGCAGGCAGCTTTGATAAGAGAGTGGCGTGGCATAGCAGACAGGCCCCAACATCATGCAATGCCGGGCTGTCTGTGACACCAGATTTCCAAAGTTTAGGTAAGGAACCCAGAACAATCCACCACGTCCAACTAGAGAGGCCCCTAGTAAAAATTCTTGCATGGGCTGTGAAGCTCATATCTGACCCCAGGCACGCAACAGACACCAGGGGCCTGCATCACATCCCGCAGACCCAGCTTTGATTTCAGCCCCATGAGCAGTCCTGTGCACGTTCAGACTCACCCTCCACTGCCAGCGTTGTCCCCTCGAGGACAGCCAAGCAGCTCTCTATATTCTGTCCCTCCGTCCAGCATTGTCAGGGATCACTCAACGTGCACACAGAGAAGAGCAGGGAATTCCTGTCCCCAGGGGCAACCCTCAAAGCAACAGGGCTTGTGGCCAGTGGATAAACGCCCCAGCTTCTTAGCTTTCCTTTGGATAGATCGGAGGCATCCTCTATGCTTCTCAGAAGTCTTGGTGAAACTGTGCCCTGCTGCCGATGGCAGTGACCTCACTAAATCCCCTGAACCATGGCCTTCCCCCTTCTTAACCTCGTTCTCCCTGCTCCGTCATGTCTGCCTCCCAAGATCACCTCCCTGATAAACCGCTGGCATCCATGTCCTTGAGTCAGCATCCACTTTTGGGGAGATGCAACCTAAAACAATCTGCAAAATCTCTTTAAGAACAGTCCTTGGCCTCACAATATATAGTGTCTACAGGAGACAAAAGACTGGACCAGGAGTCAGGATGGGTGCCCAAACCCTGGCGCTGTGAGGTTCAGGCAGAGTCTCAGTGCCTGTGTCTATGAAACAGAATCTTTGGGAGGATGCTCTCAAAGGCTTCAGCCACCCCTAAAGGTCTGGGTGTTAAGAACAGGTTTCTTCTTGGTCTGGGTGTTAAGAACTGGTTTCTTCTTTTTTTTTTTTTTTTTTTGGCCACGCTGCGTGACTTGCGGAATCTTAGTTCCCCAACCAGGGATTGAACCCATGCCCTCAGCAGTGAAAGTGGGCCGTCAGGGAATTCCCAAGAACTGGTGTCTTCTGACACTGCCCTGGGCACTGAAGTCTCTTCTTGGGTCTTAAGTGTCAGCTCTCGCTCTGCAGGCTCACAAGAGTCACTATCTCCCAGGGGGCAAGGCAGACAAATGGAGGATTGTAGTACGAGGGGGTGAGTGGAGGGGCGGGGTAAGCAGGGGAGGGGAGGGATGGGGAGTGGAGGAGACTGAAGAGGCACATGTATCATGTGTGTTCATGCCCCGTCCCACACCGTGGCCCACCTATCACTCTGGCCACTGCTACAACAATTGGCTGCCTTTAGATGTGACCTGACAACACCAAACCTCAGCTGCTTTAAGGCCCCCTGCATCCTGTCCCAGAGCCTCTGCCACCACCCATTGGGGCACCTGTGAGCTGCCCAGCCACACAGGCACATGTAAGTGAGGGGTCAACACCCCCTGGGGCAGCTCAACCAATGGGGGACGCAAGCTGCTGGAGAAACACTCCTGTGTTCTATCAATTCTATCAGAATTCTCAGGCACTTTTCTGAAGGTTGCTCAGAGCTGTAACCAGCTCAATGAAACATTCCTGGCTTCTCCTTTCCTGTTCCCCTCTTTCCAGTCCCCCCACCCTGAGATCATTTCCCCCAACAAATACCTGCCTACAAACCCTTGACCTAGGAGCTAGTTGGGGGGATGAGGGGCAAGGGGACAAGCTAAGAGAGGCAATTAACCCTATCTTGGGAGGGCAGGAGGAAGTCCTGGAGGAAGTGGCTCCTGAAACCTGAGTAGGGGTAGGCTGGGTGAGGAAGGAGATGAAAGGGGCTCTGAAATCCTGGCCGGGGGGCAGACACCAAGAGCAGGGCTGCGGCTGGAAGAGCGAGCTCAGTGCCTCCCATGAGCTGTGAGTGGTTCACTTGGGGAGAAGGGCTGGTGAGAGAGGACCCTGGAGAGGGGTACAAGGACTAGATCGTGAAGATGGAGACCCTGATCCCGAGGTACAGAGTATAAGAATACAAGGCACAGCCTCCCTAGGAGAGATGCTCATCTACGTCTAACCTGGTACGGTGCTAACCAAGCACCCCCCACTATCACAGAGCTTGCTGGGGCCACTACCAGGGATTCCCCACGTCTAGGTGAAGAAACCGAGGCACAGAGAGATTCAGTCACTTTATGGGCACACAGCAATGGACACACACACGGCTAATATGTGGTGGAGACAGGCTGTGGGCGAGGGCAGAGAGCTCCAAAGGCCATGCTCTTCACCACCAGACTGCATGTCCTCCTTCAGCTGAAGAGGAAGGGGTGAGGTGTGGGTTGGTCTCACCTCCTCTTGCTCTGTTTTCTCTCCCTGGATCAGGGGTTCTCAACCCCAGGCAGTTTTGCCTCCAGGGGATGGATGTTGGGCTCCGCCCCCTGTCTCCTCTCCTCCCAGCTGGGTGACAGCTGAATGATGCCGGGAGGTCAGGACCATGGGAAGAGGAGGGAGCCGACCAGCCAGCGCACACAGTGCTTGATGCTTTCACACCCCTGATGTTGGTCAGTAGGGGTGGCTCCCTGCTATTCAGTTAGCCACATCCAGTGACTCAACAAGAGGAACACGCTGATGGAGACAAAGAGACCTGCGCTGATCCTGTGTGTCCACAGCAAGCAGGAGAGCGCTCCGGGACGCCCAAACATTGAGTGCAATGGTCCTTTTGAATTAAGAGATCAGAACTGCCCTGGAAATTCCACTATGGGGTCATCAGAGCAGTAAAACCCAGATCTGGAGGGTTAGATGCTGGTGCCCGTCTTCCAGCTCTAGAGGTCAAAAAGACCTCCAACTGACTTTTTATGAAACTGACATTTTTGACATTTACAGCAAAGTAAAGAAAAACAGAGCCTGGAGTGGGAGCTGCCGAGTGTTAGGCCAGACAGAGCAAACAGGGGCCGGGGGATGGGGGTCACGCCCTTAGCGGGAAGGAGCTGCGGGGATCACGCCATCTCTCTAGCGAGAAACCTCCCCTCTGGCAACGGGAGGATACCCACCCAGCAGTTCAGCCTTTCACCTTCATGGAGTGGTACTATCAGGGCACGGGGGTGTGACAAATGTGAGTGTGCCGGACCTTCCTAGAAAACCCATCCTCAGGGCCAAGTCCCTGCTCTGTGACCACACCTGGGAGTGTCTGGACTCAGCAGGGAGCCAGCCAAAGCCCGCCACACCCACCTCACCACCACACGCACAGCCGCGGCCCAGCGGCTACACCAACACTGACTGGGCGTGCAGAGCCACCGCCCAGAGCCCCAGGTCTGACAGATGAACCCATGGTCCTCTAGTCTCTGTTTGGCACTGCTAAAGATAAGCAGAGCCAGACACTAGTTCATGTGGTCAGGACAGATTTTAATCAGTGATAACTATTGCAAGAGGGATAAAAGCCCAGGGTGAACGGAGCTCATTTTTGTAGAGGTGACTGGGCGTTTTAAAGGGAGAACCAGGAAATAGGGAGGCGGGGTGAGCAGGGGGCTCAGGAGAGGCAGAGAAGTAAAGAATTACAAAAAGCGGGAAGGAGGTGTTGGTCCACATGAAACCCTCAGGGTTGGCTTACTGGCCTTATGGAGATTAGGCTTCTCCCCTCCCGTGGAGCCTGGGAGGTGGGCCCTCTCTTCAGGTGACGGCTGGAACAGTCAGTTCTTTCAACAGCCTTGAGTTTTCCCACTCAGACACTTTAAGAGGGGCCAGCATCATCCTAGGGATGTGGCCCTGAGCTGTTAGAAACTATGTTAGTGTCTGTTCAGGTCTTTATAGTCCAAGGTTAAGGCGTGCTCCACAAGAGGACTCAGGGGAGCCTGGCTGAGATTTGGTCAAAGAGAGAATCCTTGTCAGTACCCACAAGCTACCATAATAGCTGAACATCCCACCATGGTAGCATGATATCTCAGACTTCCGTGTACTCAGTGCACTTCCGTGTACTCACCGTGATAAAGGATCCACATCTCCACCTGGCCTCTTGTGCACCTCTTGCTGCACAGGGACTGAGGGAGGCTGTGGTCCCTCGAGACCAGCCATCCCTCCATCCTGGGCACCCCATACCCTGTGTCCTTGGGGCTGGCATGAATTGGTATGTGCCTTTCCTCCCTGGGTAGCTGTGAAGTTTTGCTGATTAAGCAAGGCTATTATTAGATACAGTATTAGCCCCTTCATAAGATAGACGGTTATTTCTCTTTTGAGTCACAGTTGGGTTGCGGGAAGTCTGGAGTTCCTGCCGCGGGTTTCTTTCCATCAGTGCTCCTCCCGTCCTGTTGCTCTACCGTGTGTGGTCTCCACTCCTAAGACTACTTCAAGGTCCCAGAAGACTGGTACCATGCCAGCCAACATGCCCAGACACCAGCTTACAGGAAGGGAGAAGAGAACGCCAGGTCAAAGAGGAAGCAAAGGGCCGGGACCTCACTGTCTTTTCAGGAAGGACCTGGAAGTGGCCACACCACACTTACACTTACATCTCGTTGACGAGATCTTCATTAAGCATCAAGGGAGGCTGGGGAATGTGGCCTTTCATGTGGTGGCCAGGTGCCCCGAGAAAAGTTGGGGGTCGCATTACCAAGCAAAGAAGGGGAGAGACAAACCATGGCCTCCGCTATGGTGAGTGGTTTGAGCCAGGGTCTGCCCCCACGGAGCCTGCTAACCTTCTCTCTCCCTGGGCGCAGTGGAGCAAATTTTGGTTGTCAGGGTGAGCGAAATAGGAGGTCCCACTCAGACCTCCGTATCTCAGCCACACGCCCCAGCCAGCCTCTCCACAGAGGCCAGTGCTGGGTGGTGGGCGACTTCTCACCAGCTATCTCTAACCCAGCTCTCTGGACCCCGTGCTCCTCTGGCCCTGGGTCGTGGCTCCCCTGGGCATTCGTTCCGGGAGCCCAACTCTGATACCAGTCCAGCCCTCTGGGCCCTCTGCCTGGAATTCTCCCCCCAGACCTTTCCAGCTCAGCATCCTTATCTCCTTGAGACTTCCCTGGCCCTGTCTACATTTAGTCACCCTAGCCTATACCACATTTAGTCTTTTCCCTTTCACTGGTCTCCCCCTGCTGTCATTTGGCTCATGTAATTTGTTTTCTGTCTCCCCACTCTGTAACATACACTCCAGGATATAGAGATCCTGCCTGTTTTGTTTCCCATGGCATCGAGAATAGTGCCTGGTACCTAAAAGGCAATTGAAAAATGTGTTTGAATGACTGGATGATGGATGAATAAGTGAAGGAGTGAATGGGTGAGTGAATGGAACCATTCAAATGCTTTCCCTTACGCTCACCAGCACGTGTGCTATTTTTCTTGCTACAGCCATCTGCCCCTCCCATTCTACTACCAGGACCCTCTCCCACCCAGCTGGCACTGGAGTGAGTCTCTCTGGCTGCCCCTGTAATGCCTCAGGGAGCCGGGGGAACCTGAAGGAGGGGGGCTCTTGGCCCCCAAATCCAAGGTTCCAGGCTCTGATTGGGAAGGTGACTTAAAGCTCCTAGCCCCGATTTCCACGCCTGCATCAGAGCAGTAAGCTACTATCTTCCCTTGGTCATTGGAGGGGCTCAGAGGTCATGCATGTCTGACCCCAGGACATTTGGCATGTTCAAGGTGATTCCCTCCTCCTTCTCAGTGGCCCTGAAACCAGCCTTCGGCCTCTTCCTGATAACATTTCATGAGCGTTCATCCAAGGGGAAGGACTGGTGCATGTTCTAGTCCTATCTGTGGGTTAGAGTCTTAAGAAGGGACATTGGGACTTTTAGGCTTGATTTCTGTGGAAAGTGCCCAGCCTTTGGGATTAGTGCAACGAATCACAGGTCACCCCATTCACTGTATGACTTTGTACGGGTAAATGCCCGCATAAAGGCCCCCGCCCACCCTGGAGACTCCCACCCACCCACTGAGATTCAGCACAGATGTCCTGCCCCTCCCCTCTCCCTTACCTAGATGAGCTAGAACCCCCTCTTCTTCCCAGAGCACTTCGTACATTCATTGTTGCAGTGCTTACCTCACTGACTGTGGCCAACTCTTTAGTGCATTTATCCACTCACTCATCTGTTTATCTATCTATCCATGCATCCCCCATGCAGTCAGCAAGCATTTTCTAAGTACCAGTTACTACTGAAGAGAAAGAAACAGACAAGGGCATGGTCTTGACTCCCGTGGACCTCAGCCCATAAAAAGCAATACCCGTGAAGTGGGGCAAGTGGGATTAAGCAAGAATGGGCTGGCTAGGGAGGCACTGACCTCAGCCTCTGTGAACACTGGGAAGACCGAGGCAGGTGGGCTCAGGGTTCCGAGAGCCTAGGCATCGGGCAAAGGGGGGAGATGGGCCTCTGGGGAAAGAGGGGGAGGAGGGGACATTGGGGAGGCTGTAGCAGTGGAACAAGGCAACTGCTTCAGAAACGGCCATCCTGAAGTGACAGGGTGAATTAAATGAAGAGTGACAACAAAAATATTATGGGTTACAGGTATGCCCCACTCTTCAAAAGTTTGCTTTACATCACTTCACTTTGCGAAAGACCTACATTAGTACCTACTTTCACAAAAGAAATTCAGAGGGGATTTTAGCTTTTATGAGAAAAGGCGAAAAGCACCAATAGCGTTCAGCAATTGTATTGCAGGGAGCTGAGCCATTACAGAGGCAGCAGGCACCCTGGGCAGCAAGAGTGGCACTGCCCTACTCCTTCCCCAAAACTACACTCAGCATCTCAGCATCGAGCTGCCATAGCTTTGAACTGTGTCTGTGAGCATCTGTGCTTCATCTCCGTCTATTCTGTGCATCCGTTAGCAAGAGGTGTCCTAGGGTAACTGCTTCTTTACTCTATGCCATTTCGGCTTGTGAAAGGTTTCACAGGATATAGGAGCACTCTACTTTTGGATAGTGGGAGACACCTGGATAGAGAATTGTGCTACGTGTCATGCACATGTTATTTCACCAAATTCTCTAGTCCTGTGTGAGGGTGAGGGAACAGGTGAGCACCTTCTAGGATCATGTCAGGGCCCCACAGCTAGTGAAAGGCAATATCCAATCTCAGCCCAGGAACGTCTGACTCCACAGCCCTTGCTCTCACTTCTAGGCTACACCACCAGCCAGCACGGAGGGAGGAGGGGCAGGGGGCTCTGCGTCGCATGGTGCCCAAGGCAATGGGGAGCCACTGACTCTCCACTGTTGAGCAGAGGAGAGTCGCATCTGCACTGGGGGCTCTTGGGAAGCATAAGGTTAGGTTTCATTCATCTCTAGGCTCTTAACACCCAGCACACTGCCCAGCAAGGAGAATGTTTGCTGAGTGACTAAAAAAATACCTCAGAGAATTAGTAAGTGAATAAAGCAATGTGGTGTTGTCAGACTTTGGAGTCAAAGTGTATCTGTTAGGATTAGATTTAGCAGTATGTGACAGAAAACCCATCACAGTGCTTTAAGCAGAATGGTAGCTTATTAGATTTTCTATAAAGAAGTCCATAGGCAGGCAGTCTGGAGTTGGTATAGTGTTTCCTACGCGTGAAGGACTAAATCTTCAATATTGCTGACCCATGATAGGAGCCTAGCACCTGGCTCCTATTGTGTAGGTTACCTTGAGACCCACAAAAGGTGCTGGAGCTGCAGGCATCACATCCCCATTCTAGAAAAGGAAGGAGTAGGATGTGCCCTATGCCTTTTAAGAGACTTCCCAAAGTTACCATACGACTTCTGCTTACGCCTCACTGGTCAGAACCTAGTTAGTACATGGTCCCCTTCAGCCCCAGGGAAAGCTGGAAATAGTAGTACTTTAGCCAGAGCCATTGCTGCCCTGAATACATGTTGTTGTCAAGGAGAAGAGGGAGAATGGATGTCATGGAAAGCAACCAGCAGCCTCTGTCACCGGAAGTAAGTGGCTTCGTGCAAACCCGCATGCAGATGGCATCTCTTGCTGGGAAAGGAAATGCCCCTTCACCTCCTGGGGAAGCAGTTATCGTAAGGAACTCCAGCAAGAGCAGGACTGGCCTCTATGTGAGGAGATTACATCCACCTGATAAATGGAAGCCACTGAACGCCACTGAATGCCGGGAGGACAGAAGATAGGAACTGTTGGCTGGTTCCCGGCGCTGTCCCCAGCAGCGAGGCCTTCCTTATCACCGCTGCATCAGGGCCTGCTCGACAAGGCCCATTAAAGGGCCGGGGTTAGGATTCCAGCAGTTCCCCGGAGCTGGGTGTTTAGAACCACCTGTTTTCTGACAGAGAAGATAGCAATGCCTGGGCCAGAGGATTCCTCCCTGGGCTGACCTGGGCACACTGGGCTCAGAAGCTTACGCTGAACATGGGTTCCAAAGCCCCCTGCCACCTGCAGACCTCCCCAGCCATGGCCCACGTGGGCTGGCCAAATTCAAAGGCACCTTCCACAGGGAGAGGTCACGGGGAGGTAAAGACTCGCGCACTCCTTGAGCCCAGAGCTGATGGGGCCGTGGAGCAGTGCCAGGAAGCCCCGGGAGACAGCAGGCCGAGCCAGAAGCAGGAGGTGCATGCAGCGAACATGCACTCTAGGGAGGGATGCTCTCAGTGGGATGGAGCGGTGGGACCGGGGTCTGGACCTGGCTCCCTGGCGGTGCCGATTCTGAGTTTCTCTTGGGTAAAGCCAAGACTGCCATCCATGAGGTTGGGGGTGGTGTCACTGTTGGATTCTTCACCCTGGGCCCTCGGGTCCCCTGCAATTTCAACCAGAAGACATCTCCGGTCAGTCCCATGGTAAAAGCCCTGTACACTTAAACAGAGCTTTAAATAGTCCTTCATTTGTTTCCGTCGGGGAGGCAAAGTGGGCCTTGTTATTGTGCCCACTTTTCAGATAAGCAAATTGGGGTGCAAAGAGGGTTCAGACATCTGTCCAAGCTCTCTGTCAGGGTATAAGGGGGTAAAGCTGGAACTGGGACCTGCCTGTCTAACATACAAGGAGGAGGCTGTCACTAAGACAAGGGGACTTCAGGGGGAGAGTTCCTCTCCTAACGGCGCCTACACCCACGCGCCTCTGTCCCTTGAAGTCCAGATTCAGTTGAGATGCTGAATGAGATGCGGCCAGCACATGCCAGGACTGTCCTAAAGGTAGGCCACGGCTTCCTGTTCTCAGGCAACTACACCAGCCCGCCGGCTGAGGGCCGGTGTGGTGACCCACAGAGATGGGCATCGGTGGAATCCCGAGGCTGGACCACCTTTGTGCTCAGCTGGTGTGAACCAGTGCCAGCCTCTGTTCCTGGTCTCTCTGCTGGTGCCCAGGGCAATGACTGCGTGTCATCCATCTCTGTCCCGCCCCAGCAGACGAGGAGGAGAGGCAGTTGACAATAAAGTCCAGTTCCAGGCCCCACGTGCCTGCCGCAGGATTGAGGAAGACAGGACCCCCCCAGGACCCTGCAGTCCCCTAACTAGCAACAGCACAGACGTAGCCGCCGGAGCTCCATCTCGGTTCCCTGGGGCTCTTGAGAGCTTTCTTTTCAAAGGCAAACATTTCTGTAACGTGTGCCAAAGGCCTCCCTTTCCCCGGCTGGTATGAAAATCCCCCCCACTCAGGACGAAGAGACTGTGGGAAATTGTAGGAGAAATCGTTGGCGTATTGGCTGGACAGCGTTTACTACCCCAAGATGTTTGGTTTCGTGCATCTGAGAGATAAGCATGGCAGCCTTTGGGGTCCAGCAAAGGAAGGACATCGAGGTGGGAGAGCTGCCTGTCTCCCCTGCAGGGCCATCCTGCTCCCCATGGCCGCCTCTAGTGCCCACCCAGCCTGTTCATCCAGCCTTGGAGGGTTCTGGAGTGGGGGCCTCATTTGGGGGGCTGTCATGGGGGTGGAGTGGGAGAGGGGCTGGCCTGAGAGCTGGAGTTGGACTTGGGGAAGAAGAAGGAAGCTGCCCTGGAGTGGAGGCAGGGAGTGAACCCCGGGTGGCCTGCAGCAGAGCCCAGCTCCACCCTCCCCAAGCACTAGCCATTGCCACCATCGCGGTTCATTCATTGTTTGAACAACGTGCTTTGTATTTTATAAAAGCAATTGCATATCTTTGCTCTTATTTGACTTACTCTAAGGTATATGTGATAACCCATTTTATAGACGAGAAAAAGGAGGTTCGGAGGAGACTTCATAGTTCACGAGGGACAAACAGAATCCAGGTTCCCCCATTGCCCTGTGTTCTGAACATGCAGGTTACAATATCTGGTCCCAGGAAACCACAGACCACATCTGTCAAGGGATTGTAAAGAAAAGAGAGAAAGTTTACCAAAGGAGCTGGACACTGTGTGTGTGTGTGTGTGTGTGTGTGTGTGTGTGTGTGTGTGTGCGCTTGTAGACAGAGAACCAGTGATTAGATCCAGCCAGAAATTTTGTTAACAATTTTATTTTGTGCTTCTGAGTGTTTTCCACATTTCTTACAATGTTACTTTTGTAATTAGATATAAAAAAGAAACAGTAGATGATATTAAAATCATTTTAAATAATGAGAGAGGGAAACTGGGTCATGGGGAAAGCAGCATGGAGCTGGAGTCAGGAAGCTTGGCCTCTGGTTCTGAATCTTTCCCTTCGCAGCTGTGTGACCTTGGCCGTGCAGCGTCACTCTCTGAGCTTCAATCCCTTTGTCGAGAGCTTGAACATTGGGCTAGAAGTTCCTGCAGAACCTTTCCCCAGTGGTCTCTCTGGGTCATGAATCGTCACTTCTAAGGAGAAAGCAGGTCAGGGATTCCCAGTCTGAAGCCCTATACTCCAGACTTCCACCCCTTTGCTCTGGGGGATCTGGACTCAGGGCATGGCCACGTCCACTCCCTGCCACGGGGGAAAGAGTGAGAAGAGGCAATTCCCTGTGAATCTGACAAGTTGTTTCCAGCTGCTGCTAACATGTCATTAGCAGCATTTTCCTAAACCTCACATCCACTTTACAAAGTCACACCAGGCACAGTGGCCTTCTTTCTTGTCCTCCTTGGCCCTCAGAGCCTGAAGAGGAAAGAATGCACGCTCGAATTTCTGATCAGAGCACTGCCTGCCTCTCCTAGCTGGCTCCTCGCAGGTTACAGTTTAGAAGCTTCATCGAGACGTCTGGACACACTGATCCCTGCTTTTGCTCTGGGGCTGTGTCTCTACTACTTCCAGATGTTTACACAGCTGGCTGCATTACTTAACTGCCTTGACATCATACACCTTGATATTTCCTCTGCACAAAAACAGTTCAGATGGGAAAGAAACTGGCTATTGAGAATCCATGCTCCGCAGAACTAACCATTTGATAACCATTTGTAGAGCACCTACAATGGGCCAAGTATCAGGGTAAGTCTAGATGGAAACACAATCATGCTAACGAGTGTACCCAGTGATTCCTGTGCGTCAGGCTCTGTGCTGAGCCCTTTGTGGCTAGTGTCTCTTTTTTAGCCTCATAACAGCTCCAGGAGATCTGTATGTTTTGCTTGGTTTTATAGATAAAGGGACAGACACTTAGAGATGTTAATTCACCAAGGTCACAAAATCTGGTGCATCCGAGGATATCAACCCACATGTGATTGATTCCAGAAGTCACACCACTAAGCATCACTATGTACCTACCGCTCCCTGAATATTTCCTACCCACACGTACCCACTAGTCGAAAAAGAGACACAGCCAAGTAAAGAATAAACATTTGCACCACCAGAAGTTGGCAAGTGCCACAATCAAGACGTGCATCAAGTGCTAGGAGGGCTCTGGCTGTTGGGGAAAGGCTGCCTGGAAAAAGGGCCATTTGGGCTGGACTTTGAAGGCTGAGTAAGAGTCTACCTGACAGAGGCAGCTCGGGGGAGGACACTGCCACTAGCTGATGACGTTGCCAGGCCCTGACACGGTTCAGTGCTTCCTGCACACTGCCGCTTTCACAGCCTTCTCATTTTAGGAACCGCCCAGAGGGTTCTGGGTCTAGATGTCACTTTGCGGCCAACAGTGGCTTCTTAGCACAGTCTCTCCCTGCCCGTCAGCTCTGTAAAGCCAGGGTCAGGGCCCATCTGGGGTTTTGCCCTGGCACCTGGCACCAAGCAGAGCACAGTCTGTACTTGCTGGATAAATAAACGTTTCATTTTGCAGGACCCATTTCCCAAGCAGCAGCAGCGTTAACAACTAAATTTGTTGAGGGGGGTGTGCCAGGCGTCCTGCTAAGTCCTTTTCATGCATCATCTTATTTAATCCACCCAAAGCCACGCTCTCAGTGAAGAACGATTATTTTCCCTACTTGACACGTGAGGTTAAATAACTCATCCAAGGTCACACAGTGAGCAAGTGGTGGAGCCGGGATCATGCCCAGCCTGCGAGGCTTCAAAGCCCGTGGCTTTAACCCCTCTGCCACCGGTTTCTCTTTGTCGTGCCCTCGCCGCCCTCTTTGTTCCCCAGGGAGAAGGGCTGTTGCAAGCAGGCCTGATGTGCCACAAACCTCCCAGCACATCCTGCCCCTTTGTCCTCTGACATCTGTTTATCATTTCCCTGCTCCGGAGCCGGCTGGGCCCTGCCTCCTGCCTTGCCATGATTCAGATGTCAGGGAGGATGGAAGCCAGAGCCTGGTGTCTGAGCATCTGAACTGGCAGAGAGTAGGACAGCCGGTACGCACTTGCGTTTGTTTTGTCAGCCTGCAGCACGGTGTTTGTCAGAGACGGGGACTCGTGGATGCCACCCAAGCCTCCCCAGGCTTCTTGCCGTGGCCCGCCAGGCAGCCTCTCGCGGTCGCCCCCAGCTCTGGGGAAGGTGACACAGGGGGCACCCTGCTTCTTGCCCGCCCCCCTCTCCTCCACTCGCTGATACCACTGCCTCCCCCACCCCCAATTCTGCTGCGAGCCTCCACTGGGATGGAATTCCTCCTTCCCTTTGGAGTAAGAGCAGGAGCAGCTCTGGAAATTTCTAAAGGCAGCATTTCTTCAAAGCATGTTCTCTACAACATTGGCCCTGAGAGATGTCCTGCGAAAAAAACAAAGGAAAAGAAGAAGAAGTTTGGAGAGATGCTTCATGCTCTGCTCTGCTCTCGTGGTTCCCAGTGCACACTGGAGTGATCCAGGCACTGAGAAGGCCTGCAGCATTTCCCAGATGACGCTTTATCCTCGGAGCACTTGCTCTGAATGGGAGAACACACTCCAAGGCTGGAGGGGAAACCAGGCTCAGGCGGGAGACGCAGCGCACACGCCCACCAGCAGGAGACACTCTTCTCTGTGGACCTGTGCAGCCTGGAGTCCCTCCCTCCTGCTGTGTGCGCTGGGCATCTCCTACCCTGCCAGGAAGTCCCTGATTCACTCAGCATCCCCAGGATGGAGTTTTCCTGGAAGTCCTCAGGGCGAGAGCAAAACCAGTGTGGGGAGGCAGGGACAGACTCTGCATAAGCGCATTACACTTATGCAGAGCTTCTCCGGACCGCGATGAAGATGCGTGTGCGAGGCCAGGCAGGCCGACTATGGGGGCGGGGGCGGAGGGAGTCAAGCTTCAGAGGGAGGCTGGCCTCTTCCTACCTTTCAATTCTAGGACACTGGGAATGCGCTCAGGGAAACTCGAGTGGCCCTGGATAGACCCTCCAGGTGCAAACCCCTGTGACGGCCCCCAACACACTTTACACTAAGATGTGCTTACCTGTCTGGTTCCCCAGACGGAGAGCCCACGGACGGGAGCCCACACAAGGTGTTCCATCTGTACGCCTGTCCCCGGTGCCCGCGTATGTCTGGTCCATGATGGGACTAGATGCAGATTTACTGAATATGCGTTACATTTAGGTCAGTGACTGTTGCATGTTGGGTCCCCTGGGAAGCAGGCTCTGAGCAGGAGATTAGTGTGGGATGTTCCTGGGATCCACACCTGTGGAAGAAGGGCAGAAAGCAGGCGTGGGCCGAGGGAGAATCAGGCTGCAATGAAGTCAGGGCAAGCCCTCAGCTGCCCCATGGGAGAACGCTGAAGCTGGCGGCTTTCCACAGCGGTCCTGCGTTTAGGCGTAAGGGCTGGGCCTCTCCACCTTGCCTGCTGGGGTTGGAGGGTGTGACCTTGACAGTGCAACTCTCTTCAGTCAGCTAACTCCTAAAGAGGGCTGACCATGGAACACTCTCAGCTGAAAACCTTCCCAGCAGCTGGAGGAGAAAGTCCTCCTTTCCTGCGGGGGAGACCTGGACACCCAGGACAGATCACGAGAGTCCCATACTGCTGACCCCGCCCCCGGCTTTGCCATCCACTGATCTGGGTCTTCCTTCTCCTCCTGGCCCCTCTGCCCAGGCCAGCTCTCCCCTTCCCTCCTTCAGCTTTACTTAGTGCAGGACAGGGGCTCCTCCGAGGGACAGCCCCCTTGCATTGGGGGCTGGAGCAGGACATGGTCATGCTCCGTGTTCAACCTGGTACTCCAGGACCCTGGAGCAAAGAAGGGCTCCTTGGGCTGTCCCTGCTGGGTCACCCATCTGGGCACCCCTCAGCCGTGTGGCATGTGAGACACCGCCGCCAGGTCGTGATCTCTGGGCTGTGGACCTGTTCTGGACAGAGCCCAGCAGCCCTGCCGTGAACCAGGAGGGCCAGCACCCAAGCCCACCGCAGCAGCCATCGCTAAAGAGCATCCCTGAGTGGGGGACACATGGGGCTTTGTAGACCGCAGCTCACGTTTCAGGACATGAATAACTGTGTGCATTTCTGTAGGAACTCATGTCTCCCAGCATCAGTTTCTTCTGTAAATGAGATCGACGAGAGGCACAGAGGAGACACTGGATAACTGTTTGTAGGGCAGATGGGGGAGAGTGTGGTGTGGACCACGCTGCTGGGCGACCCCGGCCGGCGAGTGTCCAACCAGGGCCGGGATCAGAGCGAGCTGACAGCATCGCGGTTAAGAACAAGGGCGCAGCCCAGCAGGTCCTCCATCCATCCACTAGCTGGGTGACTTCCACAGTTTGCCACACCTTCTGCTGTTCATTTCCTCTTCGTGAAGCAGGGATGATGGGGCTCAGCTCAAGGGGTGCTGCACCCCGAGGCTGGAATGAGAGTATGAAGAGCGCCATCCACACTCAGCACACGCGTGATTTTGTTCTCACTATTATGCTCAGTTCTGCTTGACTCCATGTCCACACAGCTCTTCGTCGCCCCACACAGCCCACCCCCTCCCCTCCAGCATGAATATTCTCTGCATCATTTCGTGAATAAACTCATGATCCAGACCTAGCAGGGCAGCCCGCTGCTTTTGCCTGGAGTCTGAGCTGGTCCCTCCTGCATCGAGCCCTCAGAGAAGCTAGTGAGGTTCCCAGGAGGAAGAAATGGATTGCTCGGCCAGGGACTTTCCCCTGCTGTTCTCTGAGCTGGCTGGGGGTCCCATTAGTGAACCAGCCCAGCTTTCCCCCAGCAGGAGAGGGCACTGGCATGTAGGATGGCCTGGAGCTGCGGGAGTGCCCAGCTCTTAATGGAAGGGGACGGCAACCCCAAAACGCTGTCCATTAGCAGCCTCTGCTGTGACCCCAGCCACTCCCCGCAGAGTGCATCTCACCATCTCCCGGTGTCCCATCTTTGCGGATGGCAGACGTTTTCCTGGCCCAGGATTCCTTGTTAGTGCTGATGGAAATGCTCATGCCTCAGAAGGACTTGGCTGCAGGGCGTGAGGGGGCTTTCTCAGCAGGCTGGTGAGAAGAAAGGAAGGGGCCTTGAGTGGGCAGTGGCTGGTCTGCCAAAGGGGTAGTTGTTGTTTATGCACAGTGGCCCCAGCCAAGGGTGGCCATGCAGTAGCAGGAATCTTCAGCTAGTGGTGATTTGGGGAGTTTGGGGGGGCCACAGCTCCATGGTTTTGGGGTTGGCAGCAGTTGGGAGGAGTCTGTTCAGTTCCACATTGGGCTCCCATCAGCGAGGGAGGTGGAATAAAGACAGCTCTTAGATGGGGTGTGTTTGGGAACTGGAGTATGAGGAATGCTGACACAGGGGCTGGCTGAGGGGCAGGGCTGCAGGCACAGTGCAGAAGTGGGGTAGAATATGGGTGGTGGGGGACTCTCTTTGCAACCACAGTCCAGGAAAGGGCCCGGTTGTAGTGCCTGGGCAGGCCCACAGGAGGGAGGGAGGGAGGAGGTCACACCCCAGCACAAGGCTTAGGAAAACAGCAATGAGATTTTTTAGAATCACTAATCGAATGTCATCATTCCACTGCTTAAACCTTCCAGTGATTGCCTGTGCCATGTGCCCTGGCCAGTTCTTCACCCCACCTTGCGTCACCTTCCTCTCCTCCCAATGGTCTAGCTACTGCCAATTCCTCACAATTCCTCTTGAACACTCTAAAAGGCTTTCCCTACCCCAGGCTCTTTGCACATGCTGCTCTATCTGGCAGGAAAGCTCTGACTGCCTTGGGCTTCGGTACCAGCCCCTACCCCGATCTTCTCAAAGTCTTTACTTAAGTATCAACTCCAGGGAAGGACCATCTCTGCCCACCTTATCTAAATTATCCCCACCATCCTAGTATCCTCTATTTTAACATCCTGTTTCGTTTCCTTTAGGCTTCTTATCAGAATTCATAGTTATCTTGTTTATTTGGTAATTCACTTGTTTATTGTCTGTCTCTCCCTCAAGTTGAAAGACTCCAGGAGGGTAGGGACCACCTCTGTCTCTCTCACTTGCCATTATTGCCAGCCCCAGACATTCAGGAAGCTCTCAGTAAGTGTCAGCTGTTATTTCTACTATTTTATTACTGCCGTGGTGGTTGTTACTGTAGGCGCGCAATAAATATCGCCTGAACGTTGAATGAATATCAAGATTCACTCTAGGCCCCACTAGCCGGGGGGTTGTGACACCAGCCGTGCTGCAGGCCCTGGGCGGCAGGAAAGACCTCCCTGCTCACTTCTGCCCCTGGTCCTTTCGGGGGCCATCTCGGCGGGGCATGCCAACCCCCGGCCCAGGATCACTCGGGCTCCATCCTACCTCTTGCAGGCTTGCCCAGCTGCTGGAGTCATCCCGGTGTTTCCCCAGCACACATACTATCATCTCTTCACCGTGAACTGTATTTAAAATGTAAATAAAAAAAGGCTTTTAGGAGATTTAACTGTTTCCCTTGGTATTTAAATTATTCAATTATAACTAAAGCTATTAAAATACAGTTAATTAAAATTGTTAGATTGTTTTCCTTTGCACTGATCACAGCGTTGCCCGACTTCTCCCTCTAGCTGTTGAATTCCTATTAAAAATGATAATGCCTCGCTTTATTCATAAATGCAGCAAGCTTCCCGCACATTCTTCAAGTGATCTCCTCAGTACAAACCGCGCTGTTTTCTTTTCTTCTAGCAGCGAAGCGGAAATTCTGCTGTAGTCTTTAGAGGTTTAATCAGCAGTAAAAGGACTCAAAATTTAAACATTAGCATTACCGAGTCACAACAAATAATACAAACCCCTGTAAAAAACTGTCTAGTTCTGTTGCAACGTAATGTCATTAGAGACCAAAGGAGAACCCGGAGGTTTAATAAAAGGTGGGACCTAAATAAAGGTTTCATAACTCGCAACATAAAATCACCAGATCCACACGTTAAATATTTTATTTGAAAGGTTTCACGGCATTTCTAGTGGGAATAGATCTGTCGTGGAAGTATGGATGGGTTAGTGCTGCCAGAACAAAAAAAAGAAAAAATGAAGGAAGGAGGAAAGAAGGCTTCTAGGACCAGCTCACATCTCGAGTTTGGCATGTTTAAGATGATGCACCCCGAGAAACTAATTGGTTTTAGTGTTTAAACTCCTGGGCTATGTGTTCACACAAGGATAATGGCTGTTCCAGGTAATGGTGGGCAAGGTGGCAAAGGCACTTAACTTTTCAGAACGTGGCAGGTGCCACTTCCGGCATTTGGAGTGATTTGTGAGCCACGTGAGGTGGTGGCAGTGACAAGTCCTAGTTCCCACGTGCACAAGGGGAAGGTGTAGTACAGAGATGCACTGGATTCCGCTGGGGACTAGCTGACTAGGAACCTTCCGTGCTAAGTTGGGGGCTGGGCAACAGCATCCTCCCCTTCAGGAGCTCACAGCCCCCCGAAGCCCCCGTAAACTGTGTATGGATGCAAGTTCAGACAGTGCTGACCCTGAAAGCCTTCCTGTGAGGGTGAGGAGGGCCACAAGGGAGGCTTGGTGTTGCGGCCGGCTGAGAAAGTCTCCATCGTCCAAGAGAGGGAGAGCACGTGGGAAGGTTAAGGCAGGGAGGCGGGAAGGAGCTGGCAAGTCTGGGACACTGGGACGTTTGTAAGATCTGGAACACGGGCTTGGGTGGGTGTGGAAGGATGGGGTGGGAGAAACTAAATTTAGGAACTTGATCAAGAAGGGCCTCAAAGATCATCCGTAAAGAGTTTTGGCATTTTGTCAACTACTCGGAAAGCTGCCAACAACCGGAGCCCATCAAAGACTTATGCTGGTCACAGAACTGAACACTGGGAGGAACTTCGATTGTTAAGCAAACAAATCAAGCCTGAGGGTTAGGACCTGATGCATCCTACGTACTGAAGACCTACGGAGAAGCTCCAGGATGGGCTGCTGAGCGAGTGGATACCCTGTCCGAAGGGTGGTCTCTGCCAGTCGGAGCCACGGGGCCCATACCTTGGTCTGCAAGTGCCCTGGGCCCTCACGTGGTCCTCCAGTCTTCATCCTGGGCCCAACCACTTGCGCGTTCTCTGTTGGGGACTTGAGTGTTCACCTCTAAGCTGCAGGGTCAGTCCCTGAGCTTCCCAGGCTCACTGCATATGCCTCTTCACCCAGAAGCGCACAGTGCCCCAGAGAAGCAGGAAAGGGAACGGCAGGGTGATAACATCCACACTGCTGGTCGTTAGGAAAATGCCAGTGAAAAGCACAATGAGACATCACTGCAAGTCCATTGGAAGGGCTCTAATGAAAAAGACTGGAAATGCCAAGTCAGTCCATGGAGAAACTGGAACCCTCTCACGCTTCTGGGGGTAGAGCCACTTTGGAAAGCCACTTTGGGAAGTTTCTTAAACAGTTAACACATACCTACCATATGATCTAGGCATTCTGCTGAAATGAAAGCGACGTCCACACAAAGACCTGTACGCAAAGCATGGAAGCTTGATTCATGACTGCCAAAAACTGGAAACAACCCGAGTGTCCATCAACATGGGACTGTATAAACCAACTGTAGTATATTCATCAGATGAAATACTACTCAGCCCTAAAAAGGAATGAGCTATCAATGCATGCTATAACAGGGATGAATCTCAAAGCAAATATGAGTGAGAGAAGCCAGGCAAAAAAGAGTACATACTACTACTACTATTTATATAAAATTCTAGGAAATGCAAACCAACCTATAGTAAACTGTTCCCTGGGGCTGCTGGGGCTGAGAAGGGCTGGTAGGGAATTGTGACAAAGGAACAGGAGAGGGCTTTTCAGGGTGATGGGTATGTTCATTTTCTTGGTGGTGGTGATGGCGTCATGGGTGTATACGTATGTCAAGCTTATCAGCGCACTTTAAATGCAGGCAATTCATCATGTGGAAAGTATACCTCAATAGAGCAGCCTTTAACAAAATTTAAAAAGCCAGGACTTTGGAGTTTTCTGTTTTACAGTGTTAATGTTGACATAGCTTTAAATGCATTGAGTGGCAAGAAGAGTCAAGCATCCCCTGCACATCCTTCCCCAGGTTCTCCAGTTGCCACATTTGTCTCAGTCATTTTATTATTCTCTCTCTCTCTCTCCCTCCCCACCCCACCCCCATCTATTTAAGATGGGGACACTGGGGACACTGTTCCCTATTATTCTTAAACACTAAGTGTGTATTTCTTAGGAACAAAAACTTCTCCTACATTTCCATAGTATAGTTATGAAAATCAGGAGATTTAACATCCATACAAAACTATTTTCTGATCTGGATTCCATATTCAGATGTCACCAGTTGTCCCCATAACATCCTTTATAGCTATTTTTCCTGCCCCCCAGGATCCTCTCCGTACTACGTTTGGCCACCGCGTGTCTAGCCCCCTCTGACTGAGCTCAAATCCTGACTCCATCACTTACGTATCCTGTGACCCTGGGCGTTCACACCTGTGATCTCTGAGCTGTACAACTCAACCCCGACGCCTACTCCTGGGGCCTGAGGGAGAGAGAATGAGAGGACTTCTGGACTGTGTCTTCACCACAGGGCTGCACACAGGAAGCATTCAGGGAGTAGGATTATAGTAAAACAGCCCAACGCACTAGAGCCATCGTCGCAGACCCTCTGCAAACGCCCAGGGCATACAGGCTGACCCCCAGCTGGGCCAGGGCCCTGGCAGCCCTCTCCTCCTGCCCAGCCTCTCCCTGCCCACCCCTTCCATCACCGGCTGCTGTCACACCGACCCAGAGCACTGAACTCTTCTGAGCAGTGCATCCTCCAGTGAGGGAGGCAAGCGGGTTGCAGTGTTGACTTTTCAAAAGCTTCCGTTGATGACACTTTCCTTCTTACATCTGAAAAAAGTGCCTCTTCCCTTTCCTCTCCCTATTGCATATTATTCAGTTCTGTAGGAAGCTCAGTCTCAGCGGTGCAGGTGCCACCAGCCTATCTCCAGTCATCTGTCCTGCCCTCCTGGAGCCTCCCTACGCAGATGGGAACACATGGCCGGCCTCCCTGGCCGCAGCTGAAGGAGCAGGGCGGAGGGCCGCTGCCTGTGAGGTGGCCTGGGGTGAAAGCTTTGCCCTCTGGAGATCATGTGGTGAGCTAAACCACCAGATCACCTCTCTTGGATACTTTGAATGTAGTCAGAGAGTTGGCTGGTCGGTATATGTAAAACACGGAAAGACCAACAAGCAGACGGACGCAGCTCAGGCTGCAGAGAGCCTCCAGCGAAGCAAAGGCCCCGCGTGCGGGCCTGAGATTGAGGCACGCAGAGGAGGGGGAATTGGTGGGCTGGTGGCAGCTGGAAGTCAGCGCAGAGAGACCGAGGGGCTGAGAGCTGCCAGGGTGAGAAGGAGAGTGGGGAACCCACACATGATGGTAAGGACCAAGGGCCCCCTGACCTGCTGGTCCTTATGGCCTTGGTGGGCTTCCCCTGTATTCTTACACTGTACAGTTGTATTCACTTCCTAGGGCTGCCTAGGTAACAAATGACAACAGTCGGGTGGCTTGAAGTAAGAGAACTTTATTCTCTGACAGTTCTAGAGGCCAGAAGTGTCCGCAGGATTGGTTCCTTCTGGAAGCTCTGAGAGAAAATCCATTCTATGTCCCTCTCCTAGCTTCTGTGATTGTCAGCAATCCCTGGCATCCTCTGGCTTATGGACCCTCACTCCAACCTCTGTCTTTGTCTTCACGGGAATCTTCACAAGGCCTTCTCTCATGTGTCTGTACGTCTTCTCCTTTCTGTCTCTGGTAGGGACACTTGCCACTGGATTGAGGGTCCACCCTCCTCCAGGATAAGCTCGTCTCAAGATTCTTCCAATAATTACGTCTGCCAAGATCCTTATTCCAAGTAATGTCCCAGCTTGTGGGACTACAGATTCTGGTCTTCACTATGGCTCCCTGGATCCTTACTGTAAAACTTGAAACCTTTGCGAACCTCATGCTCTGGAAGAATTGGTGAATCTCCTGGGAGGGAAGAGTCATGGGTTTTTCCATGAATCAAAGTGTCTCCGGTGATCTGTGAGCCTCATTCTTCCAGGCCTTCGCTTTCCAATGGCCCTGCTGGTCCAAGGCTCTTGGGCAGCTGGTGGAGAAAACATGAGGAAGGAAGTGAGGGTTTTGCAGAGGAAAGACAGGTGTAGCCCTAGAAACAGAGGTGGTTAGTGCGCTGTAGATGGTGCGGAGATGCCAGAGCAGGCAGGGGGGCAGGGAGGGGTCATGACAGGAGAGGGACACCAACTGGGCTGCTTCCCAGACAAGTGGCATTCGATCCATCTGACCACTCTGAGCCTCAGTGTTCTCACCTGTAAACTCGATTTCACCAGTGCCAGTTGAGTCCCTACAAGGTGCCAGAACCACGCTGGGTGGAGGGCATAAGGCAGTGAGGGGGCATGACTCGTAGGCCCGACGAGCTCCCAACGTGGTGGAGGAGGCTGGTGCAGGAAGGACCCAGGAGACCCTCAGGTGGTGAGAAATGCAACAGCCTTCGGTATAAGCCCTCTGGTAACACTGGCAGCCAGGTGGGCAGGGGACCCCTGAAGTGGGTGATGCTGAGCTGCTGTTAAAGAAGCATAAGAGCCGGTCAGCAGGATGAGAGAGGCCAGAGGTCCAGCCTGAGCTCACGGCCCAAGCAGAGGCACGGCCCCTGGAAGGACTTGGTGTATTCAGAAATCACAGCATCACCTCCAAAGACTGGACGGTGGGGCTATGGTGGAAACTCCAAGGAAAGGGGCTTGTAGAGAGAGGGCGCAGTCCTTGAATGCATGGGAGTTGAGACTTTAGTCTATAGCTTGTGGGGCTGTTGGAGGCTATGACACCAACCGCAGGATGAAAAAATTTGCGGTACAAAAAGATCACTCAGACAGCAAGAGCGGACGAGAGGGCACGGGCTGGGAGCACGAGACCATGAGAGGCTATTGCAATATCCCCAAGAGATATACAAAGGGCAGTGGCGGAGCAACGGAGAAGAAGGAACGGACGCGAGAGGCATTTGAGGGGCCGCACGCGCGGGGCTTGGTGACCTCACATCAGCCTGCTTCTCGAGCCTGTCTGCAGGTCACGGGAGATAATGGATGCAACGCACTCTGAAGACTGCAGAGCACATCGTCAGGGTGCTGCGGCGGGTTTCTGCTGGATGCTGGAGGCTTTCATGAAGTGAAGCCTCTCTCCTCCTCCCTGGCTCATCTCTGATGATGCTTTCTTTTGCCTGTAAGCAAGGGGGAGGGGGGCGGGTGAAAAACAGAGACATTAAGTGCCAAAGCTTATGTTAATATAGCATTAAGGTTGAAAATGTAATCTCCTAGGAGTCAGGAAATTCTGAACCCGGGGTTTCCATGGTAACCCAGCCACACTGCTCCTCTGTCCATTCGGGCCCTGTTTTCCTTGTTAAATATGATCCCGTCGTATATTATATTTTATCGAGCTAAATGTGTTACCCACAGCATGCAGAGCCCCAGTCAGCAGCAGCGCGGAGCTGCAGGAAATGTGGTGTGTGTGTGTGTGTGTGTGAGAGAGAGAGAGAGAGAGAGAGAGAGAGTGTGTGTGGTGTGTGTGTGGCAGGGGTGGACCTTCCGAATTCACCTGATATAACACAGCCACATCTTAGGTCCTTGTATCTAATAAATGGAATGTAATTCTATTAAGAGCAGCTCCTGTGAAAATAAATTGAGCAACAGTGCTGCAGCCCTGTGCTCTGAGGGGGGTCTATCAGGGTGCCCACTCCCCCTGGAGGGACCCAGCCGGGGTCTCACAGCCTTTTCTCAGCACCCTCTCAGCCCCAGGAGCAGGGGCCACACTCCACCCCGGGATCCCTCCTGGACTGAGCTCTGAGGAGGTGGATTGGAATTACCTGGTCCAGTGGTTCTTCACCCGCGCCAGCCAACTGAAGCTCATCTGTCACTGTTCGTTAGCATCCCAGGGTGCACCAGGCTCCGCAAACAGATGCAGAAAGGAAATTCGATTCTCCTCCAAACCCTCTCTCCCACTAAGGCAGCACAATGGACAAAAGCCTTCCTTGGTGGCAGCAGAGATATTAGGAAGGAGGAGGGAAATGGCTTGTCAGGGAGGACAGCTCAGTGGTGGAATGTGTGACAGAGAAACATCTGTAGGTTAATGTGGTGGAAAGACCATGGAATGTTAGAATCAGGCTGCCCGGGACTCGGCTATCTCCCAGCCATGTGGTCTTCAGCAAGTCTCTTTATTTCCCTTTGTCTTAGTTTTTTCATCTGCAAAACTGGGATAAAATTACCATTAACCTCACACAGGCTTGTTGAAGGATTAAATGGGATAATTGATGCAAAAGCTCACTGTAAACGTCTAAATCCCTACACAAATGTTACTCTTACAGGGAGCTCTAGAAAACCATGCTTCTAGACTTATGGGTTCCAGAATTAAAGGATAGATCTAGAAGAGAAGTTGGCAAATTTTTTTCCATAAGGGCTCAGATGGTAAATATTTTAGGCTTCGAGGGCCGTGCTGTGACTAGTCAACTCTGCCACTGTTGCTCAAAAGCAGCCAGTGATAATACATAAATGGATGACCGTGGCTGTGTGCCAATAAAACTTTATTAACAAAAACAGGAAGTAAGCTGGAATTGGCCTATAAGCTGTGGTTTGCCAGCCCCTGGCCTAATACTGCCTTTGTAGAAAGCTGTTTTCTTTTTTTGAATGCTGCTTTTCTGCTCAGAATTTAAATCTGCTTCCTCTCCATCCTCCACCCCTTGCCCTGCCCACCTCCCACCCACTCAAACACATACCTACTTCTTTATCTGGACAACTTGTAAATCTTCTAGAGTCAGTAGAGTCCCCTCCTCCAAAAGCAAATAGCAATAATCCCTTGGCCTTTGTCTGCTTCCCTCATAGCCTGTGAGATCCTTAGGGCAGCCAACTCTGTCACCCCAGGCCCTAGGTCCTGGTAGAAGTTCAGTGGATCTTTGCAGAATGGATATAAGGGAAAACACAGCATCCAAGGGAACTGGGACATTGCCGTTCTCTCACGAGGTCTGTGAACTGGGGTCGTTTCAAAACTCTTAGGTCTGGCATCTTTCATCAGGAGCTGCTCCATCAGAGCTTCCAGAACAATCAGAAGGCAGAATCACCTTTGCAGACCCAGGTCAACATACGCGCCTACCTCATGAGCCAAGGGGCTAACGTTCTCTCTCTGGAGGCATGCTGGAGCCCTGGGAAGCAGGCTGGATGAGCAGGAGGGGTCAGTGCGGAGGGTCTGGCTCTGAGGTCGTGACAGTGTAGTAGCTACTCACTCTGCCCTCAGGGAGCCTCTGCCTCCACTAGCCTGGACAAGTGACATGACATGTGGAAGCTTCCAGAAGTGCAGCAGCCCTTTCAGAGTTCACATTTGCAAGCCTTCTTCCTCCTCCCCCTCCTGGGCAGAGCACACAGGCAGAATGGAGTTGTGTAACTCACCTCTGAGTCACACTTCCCCCTGCACAGTATTTGCTTTCTGCCTGACAAAGCCCAGTTTCCCCAGGACAGCCAGACAGGCTGCTATTGTTCCAAAGTCAGGGCCCGGTGGTGGGCTCTTCTGCCCCCAATACACCAGCTAAGACATCATTTTTCATTGCCACGTTGGGGGAGTAGACATGTGGGTGGGTGAGCCTGCAGGGTGGGAGTTCACGGGTACATGCAATGTTCGTGCATGCGTTCACACATGGCGTCCATGTGTCCTCAACAGTTTTGTGTGCTGCATAGGTGTGTGACTGGGGCCCATGTGCCTACGTGTGAGTATTTAGGCATATGCTTTCTTGTATATGCGAGGCTGTGTTGTTCCGACACGTGCCTGGGAATGTCTGCTGGTCGGGCATGTGCGTTTGTCTGGCTCTGTGCATGTCTTTAATTTAGGACTCTGCTTCTCCTGGAAGAAACGATCAGTTCCGTCCTCTGGCCTCAGCAGATGAATATTTTATTACCTTGCTTTTGCCATGGCATTAGGCAGTTTTCCTGTGAAAAGCCAGAGCATGACACACTTCAGGGAGGTGGAGATGTGGACTCTGATATTGGAGCACCAGCAAGGAAATCACCCCCTCCTCCTGAGACGAAGCCCCAGGAGGGCTCACAGATGCTGCCTGCTAGTGTCATTAGGAACTGATGAGTCAGCCGCTTTTCCCCTGTCCCTTGACGGCGTTCTCTCTAAATACAAAGCCGGCACACCCATTTCACAGGAGGCGTGGGAGAACCCCCTCCTGCCCCTCCTGAAGCTAGCCTAAAGCAGTTTCATTTTTTCCCACCTACCTGGTCCTCCCGTGGAGGAAGATGCTTATGTCCTGGGAGCCAAAGGTCACTGTGTGATCCAGACGGCCAGCAGAAGGTCCTGACTTCTCCCACACCTTGGCATGGGGGTGAGGCAGCCACGTTGAGGAAAAGCCAGGCGACACTGGAGCCAGGAGGCCATGGAGACAGCATCTCCCAGCCACAGGGCCCTCCCAGTCCCCAGCCATGGAGTGACCCAGCCACACATTTCTCTGTAGCTGGGCTGCCAGGAGCAGTCCCTAAGACTAGGATTTGGGTGCGAGTAGTTTATCTGGGAAGTGACCCCAACCTAGGAGCACGGTGGGAACACAGGGAACAAGAGAGTAAATACAGACAAGCAAATTAAGCACGTATTAATGCAGAGGTATCTAGCTCATTCCCCCGGGGGCCGTCTGTGAGGCCGAGGGACTGAGGCGTATGCCCACCAACTCTTACCTCACCAGTCCAGGCTTGGCTGCCCCATAGGCAACTAGCACCCTCTGCTGTAGAGCCTGGGCAGGCCAGGGGCGTAGGACTCTGCTGTTCCCCGGAGGGGCACGCAGCCTGGCCCACATCTCTAGGTGGCAGGTGCTAACCCAGCCCCCGGACCTCTCTCGGTTGCCCTCTGCGTCCTCCCTGGTCCTCGGATGGTGGTGGAAGCTCTCCAGGCTGCCCTCTCCAGAAGGGAGCAGGGATTCCCCACTGGGCCTGTGTGGGGCGGGGAACGCTGACCCCCGCTGGCCGTGAGTACCCGATGGAAGCTCTGGGAGCCAGACATTCTGGAGCTCCTGCTCTGTGTCAGGCCTGTGCTCAGCACACATTATTTTATGTAATCTCCACGGCAATGCGATAAATTAGGCACAACTACCTGTGTTCTACAGAGAAAGAAACTGAGGTTCTGAGATGCCCTCTCACTTCAGGTCACTCTGCCCAGAAGGGACAGAGATGTGTCCGGGCCGGTGCCAGTGGAGTGGGTCTTCACACATTTGCATCTACTTCCTACTGGTCTGTGAGCTCCTGGAGGGCAGGGCCTGACCCATTCCCTCCAAGCTCCTCCAGAGCCTGGAGCCTTGTCCCCTGCGGGTGGTTATTAACCGGAGGCCCTTTCATCTCTTCGATTATCTATCTACCCAATCAGGAGTCACTGTGCCTTGGCCAACGTCCAGTGGAAGGGCCTGCGAGCAGCTCCAGCCTCAGGCTTCGAGCCGGCCGCAATGGCCTTCCACACCGCTCCAACCAAAGAGCTGAGTGTGGGTCTGCCCCGGTGGAAACAGGCAGGCGGTAGCGTCACATGGACTTGGGTTTAAAATTCACTCCCCCATGACCCAGCTGTGCGGTCCTAAGCAGGTTGCCTAGCGTCTCTGCACCTCTGTGAGCTCCAGTGGCGGATTCGGCCTCCCACACAGCATGCTATGAGGCTGGAATTCGAGAGAAGCATGTCAGACCCCTAGGCTGACTTTCAGGAAGCTCTTAGTAGAGCTTATGGGTTCCACCCCGACCAGAATGTGAGCTTTCTCAGGGCAAGGAAAGGGGTTTATTTGTCTCTGTCTTGGCCACACCCATCCCAGGACCTAGCCCTGCGTGGACGTGTGGTAAGTGGCGGTGCCGTTGAGCTGTCCTCAGTTCAGTGGTGTTTATAAGGACTTGCCCTAACGCACAGGCTTCAACCAGAGGACGGACAACTGAGTGTTTTGCAGCCAGGACTCCAGCCTGTGTGTGCAGCTCTTTGAAAGCATAGTGGTTCCCTTCTTCCCGTTTGTTTTCCTTTGGCCGGCCTCCTCCGTTCCACACCTGCAGTCAAAGGCTGCCAGGGCCAAGTCCCCAGGCTGCGCTGAGTGAGAGCTCAGGGCAGGGGGAAGAGCTGGAGGGCCTGCAGACGTAAGAGTGAGGCAGGCCAGCTGTCAGGATGTTAGGCTTGTCTCCAGCTCCCTGGCCACCGCAGGGCCACACCCTGCCACCCAGCCCTGACCTCTCTTGCTAGCCTAGCTCTGCTGGGGTGGTGGTACCATCTTCCAGCTGCCAGAACCCCGAGCTGGGGCCTCCATGGCAGCCCGTGCCTCCTCCTCCCCTCACATTGCTTTCTTCCTGACCCATCTCCCAAGGGTGTCCAGGGGTGGTCCCTCAGCCACCCTTCGCTCCTCTCCTTCCCCGTCCTCTGTGTTTGGAGATGCTCACCCCTGCTCTAAGTTTTTCTGGTGCCACAATGCTTTTCTCTTTCCCCTTTGATAAAATCCTTGCTTCTAGCTTCATTCTGTACCTTCCTGACTGTGGATGGTGGTGCCACACTGATGAGTCTGGCTCATCCGTGGGCTGTGGAGAAATTCCCACGTGGTACACACCATCCGTACATCAGGACCCTTCCTGCCAAGTGATTGCTCCGTGTGCGGCCAGATCTCCGCTTGTTTCCTTGCTGCTTCTCCCAGCGCAGGATGCCTCTTTCTCCTCCACCACATCTGGGTGGATTGGGGAGCCGCTGAGCCCAGTTCTGCCCCATTCACCCACTCCTCCTACAGCTGGGGGCTCACGTGCCAAGCCTGGCACTGGCGGCAGGCGCCACGGAGGGCAGACGACTAGCTAGGGGATGAAAACCTCTATTCAGGACAATATCAAATCCCTGGCTCCGGACAGAGAGACAGGTTTGCTCCCGGTCCGAGACATCGCCTGCAAAGCGAAAGCCGATACCAAGAGAGGAGCGTCTCGTTAATACGGGCTCTGTTCTTTTCACCTGGCAGGCCAAGCACAGCGGCTCACTTGTGCCTCTGAAATCCTAACTGGCTCCTGGCTGGGAGCTTTGGGAACTGCTTGGGAGACGTTAGGCAGAGTGTGCCAGGTGTACACCTAGCCAAGTCCCAATTCAGCCAGGGCAGGGACTGGAGAGAAAGACCCCTGGACGGCGGACCACACGCGCGCCATGCGGTCACTGTCAGGACGAGGCTGGAGCCGCGTGCTCCAACCTCCCCAGTGTCCTTCAATTGCCTTTTCTTCCCCCCAGACTCCTTTCCAAGCGTATGCCATAAGGTGGGTAGAAAGGACTCATACAATATGGGTATGGAGGGCCATGAGTAATTCTTTCACTCTGTTTCTCAACTTTTTAGGGTCAAAAACCTCTCATAAACCTTGAATGCCATAGTCACTCTCCCGAAAAAAATGTACACCCCCAAATTGAGCATATAATTACATGGTGTTCACAGACCCCAAAAGCCCCCCCTTGGCTAGCTCCATGGGGTCCACGTTAAGAATATTTTCCAATGTCTCCTTCAACGGTTGGGAGAACGAAGGCCAAATAGGGCGACCTCACTTTCCCAGGAAAACAGCATGCTGCTGGCAGAGACTTGATCATATTTAAATTTTATTTGGTTAAAAATAAGTATGACAATTCACAGAATGTATTTTTCAAATAAGAAATATCAAACTAAGACAAGCCAGTGGGCTTGCACAGCATCACTAGCTTTTCTTCCATAGATCCCTTCTCTCCATCCTCCACAGTGGAAGAAGTTTTAGATGGGCACATGGAAGTCTACAATTCCCAGCATCCCTTACAACTGTATGGTCTTGCCTCTAAGTGTGGCCAATGGCATGTTATCAGATTTCTAAGTCATATCTTTGAAAAGAACGGGTGCACTCCCTTCCTCCTTTCCCTTATCCCACCGGTTGGAATGCAGATGTGTCAGAGGGAGTTGGAGCAGCCATTCTGGGCCACATGATCAAGGCTGGGTATCAAAGATGGCAGAGAAACGAGATAGAAGGAGTCTGGGTCTCTGACTATCGTGGAATCACCATAGCAGTCTGGGACTGCCTACCCAGTCTTTTATCTTCTTTCAGCCACTGATTTGAGTTTCTCTGCCATAGCATTAGAATCCAAATTTTAACTTACAATCTAAGAGACCAGAACATCCCTAGATCCCACTTCCCACCTCATCCCAGTGGTCCCCAATCCCATCAGCAATGAGCATCACTATCTCTCTTTCCTCTTCTTCTCCACCCATTGCCACTACTCTACTCCAGGCCATCTCCCTCTTGCCCCTGAACCACTCCAGGGATCCCCTGGTTGGTAACTGCGTTATAGCCGTTCTGCCATCCAGTCCAAAGCACCTTTCCTGAAATGGACACCCAGACCGGACGCTCTACTCTTCAGCCCTTCAATGGCTCCTTGTTCCAGCAGAGTGAACCTCACCCCCCCCCCCCGCCGCAGTCTGGCCCCTCAGCCTGCCTCACCAGCCCCAACTATTGCGGCTTCCTTTACGTACCCTCTGCTCCCAAAACATGGAATTGCTTGCCCTTTTCCAAGCACCCTGCAGCCTCAAAAGCCTTTCCACCATCTCCTGGACAGCCTGGTGTGTTCATCCTTCAAGGCTGACCTCCTTGGCCAGCCCACCCAGCACCTCCTCCTGCGCACCCCCCGCTACCCTGTCCACAACTCCAATACAGCCTGTAACCGTGTCATTGTTATTGTCCGTCCCCCGTGCATGACTTTCACTGCCAGAGAACTAGAATGGCTCCCCTAGGTGCCTACCACACAGCGGGAATAGAGGCTCTGCTCAAGAAAGCTGTTGAATAGAAATGTATTTGCTGGAATAAGAGCTAGAGCTCAGCTTCCTTGACGCCTCTCTCAGGGCCCAGTCTGCTTTGTGGGGCTCTATCACCCTAGTGAGGAATTTACTCCTTCCTTCCTGCCCTCTTTCCCTCCTTTATTTCCTCTTTCTGTGAGCATAACCCCAGTGCCCCCGTGATGCTGGTAGAAAGAGCAGAAGAACTGCTGAGTATTTGTAGAATTCATAAACACATGCATTTAGTGAGTGAGTATTTTATTTTACATTTTTGCTGGTCTCTGTGCTGGGCACTGTGAACACATGTGGAGAAGGCCCCGACGTGCCCTCCAGGCCTTCCCAGCCTGAGAGCTCAGAGGAAGCCCCAGCTGTGGAGGAAGTGGAGGCATCAGCTCCCCAGCACCTCATGGGTGGGTCTCTGTAACATTTACTTTTGCCTGAGAGATGCAACAGGACTCGAGGAACTGGTCTTTCCCGATCCCATGGGCGGGCTGGAAGAGGTGAGAGGTGGAGTGATCCGAGCCTTCTGGCAATGTGATGAAGTCATTTGCAGAAAGACAGGTTTGTTCTGAGTGTTTTTCCACATGACTTCATCCCCCAGCAGGCTATGCTTGGGCCTTAGTTTGCGATGGGCCCCAGCCCCAGCTACCTGGAGAGAATGGCCCCGATCCCTTTTCTGGGCAGCTGTGCCAGGACAAGCTGAGTTGCCTGCCGCCCTGTGAATGGCCCAGTCGTGGGCAGCACCCACCATGGCAGGAAGAGGCTACAAGGAGCCTGAACTAAGTACTGCAGGGGCTCCAATAAGTGGGCGCTCAACCCTGTGGTCAGGATGGGGTGAAAACTTCTCAAAAAGGGACTCTTGAGTTGGGTCTTAAAAGATGAGAAGCAGTTTTCAAAACAAAACCAGAGGAAAGGGCATTCCAGGCAGAGGGATAAAAGAGGCTGACTCAGACATCTATTAAAATGCATCTAGGAGCTGGAGGAATCAGGCTCCTGGACTTTAGACTATACTACAAAGCTACAGTAATCAAGAGAGTATGGTACTGGCACAGAAACAGAAATATAGATCAATGGAACAGGATAGAAAGCCCAGAGATAAACCCACGCACATATGGTCACCTTATCTTTGATAAAGGAGGCAAGAATATACAATGGAGAAAAGACAGCCTCTTCAATAAGTGTTGCTGGGAAAACTGGACAGCTACATGTAAAAGAATGAAATTAGAACACTCCCTAACACCATCCACAAAAATAAACTCAAAATAGATTAAAGACCTAAATGTAAGGCCAGACACTATCAAACTCTTAGAGGAAAACATAGGCAGAACACTCTATGACATAAATCACAGCAAGATCCTTTTTGACCCAGCTCCTAGAGAAGTGGAAATAAAAACAAAAATAAACAAATGGGACCTAATGAAACTTCAAAGCTTTTGCACAGCAAAGGAAACCATAAACAAGACCAAAAGACAACCCTCAGAATGGGAGAAAATACTTGCAAATGAAGCAACTGACAAAGGATTAATCTCCAAAATTTACAAGCAGCTCATGCAGCTCAGTATCAAAAAAACAAACAACCCAATCCAAAAATGGGCAGAAGACCTAAACAGACATTTCTCCAAAGAAGATATACAGATTGGCAACAAACACATGAAAGAACGATCAACATCGTTAATCATTAGAGAAATGCAGATCAAAACTACAATGCAATATCATCTCACACCAGTTAGAATGGCCATCATCAAAAAATCTACAAACAATAAATGCTGGAGAGGGTGTGGAGAAAAGGGAACACTCTTGCACTGTTGGTGGGAATGTACATTGATACAGCCACTATGGAGAACAGTATGGAGGTTCCTTAAAAAACTAAAAATAGAACTACCATATGACCAAGCAATCCCACTCCTGGGCATATACCCTGAGAAAACCATAATTCATAAAGAGTCATGTACCACAATATTAATTGCAGCTCTATTTACAATAGCCAGGACATGGAAGCAACCTAAGTGTCCATAAACAGATGAATGGATAAAGAAGATGTGGCACATATATACAATGGAATATTACTCAGCCATAACAAGAAATGAAATTGAGTTATTTGTAGTGAGGTGGATGGACCTAGAGTCTGTCATACAGAGTAAAGTAAGTCAGAAAGAGTAAAACAAATACCGTATGCTAACATATATATGGAATCTAAAAAACCAAAAAAAAATGGTCATGAAGAGCCTAGGCGCAAGACAGGAATAAAGACGCAGACCTACTAGAGAATGGACTTGAGGACACGGGGAGGGGGAGGGGTAAGCTGAGACAAAGTGAGAGAGAGGCATGGACATATATACACTACCAAACGTAAGGTAGATAGCTAGTGGGAAGCAGTCGCATAGCACAGGGAGTTCAGCTCAGTGCTTTGTGCCCAGCTAGAGGGGTGGGTTAGGGAAGGTAGGAGGGAGGCAGATGCAAGAGGGGAGAGATATGGGGCTATATGTATATGTATAACTGATTCACTTTGTTATAAAGCAGAAACTAACACACCATTGTAGAGCAATTATACTCCAATAAAAATGTTAAAAAAATTCTAATCACAATAAAAAAAGGAGGTAGTGAAAATTAAATACAAGTAATAAAAAAAAAAAGATGCATCCAGTGCAAACCAGGGAGACCCCAAGAGCAGTGGTATCTGCAGAGGGGCATGTCATCGCTACCCAAGAGCAGCATGGTCCCGGGGTTATATGGAGGCCCAACAATGCCCGCAAAGACCCAGACTCACCCACGTTTCTGCTCAGCCTTCCTTAGCGTACTGGCTTTTTGTTCATTGTGTGTTATCACATGATCAAAAGATGGCTGCTGAGGCTCCAAACATCACATCCGCTCGCAACCATGTTCCAGAGGGGAAGAAGAGGATGGGGAGACTCAAGGGAATGCTTCCACTTTCTGTCCTGAAGCTCTCTGGCATATATCCCTGTCTAAGCCTGTTCGGGTTGCTATAACAAAGTATCATAGACTGGGGGGCTTATAACTACAGAAATTTCTTTCTCACATTTCTGAAGGCTGAAAGTCTGAGATCAGGGTGCCAACACGATCAGGTTCTGATGAGAGCCCTTTTCCGGTTGCAGATGGCCAACTTCTTATTATATCCTCACGTGGTGGAAAGAGGGAGAGAGAGCTCTCTGGGGTCCCTTTTATAAGGACACTCATCCCATTCATGGGGGCTCCACCCTCATGACCTAATCACCTCCCAAAGACCCCCACGTCCTAATACCATCAAGGGTATTAGGTTAGGGTTTCAACACATGAATTTGAGGGGTTCACAAACATTCGGTCCATAGCGATCCCCTATTCTCACTGACTTTGTCATTGGGCTGGTCACCACCATCTGTGAGGAAGGCTGGGGAAGTGCCTGGCAAAGGGGATTAAGATAACCATGCCTTGTTTACACTGGGGCTGCTGAGGGACTGGGTACCAGAGTGTCTGCCCACCACTCCCACAGCATCAGAGCTCTGCTAGCAGGGAACACAGCTGGTTGGAAGAGAGGAATGGCTGTCGGGTCGCCAACGAGCAGGGCTGTCACATGTGTCACATGTTGGTAAGCGTGAGTTTCCGTGGGGCTCAGTATAGTGAAGATGGCAGGAGAGGAGGCTGGCCAGACAAGAATTTGAATAGAAAGATTAGGGTCTGGGGCTTTAAACTAAGAGCAGCCCATCCAAGAGCTGTGGACATGAGGTTGGTTCGTGTTTTAGAACTAGAACTCTGCCAGCAGCGAGCACTACCTGGGGGGACAGAGATACCCCAAGGATGGTCGTGTCATTGTCACTTTCCGTCTGGGCAAGTCTGTGGGTCCCTGAGAGCAGGGGCGGCATTCACGTCACCGTCCTTAGTGCCTTCCACAGCGCTGCTCCTACCGAAAAGGATGGCTGACTGAGTGAATGAATGAATGAGTGAGTGAGTGAAATTCACAGCCTCTCCTAGCATCAGCTCCCTTCTCTCTATCCTGAGATCAATAATAGCAGTTCTTGTCTCGCAGGGCTGCTGGGAGAATCAGATGAGCTGATGGCTGCCACAGTGCTTAACAAACGGGAAGGCAGTGGGCAGAGAGGGGGAGGCAGATAGGGAATGTGGGTCGCCTCGAACCCACACGATGCCAAGCACAGGCCCCTGCCTGCTGGCACCACTCACCGCCTGACCACACGGAACTGCCTGGAGGGGCCTGAATGGCCGTCCGGGATTTTCAGAAAAGAAAGCAAGGCGACGCCCAGTGGGTCCTGCCAAAGACAGTGATGGGAGAGTGATGAGGATAAACAGCTGTCTGTCTCTGGTAACGCAATTAGGAGCTAAAATATTAAACGCTTTACGGCAGGACATATATCTCCCACGTAAGGAGCTGCCTCTTGCAAAAGCAAGCATTGTCCAGGCGGGAGGCAGGCAGGCAGGCAGGCCCACATCTCAGACCCAGCAGCCTCTGAAAAGGGCAACGACTTCACATTCCATCATCATTTGGGGAGCTCCTCTTACTTCCTCATCACCATCATTGCAGTTGCCGTTTACTGAGTGACTACTGTGTGCCCGGAGCACTGTCAGAGACTAGCTTGTAGGCTGAACCACTTTTTCTTTTCAAGGGAAAAATGTGGGGTAAGGGAGATATGCAGAAACCAAACTCAAAGATATTAAGTAACTTGCCTACCGTCAGCCACCTCGCGAGAGGCAAAGCTCCTTGGCAAGTACTGTCCTTTGCAGGAAGCCAGCACAGAAGCTGGAGATGGAGTGACTTAGTAAGTGGGGAGGATGAGATTTGGCTTGTCCTGGGATGTCCCACAGAGCAGGTGCCCTGCTGTGCCCCTGGCTTCCCAGGTGCTGGGATAGATGGACGTGAGACTGATTTGGATGTGAAACACACAGATTTCCTGGTTGTCTGTGTCTCAGGGAAAGGTCTGTCTCGCCACCTCTTTGCTTTGATGGTGAATGACTGATTACTCTAATGGGCTTTGAGTTGACACAGATTTGTGGTAAGAATGGTGGAATTTCAGGCATCAGCAAAGAGTCAGGGCACCTCATAGCACTTCTGAAAGCATACTTCTTAGGCAGCCAAACACTTCTGGGCACGTGTTTTCAGAGCCCTGTCTATGTCTAAATCAGGGTCACTGCTGATTCTCGTTGGGAGGTTCAGGAGGAAAATCATGCAGCCCTCACATGAGGTTAGAGGATGTTTGCCAAAGTCCATTTGCATTCATCATCTCATTTTCTTCTCAAAAGAACCTTGTGAGAGAAATGCAGTTTCAACCCATTTTATAGATATGGAAACTGAGGCCATAGGCTTTTAAAATGGCATGTGTGGCCCAAGAGACAGAACGCATGTTTGCTGAGCACTTGCTATGCACTAAGCTTTGGCTGTAAGAAACAGAAGGATGGGTGTGTGCAAAGGCCCTGAGGTAGGAAGGACCTGCCATGTTTCTGGAGCTGAGAAGTGGCCAGTGTGTCTGTGGGAAGGTGAGCAAGGCCCCCCTACACTTGCAAGGGCCCCTAGGTTGTGCTGTGCCTTCTGGTGGGTATCTAACTTTGGTCTAGAGCCCTCTCCATGCATCCGGGGGACGTGGTCAGCCCCGGCTTTGAGCAGCAGCCCCATCTTGCTGCTAGGAAGCCCCCCTCTCTGCCTGCCCCCTTCATCTGTCAGAATCCCCCAGTGTGCACAGAGCCCCACCACTGTGGCCCCGTGCTCCCTGCCGGGTGTGGTCCCTTCACCTCTCCTGGCCCCCCTCCTTGTGTCTGCCTCCATCTCTAACTGGCAGCATTCCTAGAAGCCAGTGGGTGGGTGCTGAGGGGCCAGCCGAGGGAGGGCTGTGCAGGTTTCCACGAGCGTTACATCTGGAGAGGGAGACCGGAATGTTTGTGTCTGAAATTTAGCTAATATCCCAGGAATTTCTCCTGGCGTTTCAGAGGGTTCCTAGGGGGACTGCAAAGCTGGGATGTCTGGGTTCTGGGGGCGGGCTGGCCTTGCTCAAAGCCTCTTTGTCTACACGGCTCTGCCTGTGTCGATCTGGCTCTGCATCTGTGTGGCTTTGTGTGTGTATCTTTCTGTTTAGAGTGGATGTGTGCATCTCTGTGCATGCCAGTGTGTGTCTGGGTGTGGATGTGTGTCTGTGTGTGCCTGTGTATGTGTGTTGTATCTGTGTGTGTCTCTGTGTGGGTCAGTGTGTGTGTATCTGAGACACACACACTGTCGGCGTCACAGTGTCTCTCGGTTTCTTGGTGTGTTGGTGGGTCACCACAGGCCTGCCTATGTACCCGTCCCTCTCTGAGCTTTGCCTCTGCAAAGAGGTAACTCTCTCTGGGACTCTGGACTTCTGCTTTTGTCTCTCCCTCACCACCCTTGGGCTGGGGTTGGACCTTGCCCTCCCTGTGAGTAGCGAGTGGACAGTAGGGAGAAAAGAGAAAGAGTAAGTAAGAGGCAGGGGTGGGAGGGAAGGAGAGAGTCAGAGAAACAGGCTCCTCTGTGAGTCTGTGTGGGTCTGAGTGTGTCTGTGTGTGCACACATGTGTGTATGCATGTGTGTGTGCATGGCTGCCTGGCCGGGAAAGCGTCCTCGCAGGCCAAGCCTTGCTTTCAGCACCACCACAAAGAGACCTGAGATGCCCTCAAGCTACATTTTGGTTCTCTGGACTCTGCAGCCGGAGCCATGACCCACCCTCCTGCCCTCGCCCCTCCACGCATTTGGTCACAAGGCATTTCAGCATACATTCTCCAGCTGAGTCAGCCTCTCCCCTCGGCCCCCGCAATACCTTTGCCTCTCCCCCCATAGCCCACTGCTCTGCCCTGCACCCCCCCCCCCACCAAGTCCTGTACACAGCCACGGCCACATCACACTCCCTGGAGCATCTCACGGCTCCCTGCTCAAAGACCATGCAGACACCGCCACTGAATGGTCAAACTTCATGGAACCAAACCTACCGCTTCTGCCAGGAAGTCTCCCTGGACACCCCAGCCCGGGGAGAAGCCTCTTCCACCTGATCCCCTTGCATTTTGCCTGCATGCCTCTGTGACTGTCACCCTTTGGGCTCCAGGTGTCCACCTCACCGACCCCTGTAGACAGGAAGGGACAGGGCAGGATTCAGCTCTGGTTTCCCACCACGTGGTCCACTGCCTGGAACTCAGTAATCTCCACTATACCGGTCCCTGGACCAGTAGGTCACTCCCAGGGCCTTCTAAGGTAGATAAAGAAGCTGGGGGACTTGATTTTCCACAGTCCCCTGACAGCCACTGTGTTCTGTGTCTCCTTTAATGTATCACCACCTCCCAGAAACACAGCACTCCAATGCCCACCTCCAAACTCCTAAGTGGGCCGAGGCACCCTGGCTCCTCAGATGCGCTTAGCATCCTTAAAGCCCAGGTGCAGGCCGCCTCCCAGCAACGTTGCTCACAACCTGGCTTGCTGGCCTCGCAGCCCCCCAGAGCCTCCACTGAACAGTGAGGCACCCCTCAGGGCCCTCCCACTCCATCAGGGGACCTCATCACCCCACCACTCTGAAAACATCTCAAACACATGGGTAGTCTCTTTATCTTAAATTTTTTATTTTTCATGGGGTGTATTCGTCGCCTAGGGCTGTGGTAACAAATTACCACAGATTGGGTGGCTTAAGCAGAAATGTATTCTCATATGGTTCCAAAAGCCAGAAGTCTAAAACGAAGGTACCAGTGGGGCCTCAGTTCTCCCCGAGGCTCCAGGGAGACCCCTTCCTTGCCTCTTCCAGATTCTGGTGGTCACTAGCAATCCTTGACGTCAAGTTCCTGGGCTTGCAGACGCATCACTCCAATCTCTGCCTCTATCCTCACCAGGCTTTCTCCCTGGGGCTCTCTGTGTCTCAGATCTCTAGCTCCTTATAAGGATACCAGTCAGTGGATTTAGGGCCCACCCTAAATCCAGATGATCTCATCTCAAGATTCTTAACTTAATTACCTCTGCAAAGGCCCTATTCCCAAATAAGGGAATATTCCACATTCACAGGTACTGGGGGTTAGGACTTGGGCATATCTTTTGGGGAGACACAATTCCACCCACTTCATGGAGTTATCATGCTAGAAACTCAAAAATACCTCTTTGGCCTAAACAGCTGATGATAACAAGTAACAGAGACTGCAGGGTTGTCTGGGTTGGAGGTGACCTAACGCACTTGGTGATAGATGCCCTACATGATCTGCATGTCGGCTGAAACATCTGCAGGGACAGGTAGCACATCGCCCGCTGGGCACGCCAGCTGGCGAGAGAGGCTGGGTGACTGGTGAGGCTGTCAGGGAGCCCCGGAAGGAAGGATGGTCACGCACTCAAGACTCCTCCCCCTTTCCTGAATACGTGCGGCTCCTGCGCTTTTTGACATCAAATCAAAGAGTGGATCCTGGCAAAACGAAGAAGAATAACTCAGGGGGTAAAAGGCAGCAAGTGCTTCCAGGCCTTCGGAAGCAAGGCTCTCCCCAGGACGTGACCGTGAGCAGTGCGGTGGCAGAGTCCCGCTTGCAGATCTCTGTGCTAATCCACGCTTACAGAACAGCCCTGAGGGAGGCCAGCCTTCAGGCTCTCTGGGCGTCACCTATGTGGTGGAATCACCAATGCTGTGGCCCTACATGTCTCAAGGTCACTGCAAGGCCCATGTAACCTATGGACCCGAGCCACTGTGTGCCTGTGAAGGCCAAGGCTATGCTCATGGTGAGGGAAATTGCAGCATCTGGGGCCCAGCAGGAGCACAGCAGGCAGCTTGCTTCTATGAGCTCCTTAACCCCCAGGAGCTCTGAAAGGCGGGAGAACAGGCAGGCTCGTGGCATTATTGTGCACCTACTACGTGCCAGGCATTCTGCGAGGCCATGGCCTGCAGGATCTCATTTAACTGTGCCGAGCGTTCTGCCCGGCACAGGGGTTAGGAAACCCATGTCTTTTCACAAGAGGAAAGTGGAGCATAAAAACTGACCAAGGTCATGTCACCAGAAGACTTTTGAGTGTCTACAAAGAAGTCACCAAAAAGTGGCTTGAGGTGAGAGCCAGTGTGATGAGGGTCAGGTTTAGAAGCTCAAGTTCATCTGAGACCTGGATAGACGTTCTGGAGCCAAAAATAAATAAATAAGCCACTGATTTCCCTGGAGGGGACTCAGGCCACCTTACATTATTTCATTGGCTCAGGAGCCATAACAGCTGCATTTTATCATTCCTCAGAAATCCATAAAAGGGTTGGAAAATGCTGGTGCTTGTGGGGAAAATGGATGAGCATTTCAATTTAATTGTGGGCCCCCACTGCTCTGTGACGGGGCCTTGAGATATCACTTATGGGGCCTTGGGGTCCCAGGTAGAGCAGTGGCGAGAAATGTTTCACCTCCGGGGCTCCAGTCCTCATGAGTGATCTCTTCTGCCCAGCCTTTGGCCCCAGGCCCACCCTGACCACACCTTCCTCTGGCTTCCTGCCCCAGCCAGGGAGCTCCTTGCAGGAGGCTGAGTTCTCCCAGCCATCCCGGGCCTGCCAATGGTCACTCCTGCAGGAGCTGTCCCTTCCCTCCCAATAAGGGCCTTGCTGGGTATTCCCAACTCATCCTTCTTAGCTAGAACAACCAGGCTGAGCTTCAAACTTCAAGGTTAGGCCTTGGCCTGGCCTCAGGTACTAACTGTGAATCGCACAACGCCCAAGTCGTCGAGCGTGCAAGAGACTCGGGAACTCACGAGAGCTTCATTGTGCTACAACTTCCATGAGCATGTGAACACCCGGGGCCCTGGAAAAGCACAGATTCGGATCCAGGGGCCCGAGATTCAGCCCTTCCAGCCGGGCTCCCGATGCCGACCTTGAGTCGCAAGGCTCTTGGTCATAGATTAGGTGAACTGAGGCCCAGAAAGGGGCAGAGTTGCCTGAGGTTGCACCGTGAACGAGAGGGGCTGAGAGGGACCCCACCCGCTGTTCTGCCCCCTGTTCCAGGGTTCACACTCTCAAATGCCTCAGGGATTGCAAAAGCAGAGAGACAGGTGCCAGCACTCCTCTCTAGGGCTGCCTGCCTTGCACACTTCATGCGGCAGGGACTCAGCCTTCCTGCTCCCAAATGCTGGGGCCAGAGCGGCTCACTTCCAGTCCCAGCCCCGTTCAGGAGAGGGGTCCAAGGCAGCAGACGGTGCTCTCTGAAAGGCAGCCTGGAGAACGTGGGCATGATGATCTGGCCAACTTGGGCACCAACGCCAGCTCCGCACACTCTTGACTGTAACCTCTCCCAGTCTCAGTTTCCTTACATGTAAAGTGGGGATATGAATGGTACAGACCCCACAGAGATGTTGTGCTCACGGAATGAGATGCAGGGGCCAGTCCCTGGTCCAGGGCAGTGGCTCAGCCAGGTGGGGCCTCTCCTGGTGCCTGTCCTCCTGATGCTGCTCTAGACACCCTGCCCACTGCCAGGAACCCTTAGGTGCTGCTGCCACTGCCCACGGTCCATTTGGTACTAAGAGCCCTTTACCCTGGCTGGGTCTCCTTTCCTACCTTCTCCTTTTTACTTAAGCTCTGGCTTTTCCAGCAGACATCTGGCTCCAGAGCAGCAGCTTCTCAGCAGACCATGGAAGGATGGAAGCTCAGATTCGAGCTTCACTAGACTGGAAGTGGCTTCCTGGGCCACTATGGCCGGAGAGGAGCTCTGAGACAAGTCCACATCCGGGGGAAGAAAGTGCTGTGATCAGTTAGCGATGTCTGCCCTGGGCTCAGAAGTGGGGAGTGATGGCGTGAGTGCACGCCACCCCTTGCGGAGCAGACGTGCTTTTCAGGCAGCTCTTCACCGTCCACTTTCTTATTCAATGACTGCTCAAAGGCACACTGTGACGTCACCGGTGGTACCCCCATATGGTAGGTGAGAGAATCCGAGACATAGGGAGGTGATGTGACTCGCCCAGAGTCCCCAGCAAGCACCGAACGTAGGACTAGAGCCCAGTTGTGCCTGAGCGCCCTTCTCATGTTTCGCCTGCTGGCCTCATTTCTCCCCATCCTAGAATGACCAAGGTCTGGGGTCAGGGGGATATAGGTTGGCAGTCCCAGACTTGCCCCAGCGCAATGTTTGGGGCCTCTCTAAGCCTGTGCAAACATATCTCAGCGAGAACACAGGCTTTGACATCTCCAGACCAGCCTGCCTCTCCCTCGGAAGTGCCTCTCCATTTCCAGGCCTGTCTTCCCATCTATGTAGTGTGGAGAGTGGTGCTTCCTCCAGAATGAATGGCCAGGTGGAGAACGGGCCTGAAGGGCTGGCTTCCCAGGAGATAGCTCGCAGCTCTCCCCTCTCTCCTGTTCTTCCCTTCCCCTGTCCAGCAGAGCTGACCCCTGCCAGCTCTCAGAGAAGGACCTCTGACCCCTCTCCAGCCTCCCCCATAGCCGTGGCTCAGTTACAGGCCTGTAAACAGCCCCAGGAGCAGCGTCCTGGTGGCCTGCAGAAGGGGAGGCAAACAGGAACCTCCCACAGGCCTACCCCCACCCCCTTGGGATGCTGCCAAGGCCGCCACCAGCAGGAAAACATTTCTGCCCCTCAGGCCACCCAGCGAGGCCAGGCTGGGCCTCTCTGCTGTTGTGCGCCAGGGTCCGGGGTCAGCGCCCTCTCCTGCATGCCCGGTGAGAAACCGCAGCTTCTGCCTGGTAAGCCACGGTTGCTGGTGGCGCCTGCCCTGCGCCCCATCACCTGGCGGGAGAGAGTGGGATGAGAGAACGTCTGGACCGGGATCCGGCCATGGTGAAAGAAAAGCTCTTTGCACATGTGGCTGAGCCTGCACTTATTTATTTATTTTTGTTTGCGGCTCTCAGCCCAGCTCGGCAAACCGGGTCGTGACAGGGGGAAACTCAATTCTCTCCTGCAGCCTGACTTCCCAGGAGAAGGCCCCAGCGTTACAGTTCTTGGGGTTCCCAGCAAAGAATAGCACTCCGGTTAGAAGCTCGTGAGGACCGGGAAAGGCGATAAACCACCCAAGAACACGAGGGTATTTTGGGGGGTGGGGGAGGAAGTGAGGGGGTTCTAGGAACAAGGTTGAGATGAGCATTAAAAAATAGAGCATTAATTTAGCCCCTACTGTGTCCTAGGTATTCTGCTGAAGATTTCATCTCAGCTCTTTTATCCTGAAAATGATCAATTTGAGTCAGTGTTTTCAATCCCGTCTGAGAGCTCTTAAACACCACCAGTAGTTCTGATTTATTTTGAGGGGGTGGGTATTTTTGAAAGCCCTGCAGAGCCTTCTAACATGCAGCCTGGGGTGAGAACTGTAGCCCAAGGCAGTGTTTCTCAAACTTCAACCTTCCTGGGAATGAATCTCATGGATCTTGTTGAAACACAGATTCCATTTCAGCAGTGCCGGGGCAGGGCTGAGTGTCTGTATTTCTGTCCAGCTCCAGGGGACGCTTGAGCTTCTGGTCTTTGGACCACACTTTGAGTAGCAAGTGTGCAGCCTGTCAACTGCACAGCAAGACTCTCACTAGTTCATCGCTGGATCCCAAGCAGCACTAACAGCACTGGGACAAAGTAGACGCAGAATAAATATTTGTCAAAGGCAGAAAGAAACGAACAAGCCCTGAAGGCGTGTGTTGCATGGTTGCCATTCTATGCACAAGAAAGTTGAGGTCGATGCAAGGCCATAAGGAAAGTAGGCTCGGAGAGGGGCTGACTTGCGTGTGAGGTTGCCAGCTGAGTGACCAGGGCCTCTGGGGCTCAGGGATGACAGTGGGCAAGGAAGGGCTCAGGCTCTGGGATTTGACTGCCTGAGTCCGAATCACGCCTCCAGCTTCCACTAGGCGACTGGACCCGGGAGATGGGCCCACAAGCCGGGTTACGGTGCATGCGAGGTTTATTGTCTCATTCACTCCGTTTGTCATCTGAAGGGTGGGAGAAATCGCATTTGTAATTCCAAAGAGTTATTTTGAGGATTAAATGAGATGACTCAGACTGGATATTAGATGATATTAAGAATGGTTGTTTACTTTTTTTGGTGTGATAATAGTTTTTGCTTTCTTTTTTTAAATTTTGTATCCTGTAGCAATACATACTGCGGTATTTACAGGTGAAAGGATACAATGGCTAGGATTTGCTTTAGACATTCCAGCAGAGAGGGAGGGAGATGACAGAAAAGGAGGAGGAGGAAGAGGAGGAGAAGATAAAAGTTAGAAGGGATGGGGCTTCCCTGGTGGCGCAGTGGTTGAGTCCGCCTGCCGATGCAGGGGACACGGGTCCGTGCCCCGGTCTGGGAAAAAAAATGTTAGAAGGGATGGATAAAAAAAGAATGACAAACATCAATCATTTTTTTAATATAAATTTATTTATTTATGGCTGTGTTGGGTCTTCATTGCTGTGCGTGGGTTTTCTCTAGTTGGGGTGAGTGGGAGCTACTCTTCAATGCTGTGCGCGGCCTTCTCATTGTGGTGGCTTCTCTCGTTGCAGAGCATGGGCTCTAGGTGTGCGGGCTTCAGTAGTTGTGGCTCGCGGGCTCAGTAGTTGTGGTGCATGGGTTTAGTTGCTCTGCGGCATGTGGGATGTTCCCAGACCAGGGCTCGAACCTGTGTCCCCTGCATTGGCAGGCAGGTTCTTAACCACTGCACCACCAGGGAAGTCCCAACATCAATCATTTTTGAAGCTGGGTGATGGGCCCCAGGGGGTTCGTGACTGTCCTGTCTTTGTCTATCCTTGAACATTTCCACAATCAAAGGTTCACAATGATAAATCAGAAAGCGATGAAGCAGGTAACATGCCTGGCTTGGCTCCCGATTCATAGTAAGTGCTCAGCGAACGTCAGCTCCTGTTCCTTCAAGATAAGCCAGGCTCTGGCCATGAAGGAGATGCTCAGGGGCCAACCAGGTGTGTCCCCCAACCATGAGTGATGTGCCCAGGGTCCCACTGTCGGTAGGAGCAATGCAGAGATTTGAAACCAGGCTTCCGGAGTGCTCATCCCACAGGACCACGAGGCTGGAGGAGCAGAGTTGGTTTGCCTTCTAGAACAATCAGCAGTAGGGGTGGTGCTAAAAATAATAACCACTATTGAGGACGGACTATGCCAGGCCTTTTGTGGATGTTACATTATTTAATCGGCGTCCCCCCACCCAAACCCTATGAGGCAGAGGTCGTCCTTACCACTTCCAAAATGACTCAGATTGCTGAAGTGCCTGGGCTGGGGACACGCTGTCTGCTGCTGGACATCCCCGTTCCACAGGGGGCAGCCGCTCTGCCCACCCATTCCCTCCTCCGCATTATTTAATGTCTGGCCTGCTTTGGTTCAGGGCTCTGAGGCTGGTCTCAGCTCCTGGGGGTATGTCCTGCCTGCCCTGCTCTGACCCACCCCCAGTGCCTGCACACCCAGAGTGGACACACGGTCAATGGCTCTTGCCTGCCCGCTGGGCTCTGCCAAGGGTGCTCAGGCACTCTGAGGGGACAGCCCCCCCGCCCTCCCCTCCCTGTCTGAACCCAGCAGGGTGGGATTTCTGTCCCTGGCCTGGCTGTTACAGGAACGCGGCCGCCTGCTCCCCTGGGCGGCACACCAAGTCCTGCTGCCCCACCATGAATGGCAGCCATTCTCCAACCCAACTCCAGCCTGCCACCTCCCCGCAGCCTGGGAAGGGAGACCTAGCCTTCCCCAGGCCTGTAAACGCCAAGCCACACACGCAGCAGGGCCCCAGCAGCCAATAAATCTTGGTCCCAGGGTTCTCTTAAAGAGGCAGAGCCAGGACAGACACCAGCCAGGCCCTAGGTAGCTGCGGCGACATTGTGTAACCAGCACTCCGCCCGGCCCCTCCACTGCCCGCCCCACATGAAGAGAGACAAAGCACACATTTAGCAGGCATTCCCCGTGAGCTTTTGCTCTTGCTTATAACACCTAACTTTTCTTTCCTCTTTTTTTCCCCCTCTGCTTCTCACCCTGGGGATAGGAGAACAAGGAGACCCACTGGTGGGAATGAGCACACGATTCATTTTCTGGAAGATGAGCCCCTGGGCTCATGGCCGGAGTGGAGTGGGGAGGCAGAGGTCTCTGGGCTTTGCACCCAGGCAAGCCTCAGGGCCGCCGAGGGAACAGTTGGGGTCAGATGGGGAGCAAGCCCAGCCCAGACGCATGTTCTCTGGAAGCAGAGTCTGTCCCGATTAGGCATGGTGGCCTCTGGGAGGACTCTGAGGCCCACAGAGCTGGGAGAAGAGAGCCTTAGGGATGACATTCTTTCATTCCACCCCAGGGAAGAGCCAGGTCCCTCACCGGGGGGTCCACGGCAGAGCCATGGTTAGACTCTTCTCCATTAGAGGTGTTTTGATTTGTTTGTTCTTTGAATATGGACGTACCCTCACGTGAGGAGTCTTAAATTGCATTCTCCTAGAAATAGTGTGTCCAGTTATTTCCGGAATCAAATTCCCACATGTTCACAAACCCACCAGACAAACTACACGGCACCCCTACAGTGTGCGTCCTGACAACCTCCTGGTGCCGTTAAGTGTCAGGTGCTGGGGGAGACGTGGCTCCCGCCCTAAGGAAGCACACAATTTGGTTGCAAGTCGAGGACTCTCCTGCCAGCTCCAACCCAGTGCCCTTTGATCACCCATACCGAGCACCCCGGATAGACCTTCACTGTTACCCACGATCAAAATCAGAAGAAAGAAGGGTTGGGTGAGAGAGCGAGGGCACAGAAGGCTTCCCTTCCCGAGGGGAGGAATGTGGGCCAGGTGGGAGGATGGGATCAATTGGATTCCAAGTGTAAGAGCTGGAGGGCAAGCAGGCTGGGCACACGGGCTCCTGTGCAGCACAGCAGAAGGAAAGACCCAGGTGCATGCATTCTGGGGAAAGTGTGTGAGAAGACTGCGCCAGAAAGGGAAGAAGTGACACTTGAGGTCGCCTGGTTCCAGACCACTTTCCAACCTTTGAATCCATCAAGAAACGGTGCCCTCTGCAACTACCTCTGAATCCCAAACTCTTATTTCACAGATGAGCAAGCCGAGGCCACAGTGGAGAAGGTAACTGCCCAAGGTCACCCAGCTAATTGGGGTCAATCCAGATCAGAAGAGGTGCCCCTGAACCTTGCCCTGGCTGTGTGATTTTTATTATCCCCAAGTATGTGGAAATGGGGTGTTTGCTTGTGTTTAGAAGAAATGATTAACTTCTGACATGCTGACCTTGATTACCTGGTTGCCAGAGTGCTAATTAACCACTTGGCTGGTCACCTGGGCCAAAGAGGGCTTGGGAAAGGGCCACAGCCCTCTGCCCCAGGCCAGACCAGCTGCACTGGCTGTCCTCTGCATCCTGGCACCCCAGGAAGTTCCAGCCGGGAAGGCTGAGAGAACTTATATTCCCTGCTTGGAGAGAACAGTCAGGCCCAGAGAGGGAAAGGGATCAACCTGGAAGTCACATAGCTGAGGAAGACGGGCACAGATGCCCCCAGACAACGAGGCATACAGCGCGTTCTTGAGGACCGGAGAAACGATCCATCCACCAATCAGCACTGGCTCTGCCCAGCCTGGCCCCAGCCTGGTGTGGCGGGGAGGGGTTGGCGGGCACAGGAAGCTGTAGACGCACTGAGGACTCACCATCCCAGGCTCCAGCAGTGGATTTTATGCCTGATCCTTTTCATTGCTCTCTACAGCCCTGTGAGACAGGCATCGTCGTGCCCATTTTATAGATGGGGAAACCAAGGCTCAAAATTATAGAGAAGGATCACACATTTTAAAACTGGCACAGCCAGGGTTCCAACATGGTCAGTCTGACTTGGGAGTTTGTGTTTCCTCTTTCTCCCTCCCCAGGTAGTCCCTGCCCCTGAGGGTGAATGTTCCAGCAAGAATGCCCCAAACTCTAAGGACAGGGTGAAGCCCTCTCCTTGCCCCATGCTGTGCACTCTTAGAGATGAGGGTGTGAAGCATCAGGAAGCCCGAGGCCTGGGCTGTCAGGTGCACCTCGAGGGTGGGGGGCTCTTTGAGGAGAAGCCGATTGAGGATGGCACAGGGCAACATCTGTCGAGCCACCCTGCCCACCCGTGTGCCCCGAGGCTCAAGGGGAAGGTTGACAATTTGGTTGGAAATTCGTCACTTGTCTGGCGTTGGGCTGTCTCCCAGGTCTCAAGGAGCCAGGGCCCTGCGTTCTGAATCCCTCTGTCCCTCCTCAGACCCGCCCCCCTCACCCTCACCCCGAGTCCTGAAAGTCTGTGATAACATGTAGGGACTGGCTCTGGGGTAGAGAATGGAGCTGGGAGATTTGCCACCAGGATCAAGACCTGCCTTGACACCCAGAGGCCAAGTCAGCTTGGAGAGATCACTGACCCTCTTGGGTCTTGGTGTCCTTATTGATGAAATAGACATAGGTCTCCACTTTGCAGGGCTGCGGAGGAAGTAGTCCAAGCCATAGAAATGGGCTACCCGACCCTCACGCCTATGTATTCGGGAAATCTCAGAACTGATACCTGGTGTCGCTCTGCCTGCTTTGCTAAATTGCCCCCATCTCGGGCAGCGTCTGCGGCTTACTCCCTCGGGCAGCAGGGGCCTGGCGCACGGCAGGCGCTCGGGCAAGTTCTGGGCAACCACACTGAAGACCACTGAGTTGCACAGCAGCCCCGGGTGCCCTTATCCCTGGATTGCCAGCAGAGCACTGGGCAGGGCTGGGCCACCACACCTCGGTCCTCTGAGGAGGGTCCCCAAGACTGAAAAATTGCAGGAAGTCCCCATCCTGAGTGTCCCCTGCTTGGGCCTCTGCACTGTCACATGGTGAAGGTGACGGGCCTGGAAGAGCCCCCAGAGGCCATCAGACAAGCAGCCGGACATCACACACTCCTGGGGAGTGGCAAGGATGGGGACTCTTTTCAGATTAGTTATAGGAATTGGCACCAGCCATGACAACAATGACAGTGACAATAATCATAGCTCTCATTTACTGAGATCGGACCCGGGACCAGGCACAAACCCTGTTCACGCAGACAGCTTCTAATTCCTATTTCAGGGTCAGAGGGGAGTGCTGGCAGAGCCCCTTTATGTGTGAGTCCCTGAGCCACCATGAGGGTAAGCAGCTCGTCAGGCTCTCACAGCCCACTGCGGACAGCCCTGCAGCCCGGACACCCGGCACCAGCAGGCACTCTGGTCCAGCACGTGGGCCTGACACCTGTGTGAGATTTTGCTCAATAAGTGTATCAGTGACTCGTCACTGCTGCGCACCCTGCTGCCAGTGCACAGGCCCCCGAGGCCCAAGGGCGACATTCCTGAGGCTTTTGAATGGTCTTCAGGGGGCCTGACCCTATGCCCACCCAAGGCCTCCACACGAATGCAGGGCCCGAGGTCCGGCCAGCTCTCAGGGACACAGGTCCTACAGTGGCGGGTAGGGGGGAAGGAAGGCAGAGTCGGGGGATGGACAGGGATGGGACAGGCTTGCCCCTGCTGTCGCCCCTTCCCCTGCCCTGACGGAGGGGAACCAGGTCACTATTGAGCGCCGTTTTCTAAAGGTCTGTGTTTTACAAACTGTGTGGACAGGAAGGCATCCTGTGGAGCTGGGAGGCCGGTGGGCACGGGAGGTGAGCAGAGCGCCTGGGAGAAAGGAAGCCTTGAGAGCGAGTCAGACGTAGGCCGCCTGAAGGGTGGCCTTTGGGTTCTTACGTAAAAAGAAGGGACCCCAAGACTTTCTCTCTCTCATCCCGTTGCCTTTGTACTTGCTCTTACGGTGAGATGGAAGCATCTGGAAAGGAGAAAACAATGTCTTTTGACATGTAGGAGCCCCGTGTCCAGAGAGTTTTCAGCTGTGACGACAGACCCCTGCCCCCATCCAGGGCCTTGCCACCCCTGACAGACTCTCCTGAATCCACCCGGTGGACCAGGGAGTCCTTGAGCCCACGGTTTCCCAAGCCTCCATCACCCTGCAGGCCCTCTCGTCTCACCCTCACCTTTTACCACCTAGACTCTTATTGGCTGATTCATTTTCATTAGGTCAACTTATTTTTAAGCTTCCACAAGTGCATTTTCAAAGACCATTTCGTATCACTCTCATAAAAGGGAAACGGGTATTTTTCTAAAACATTAAAATAACTCTCTATGAAGATGTATGAAACAGCTTCCTGTGTACCAGCCCAAATCACCTCACTCCCCACGGGATGCTGCTTCATCTCCACGGGATTCTCCCCTGCTCACCCAGCCCTCTGCCGTGTTTGCCACTTCGTGGCTCAGACACCTTCACAACTGGCACCGGCTCACACAGCTTGAGGCCCCACTGTCCCCTTTCAGACCTGCCAATCCTGGGTCAGATCCTCCTGTGTCCTCTGCTCCACTCCACGGGAACGACTTCTGCACCAGCCAAGTTCAGCTGTGGAGGGCACGCTTACCATGTGGGGAGCTCCGGGGCCATAGCCTGTGAGGGATTAGAGGAAGCACCTGGCCACGTATTGCCCACAGCTCCACACGCCGCCTCACTCTGTCTCTGGGATGCATTCAGGAGTTCATCCCCTACAAACGTTCTCAAGAATCCAGTTTCACCGCTTAGTTCCAACTGAAATGTGTTCTCCCTAAAGCAATTCAAACACTAGCTCCAGAATTTTCTCCACCAACTAGATTACTCCAAGGTAATTCTTGGCCAGCTTTTATTACTTGTTTCTCTTTGAGAAGCAAAATCCTCCAAGTGTCTCTTCCCCCGTTTACCTCCTTCTCTGCCTTCCCCCTGGTCAAGGAGGGTCACCTGTCCTGCTTTCCTGAAGCACCAACACCTGTTGTAAGCCATGCCGCCATCTGATTTCCAATCCCATGGCACTTGGCAAGGGAACATCTGGTGAGTCGCCTGAATGCCTGAGGATGCCCTCGGGTTAGCCGCCTAGCCCCATGTTTTTCCTCCTCCCTAGAGGCAAACACCACTGGTCAGATGCCTGGGGAGAGCGGCCCTACCTTAACAGAGCACCTACTGCGCTCTAGGCACTGAGCTGGGGCTTTCCCACGCTGTTCCACAATTTCCCACAGCAACTGGGTCAGCTAGGCTTTCAAAAGGTGCACGGATCCCTCCCCGTTCCCACCACCTCCTCTGCTCCCTCCTGGTCCAAGCCGTCGTTAAATGGCTCCCCCAGAGTCTGGCAACAGCCCCCTGAGAAGTTTCCCTGCTTCCACCCTTGCCTCCCACACGCTGTGCCCCACCAATTCCTGGTCTACCCAAATGGCATCTTAGTGGCTCCTTCTTTGGACATCTTACCGGAAGTGGTACCCCAACCCAGGCATTTCCTTCTCCCCTGCCCAGATGGAGTTTTCTTCTGAGTACTTCCCGCCTTCTGATTTTAACGTGTATGTTAACTCGTTTATTGTCCATCTTTCCCTCCCAGCCTGCCCCTCACTATTAAAATATCAGCTTCCCAAGGGCAGGGACTATTGCCTCTTTTGTTCTCTGGGGTATTCCTTGCACACAGTGACTGACTGATTCCAGGGGTTCAGGGACTATGCTACCATTTGATTGAGCAGTCTGAGAAACGCTCAGAGAAACTAAGAGTGCTGCCCAAGATCCCCCAGCTGTTAAGTCATAAAGCAGTTACCGACACTCTGGTTTATCTGTCCTCCATACCATGCTGCCTCTTACACCCATGCCAATGGTTCTGCCAACCATGGTTTTGTGTGTTTCAGTCCCTGTGCAAAGCAGTAGAAGCAGTTGCAACCAGATTCCCCCAGGACTTATTGGTCTCCCAGCATCACGGGTTTCCCAGATGAGAGACCCCTTAGTGACAGCAGCTGACAGGGGCCAATAATTCAGTGCCAGTTGCTGGGAAAGTGAGACTTTTTTTTTTTTTTTTGCTCGTTTTGCAGGAAAGGAAAAATGCCATTTGGCCTCAGAAAGATGTTCTTGCTGCCAAACACATGATTTTTGCACATGGTGAGGATGTGTGATTTTTACATATGTATTTTTTTCCTTTTTTCTCTTTTAGTAAAAACAGATTCATCTTTGGCAAGAGGGTGAAAGAAAGCGAGTATAAGAAGATTACTATAGAAAACCGTTACTTTGCTATTACAGAGGCCAAGAGCCAAAAGTTTGGAATCTCCATGGATAAAAGGAAATTTTTTAAAATGCAGGGTTGGGGGGGGTGGAAGTGAGGCAAAAGATCACCAGAGTTTATGAAACAAGAGGTAGATTTGGGAGCCGGCTCCCATGTGTCCATTCTAAAGCATCCCGGGTCTTCAAGGGTACTTAGATATTCCTTAACTCTGAGATGGCAAAGGAAGGGCAGAAGTGATGCCACTCCTCTAATCTATACCCAGGGCAGACATTAGTAATCAATCAGCATTCTTTCTCACCAAGCAGGGATGCAGACTCAAGACTTTAGGAAACCTTTAGGAATTGATGAGAGTTGGCAGGTAAGATGAAATAAGGTCGCTCTTTTGTCCTAATTAACTCCTTCATTTTACATATGAAGTGACTGAGACACAGAGAGAAGCAGCAGCCTGACAGAGGTTACATGAAATATTCTGCTGCCTCCCAGGGTAAGACTTACTTCACTAAACTCCCCGTTTCCTGGGTGTCTCCCAAGTCCCTTCACAGAGGCGAGAAATTCTGAGGTGCCTGAATACCTAAAAGAGGATTCAGAGCATAAATCTGGGAGCTTAGATTTCCTGCCTCCACAGACTTTCCATCAGAATCTATACAGAATCACGTCAGGACAAAATGGCTGCCAGAAAGAAAGAAACATCTCCATCCCAGCAACACGGCCTTTCACGTGTTTATGAAGATCACTCTTTTTATTTATTTTTTTTAACATCTTTATTGGAGTATAATTGCTTTACAATGGTGTGTTAGTTTCTGCTTTATAACAAAGTGAATCAGTTATACATACACACATGTCCCCACATCTCTTCCCTCTTGCGTCTCCCTCCCTCCCACCCTCCCTATCCCACCCCTCTAGGTGGTCACAAAGCACCGAGCTGATCTCCCTGTGCTATGTGGCTGCTTCCCACTAGCTATCTATTTTACGTTTGGTAGTGTATATATGTCCATGCCACTTTGTCACAGCTTCCCCTTCCCCTTCCCCATATCCTCAAGTCCATGCTCTAGTAAGTCTGTATCTTTATCACTCTTAAAAGGGAAGAACTGTTAACTAGGAAAGGTCGGCATTCCCACAGGAAATTGTTACCACTCTAGTTTTCCACTAGATTAGCATTTCCAAAGTGTTTTTGGAGAAGCACATTCCCAAGATGTTCTAGAAGATCTTCCACAAGATAACATAAAATAAAAACACAAACAAAATAAAGTGGAAAAGATTTATGGCCAAATATGGAGGAACTAAGCATATCATACCTCTCTTATGGAAACACATTACATCTTCAGATATTAAAGGTGCTGAGAAGTCCTGCAGTAAAGTCCTGTATGTTATATTTTTCCGATGCATTTGTCTACAGAAATCTGTTTGCATGTAGCATTTATTAAAATGCTGCTGGACCTTCTTTCAAAAACACCAGTTTAACTGCAGCACATTAGAGGGGAAAGAATGCAGGAGTCAGATTTGGAAGAACTAAATTTGAATCCTGGTTACATGACTTTGACATTTTATTCTAAGGCGTTTATACTTCAGTTTCTAGGTAATAGAAAATCATCTAGATTAAGTTTAGGTTTTAAAAATATATTTATTTGTTGGAGATAATATAGGTTCATTATAAAGAATTCGGAAAATATAAAAAATGTATAGAAGAAAATTAAAATTACTCATAATTGCATCATCTAGAGATAATCACTGTTAAAAGTTTGATATATTCTTTCAATCTCTTTAGTCTATTAAAAGACTCTGTAGACACATACTTTAAAAAAAAAGCAAAACACATTAAAATGCTCATAGTTTTATATTCTACTATATTTTTTTGGTTTTAACAATAAGAAGTGTGATTAACTAAAATATCCAACAATACTCTCTGCGAATGTGAATTTAAATGATGCTATAGGATTACATCATATGAATATGATCTGAAACCCCTCAGGCCAAATGTTTCAGAAATCAGAATTATTTAGATTTGAGAAAGGTAAGACCTGGTAAAAATGGTATCTTATGAAGCCCCTGCAATGGAACATTAGCAGCAGCCTAGAATCAAATACAGTATCTGAGCAAGAAAACATTTGAAGAATCACATGAAGGGAGATAGATAATGGCTGTGAGAAAACCTCCTTTCAGTTTAGGTCAGATTTTCACCACCAATGAACTTGCAGCAAACTTAACAAAAATCTGTCAGTTCAAAGAGTTTGGTGGATTTTGGAATTGCACATACTGAATTGTGGGCCTACACTCTGATTGCCAACTGAGCCAAACCTCCACTGTTGACTACTTGGGTTGTTTCTTAATTTTCATTATTATAAGTAAGGCTATTAAAAGCATACTTGCCCATACATTTTTTGCACATCCATGGTTACCTCCTCAGAATATATTCCTAGAAATTGAACTGCTGGGTCACAGAGAATTAACATTTTCAAGGTTCTCAATATATCTGCCAAACTGCTCTCGAGAAAGCTGAACAATTGACACTGCCAGCAGCACTGTGTGAGAGAGGGGCTATTTCCCACCCAGGAGCAACAATGGGTATTATCAGTGTTTGAAGAATGAATTCCAATTTGAAGAGCAAAAATTTCCATCTCTCTCTGAGTCACATTCCCTTTATTACTAGTGATAGTCAACCTTTTTTTTTAATATGCTAACTGAATGATTATATTTCTTTTTAAGTGTCTTTATATTTCCCATGCAGATCTTTTTATTAAGATGTTCATATTTCTCCTCTTGACTTGTAAGAGCCCTAATAGATTATGTATAGTAAAACACTTTGGGTATATGTTGTAATATTTGCCTATTTTTGTCGTTTGACTTAACGTTATTGATGATGTTTTAATGGTTCCCTAAATTTTAAAAGTGAATTATGTAATACGTGTGGAATATGAAACACTAAAAAACACAGAAGAATGTCAAACAAAAGAGCTTCCTCGTTAACTCAGTCACCCAGAAATAGCCACGCTAATATTTTAGCATAGAATGCCTAATATTTTCTGCTTCTTTCAAACAAGGGTATGTCATTTTGTATATGATTTCATATACATATGAAAAGCATATACATATGATTTGCCTTCCCTTATTATTGTGAAGTTTTTTTCCATTTCAACAAATATTCTTCTATGACTCGATTTTTATGATTGTGTAGCACTCCATTGTATCCAGCCATCATTTACTTAAATATTCCCTGGTTTTGAATATTCAGGTTGTTTCCAATATTTATCATTATTTTTAGTGCTGTGTTGAGTACCTTCTTACCACCATCCATTCTCACATCTCTAATTATTTCTTTGTAATGAATTCCTATAATTTCTGGGACAAAGGGCAGGTACATTTTCAATTTTTCATTGTTTTTTTTCCAGTAATTGATATTTATTAAGCAAATTTTAAAAATATGGAGTGATTTTAAAGGAAATAGGAATCATCCTTAATTTTCCCACCCAGAAACAGCTACTATTGAAATAGACTTTCATCTATATCTTTTCATCTGTGCATTATGTTTGTATAAACAGAACAGGGATTGCCTTGGACATACTGTCTTCTAAATGCAATTATTTGCTATATTATAAACATCTTTTCCAGTACAAATGTAATTTAAACCAAAATACTTTTACTGGTCACATAATACTGTGCTGTTTGGATGCCCCATAATATAATATATTTAATCAGCCTTTCTTTACAAGGAATTTCGGGGGTTTGTTTTCCATTTCCATACAGTGCTGAAGTTATCTACAGCACTGTAATGAACAATATTCCGGTATCTTTAATTACTTCTTTGGTATACATTCTTCGACATGAAATCAGTGTGTCAATGATGTGTACATTTTTTGAGGATTTTTATGTATACTGGCGGTTTATGCTGTGGAGTTTGATGTAATTTATGCTCCCTCCCATGTTGTTCAAGACAGTTTCCCAGAAGGCTGACTAGTTTGGGGGTGAGGTTATCTTTTAATTAAAAATATTTGGTGAAACGTGGCATCTTATTGTTGCTTTAATGTGCTTTAAAAAAAACAAACCAGCCACATTAAATATTCTTCCATATATTTACTGACCATTTTTTTCCTCTTCTGTTAATTACTTATCCCTATTAGCTTATTGGAGTGTTTATCTTATTGTTTTGTAAGCTTTCTTTATAAGTTAAGCTTATTAACACTTTCAATGTGCCATTTTTTTGGATGTATTTTTCCAAGTTTTACACTTGCTTCTGATTTTTAAGATGTCTTTAGCGTATAGCAGCAATCATTTCATATAGTCTAACCTATTGGATTTGTCTCTATAATATCGTCTTTCAAAATCTTCCTTAGAAAGACCCTCCCCAGCCCCATATTTTATAGAGTGACCTACATTTTTTTCTAGTACTTTGTGACTTTATTTTTATATACATATCTTTAATTCACTAGGGGTTTATTTTACTTTATGACTGAGCTAAGCATTGGAGTTAATTTTTTCCAACATCATTTATTGAATAATCTATCCTTCCCACAAGGATTTGAGATGTCTCCATTATCACATACTAAATATTTATACATACTCCCTTCTGTCCCTGGGCTTGTGGTTCTGTCCCATCGATCTCTCTGTCTATTCTGGGGCTGAGGGGTGAGAGATTTCTGGGGTAGAACAGGCAGGACTTGATAACTGATTAGACATAGGGGGAGTCAAAGATGACTTCAAAGTTTGAGACTGAATAACTGGATGGATAGTGGTACCATTAATCAAGAAAATGGAGGTGGGGGGAGGGATTGCTCTATCCTGAATCTCGCCTCTCTTCAATCCATCACTCACATTTCAGGCAGAATAAAAATTTTAATACATATTTATTTAATATATTGGAAAAATAATGCATGCACATGGTAAAAAATATTCCATCAGTACAAAATGTTTGCAGTTTAAAGCAAGTCTCCCTCACAACTCCTACTCCCAATTCTCCTCCATAGAAGCAGCCCTGTTAATCGTTTTTTGTGTATTTTTATAGACTTGTTTTAGTTGTATACAAGCATAGATAGATAGATGCCTTCACGCGTGCACCTTTACACACATCTTTCAAACAAATAAAACCGTCCTATAGACACCATACAGCACCTTGATTATTTTAACCTTAACAATTTATCTTGGAGATGGTACCGTATGAGCACATATAGATCCACCTTGTTGTTTTAATAGCTATTTGAGGTTCCACTGAATGATGTACCATCACTTTTTACCCGACTTCTGTAGAGGAACATTTTGGGAATTTGTTCCAATTAATTTTTCTTCTTAAGCACAGAGCTGACCGTGTTTCTCTTCTGTTTAAAATTCTCCCTGGCTCCTCACTACTCACTAAAAGCCCTGGTTCTGACTAGTGGAGTCTTCACACATAGCCACCCTTCCCTCTGAATGTCATCTCAAGCCATTTCTCAGCTTGGCCCTCTGACCCACCACCTCAGACTTCTTGGAAGCCCTTCCGTACCCCTATGTGCCTTTTAGATACAGTCCCTGTTGCCTTAAATCTCTACTTCATCTTGTCCAACCGGGGAACTCTTACTTTTCCTTCAAAACTCTGCTCAATAGTCACCTCCTCTGTGAAGCCTTCCCGTAACCCCCTTCACCTCCTTAAAAATATGCACTTCACACCCCCCTACACACACACACACACAGCCAGACCAAATGAGCTCGTTCATCCTCAGTGCTCCTAACACCCACACCTTACGCCATTGTAACTACTACTATCCTTCCTAATGTAGCTCAAGGGCAACCTCCTCTGCGCGGCCTTTCTTGAGCCTTCAGGTAAAACTGACCACTCCATCCCTCATCTCACTATCCTATACATATCACAGGACCCACAGGTCTTCATTTCTAGCATTTCCATGGCCCTTTTCTTTCCTGGAGAGGAGAGGTTGTAAGCTCCCTGACACCAGCCATTATCTCCTTGGCCACGGCAGTTCCCACAGTCCGACATTGCTTCTGACAGCTGACATGACATAGAGTCGGGTGGCCACACTTTTTTGATGCCCGTGGTGGGCGGGGGGAGGTCCTAACTCTTTTCCCAGTTGCCTGTGCCGATGCCACCACTGAATACCACCTTAGTGCTTGATCAACGTTGTTGATTGAAGGCTAACCATTGTTTACATGTCTATAATTCTCATTAGACTACCTCTGACACAAAACAGAGTGTCATATTTATTTTTGAATCCTCAAGGACCCAAGGCAGTGCCTGACATGTCAGAGATACTCAGTGAAGGCAGCTGGAAGAAGTGAGCAGATGAATACATAAAGAAACAATTTGCTTTGGAGCCTGTGCTAGGGAAGGCTTCCCACCCCCTTCAGTTACTGTTTCCCATGCCTTAGGCTGAGAACAAAGTTCTTAATGGGGCCTACCAAACCCTGCACAGTCTGGCTTCTGCCTTTCTGTATGAGTTAGGCTTGTGCTCAGCTGTGAATGATAGAAACTCCCGAATAGCTGTAGCTTAGATACGAGAGGAGGGTATTCCTCCCTCCTGAACACAAAGAGACAACTGGTGGAGGGCAGGGAATGCAGTTCCTTGATCATCAGCGACCCAGACTTCTTCCCTTTTGTCATTCTGCCATCCCTAACACATAATTCTACAGCATGATCCACAGTGACAGCTCGGCTACAGATATACTTGGATTTCACCCACTCAGAAAGAGTAATGGACAAGGAAGCATGTGCCCTTCCCTTTAAGAACATTTCCCAGAAGGCACACATAGCACATTCCATTGGCCAGAACTTAGTCACATGTCCATGTCTAGCTGCAAGGGAGGCTGAGAAATGCAGTCTTTGTTCTAGGCTGTCTTAGACTCATTTAAAATAAAAGGCTCTCTAGGCAGAAGTAAAGAGGAAACTATATCTTGGGGGACAAAGTTCAGTCTTTTCCATACTTTCTCTCCACCCTGATTACAGCCATGCTCCCTTCAGTTTCTCCTCTGCTCACCACCTTCTTCCTGCCATGCTCCCTGGTAACATCAGATGCCTGTCCACGTTGTTACGTCTCTCCCCTCCCACTTCTCCTAATTCACTCCTGGTCAGTCACTCCCTTCAGAACTCAGTGTACCCTTTACCTCCATAGGAAACATCCTTACTAAGTCAAAGAATCCATTATTGGAATTCAAAGAATCATGTATCTCTCCTTTCAAACACTTGTCAAAATCCCAGGTGTACATTTGCAAGATTATTTGCTTAACTAGACTATAAGCCCCACCAGGTAGAGAGTGTGTCTGCATTTGTTCACTCTTTATCTCCAGCACCAAGCACAGGGCCTTGTTCATAGCAGGTTCTCAGTAAATCAGTGTAGAGCAAGTTGATTAATTCCTTGTACATATACTGGGAAGTTTGAGATAAAGCTCTGGGGCTGGGGGAGGCTATTAGACTAAAGGTCTTCATTTGGAGTTCCTCGCACAGAAGTGAATGAAATTGTGGGAGTAGCTAAGATTTCTTAGAGGACAAGAGAAAGAGAGAAAAGAAACCAATACCGTTTGTATTTGCTGCATTGATGTATAAGCAGAAAGATAATAAGAAAACATAAAATATAAAATAAAAAGAGAAAAGAAGAGGAGGCAGGTTTGACAAGCCCTGTGCCAAACTCCTTGTTTGGATTATCTCATTTGTCCTCGAAACAGCCCTGAGACCTAGCTCTTGGTGCCCCAAGGAAGAGAGACAGACTGAGGCTTAGTTAAGGGACCATGTGACCTGTTCAGGAGACAGATCAAGTTGGCTCTTGGCCCATGCCTCTCGATGGGGATTCTCTACTGAGAATGTGCTCCTAAGGAGGGAGGAGAGGATAAGGAGAGGGCAGGATCCAAAAGGCTATGGACACAAGTCCTAAAGGTCAAGAAGAGTCAGAAGGGCCTCAAACAGAGCAGTGACTGTTGGCTCTGCCCATGGGAGGTCACTGTGGATGAGCAGGCCCAGCAGAAGCGTGGCAGTCCACAGGACAATGAGATGAGCAAGTCTATGTCTCTGGGGTCTGTATATTCTATAAGTACTTAATGTTAAAGAAAACAGACAGGGCTCCATGGAGAGGGTAACCAGTGCTAGCTATTGCAGTAGAGGAACCCCCAAATCTCAGTGGCTCAACCCAACAGAGGTTCATCTTGCTCCCTTCATAGAATGATGACAGCTCTGGCAGGTGTCCTGCATGGTCCTCCTACAGTTGGTGACTCAGGGACCCAGGCTACTTCTACTTTACAACCCCTGAATCTTGGAGACCTTAACTTCCAGCTATTAAACAGAAAAGAAAAGAAAAGAACGTGGGTGGAGAAGGCTCGCCTGCTCTTAACTGCCTTTGACCACAGGTGGCTCCTCACTTCTGCTCACCTTCCATCTGCAGGAATTAGGGCTATCACCTCTCCTAGATGCATGGGATCTGGGGAAATGGCAGGTGCCCTGGAAGAAGAAGTGGCTCCCTAAAAACACAGCATTGCCTCTGCCACACAAATGTTTTCTAGACTGAAGGAGGATTTGACTCATTTATAAACAGAGGAAAAGGAACTGGCGGAGAGGGAGGTATGAAGACAGAAGAGGGCAGATGAGGCCTGGCGAAGGGCTCTGGCTGGAAGAGAGCAAGGTCCCCTCTGAGATTGGAAGATGAGAGAAGGGCTAGGACCATTTCAGCAGCATACATTCATGGAGATTAAGAGCTCGGACTCTATAACCAGACTTCCCAGATGAAAATGCTCCCTCACTATTTGCCAGCTAAATGACCTTGGGTGAGTTACTTAACTTCTCTGTGCCTCATCTTATCATCTGTAAGGTGAGAACAGGACTACAATCTGTACCACAGCTGTATGGATTAAATACGTTAAAGAGAGCTGGGTGGAGTACTAGACATATAATAATAATTCAAGAAATATCCTAGACTCTTACAAACATTTATTTGTAATATATGTACATATATGTTTTTACACAAATGAGCGTACACACCACGAGTTCCCTGAAACGACTGTTTCCACTCCAGGCCACACGCAGTCCCTTATCAGAATGCTTGTATAGCATTCCATTGCACACAAGCACCATCATTTATTCAAGCAGTCCCCTACTACTGAGTACGTAGTGGTTTCCAGTCCCTTACTGCTACTAATAATATAAACAACACTGCAGTGAACATTCCAGTACTCTCGTCTTTGAGCACACGTGAAAGTCTACCTGTTCTGGAAGTGGTCCGTTGTGCTCAAAAGCACACGTGTTTTCATTTAGAGTCCCACTCCTCCAAACTGTCCTCCATGATGTGGAGGACAATTGTGTGTCCTCCCTAACTCCTCCTGGGAGCCTGGAACGAGGGCGCCAGCTTCCTATGTGACAGATGTCTGTTTAAGGAGTAAGCAGGACTGTTTTATATATCTGGCACCATAAAGTCTATGAAAATCTTAGAGATGTGGAAACATACACACACACACACACACACACACACACACACACACACACTCCAAATTAAGGAAAGAATACTGCAAACTCAAAATGAATAAATATTTAATTCAATGGCCCCCAAACAGAGAGGCAGTCCTGCAGGGAGATAAAGAGTAAAGGCTGTGACAGGCAGCGGCTGCCTTGCTGTCCTCTGCCCCACACTGTGTGACCCGGGGAAGCTGCTTAGGCTGTGTGAACCTGAACTGCTTCCTCTGTAAGATGGAAACACAGGCAATTCCTGCCACGTGGACTCCTTCTAAGGATTAAAAGATAACACATATACATATAAGTACCTAGGAACATGCCTGATACATAAGAGGTCCCCAAGCATGTCACTTACTAATGCCCTATGTCAAGAAGGCACCCACAATTCATCTCGTTGTTATTTATAAATGATATATATGTGAACTGCGGGGTGCAGGTGCATTGAATATCGTGAGATGTTGAGGTGGAGATCCCCAAGCAGGAAGAGAGCCCAGGGCCCTGAAATGGCCACGTGAGAAAGAAACAAGCTCGTGAAGATGGAGAGAAGGAGTTGACGGGGAAGTGAGAAAACTCGTGTCCTGTGTCTCTTGCTGAATGTTCTCATTTAAAATAAGGGTGGGGACCAAAGCAACAAGGGCTTGGAGAGAGGCTCCCATCTGCGGAGACATACATGTGGGGAGCTCAAGGGCATGGCTGGTGCCTCCAGTGACACTGAGTCCCGCGTGGAGAAAGGCACTGTGTTTCAGTCTCCATCAGCTCTTCTGTAATTCCACGTTGTCTGTGTGTCCCTGACTTACATTTGATTCCTGCTGCTCTGTGCCTGTCCCTCTAAAGACAAGCTCCTTGAGGGCAGTGACTTCTGCTCGTTTAATTCACTGGCGTGTCCTGAGTCTTAGGAGCGCTTGGCACATAGAAGGCTCTTAATAAACATTTGTTAACTGTGATTGAATGAAACAGGAAGTTTCGTTTGGGGGCTAATATGTCTCTAACAACCTCTAACGCTTGCTAATCTTCCTTTTTTGAAACAAGAGACAGGAGTTCTCAGGCTCTGAATCTTCCGTGGCAAGAATTTAACAGCACCTCGCTTTGGTTTCTTTGTATTGACGATGGTCAGCTGTCATGGTGGCCACGGGGCTGCACACAACATAGCTGGCCATAGTCTAGCTCTCCTCTCCCTCGTGACGCTTGGTGTGATGGCAGCCCCAGCACATTTTGAAGGTAGCCAGGCCAGTTGACTTGCTTTGGCCAATGAGATGGGACCGGAGGTGACAGGTGTCCCTCTCAGGCAGGTCTTGAAGAGACAGTGCGTGGTTTACAACATGGCCTTCCTTGCCTCGGCGGTGGTGGGAGCAGACCATGGGGTTGGCGTCGGCCTGCATCTCTGGGTGACAGTGAGGGGCAGAGCTCCCTTGCTGACCACCTTTGCATGTGTATATAATGAGAGGAAGCGCCTTGTTGTGGTCAGCTACTGAATTTTGAGGTCTTTTTTGGCCCAGTATGACCCAGCCTGGTCTGTCTGGTATCAATTCCGCTGAAGGACAGGAAATGCCCTTGGAGTGGCCAGTGGGGAGGAGGCACGGATACAGGAGTCCTGGACTCCAGTTTCCTCCATGGGCATGGCTCCTGCAGGGTCGCCCTGTCTCTTCAGGTGCCCCAGGAGGCATCTGGCCACCACATGAACTCAGAGGAGAGAAAAGAAGAAAGCCAGGGTGGCCCAGGGTGCCTCCTGACAGAGGATGGAGAAGGTCCAGCTGAGGGTGAGACCCCTAAGGGCAGGGACCCTGGCACAGTCAACCTCTGTAACCCTCCCTGAGTGTCTAAAGTGGAGCCTTGCCCATAACATCTTCCTGGTAAAGTTTGCGGGATAGATGGATTAATTTTAAGCAAGAAGGCTAATGGAATGTTTAACATTGGGGGCCCTGAAAATGGACAAACCTGGGCTCAAAACCTAGCTCCACAACGACCTGCACATGTGACCTCGAACATGCCCCTTCAGCAATCTGAGATGCAGTTTCCTCATCTCAAAAATGGGGATGCCCAATGTTCATAGCAGCGCTGTTTACAATAGCCAAGACATGGAAGCAACCTAAGTGCCCATCAACAGAGGAATGGATAAAGAAGATGTGGTACACACACACACACACACACGCACGCACACACACACACACACACACACACACACTGATATATTACTCAGGCATAAAAAAGAATGAAATAATGCCATTTGCAGCAACATGGATGCAACTAGAGATTATCACACTAAGTGAAGTAAGTCAGAGAAAGACAAATATCATATGCTATCATTCATGTGTGGAATCTAATTTACAAAAAAATGATACAAATGAACTTATTTACAAAACAGAAACAGACTTACAGATATCAAACTTATGGTTACCCAGGGGGAAACGTGGTGGGGAGAGATAAACCAGGAGCTTGAGATGAACACACACACGCTACTATATATAAGATAGACAACGAAGAAAGACCTACTGTGTAAGACAGGGAACTCTACTCAATATTCTGTGATAACCTATATGAGAAAAGAATCTAAAAAAGAATGAATACATGTATATGTATAACCGAATCACTTTGCTGTACACCCGAAACTAATGCAACATTGTAAATCAACTATACTCCAATAATATTAAAATATTTAAAAAAGAAATATTTTTCAAAGCTATAGAGAAATAAATAGACATAGAGATAACGATTTACTTAGCTGAAAAAAATGGGGATGATAGTAACATCTATTCATGAGATGATAGTGAGAGTTACATGAAGTAACATGTGCAGATCGCTTCACTTAATACCAGATGTGGGGGAGCAAAGGCCGGCTCTGCAGCCAGACACAGGTTTTAGTCCTAATCTGGTCACCCAGGTCAGTTATTTCTTCTTTGAAGCCCCTTCATTGCTAAATGGAAATAATGCTCTCAGGCTGGACATAAAGCACCTACGGCGGTGCCAGGGCGGTCAGCGCTTTCCCCAGTCACTCTTTCCGGGGGAATCCCATGGCATCCCAGCGGTCTCAGAACGAGGATGCCTGCAACACCCACCAGGGCCCGGATTCCAGCTCCCACTTTTTCAAAGTAGCAGCTCGTTATGACAAATGAAGCCGTGTAGGGGTGTTAATAGGGGGCAATGGGTTAATTTGTTACCTTTCCTGGGGTCAAATTTAGAACTTCTGTGTCACTGAGCGGGTCTCATGGTTTTGCTAAGGTCCTGTCAAAAGGCTGGTGTGGCGGGACAGGGTAGTTAATGGTGATCCACCTCTCGGGGCTGTTGGGACGAGGCTGACCGTGATCCTTTCTTTTTCGCAATGGCCCTCGGTGCAGCTGTCCTAGAGATGTTGGCACTCACAGCCGGACAGCGAGCTCAGGGCTGGAGAATTCAGAGTGGGTGTGAGAGGCTCTCAGGCCCAGAGAACTTACTCTTCGCTTCTACGGCTCTCCACCCCTAGCCCCAGCTGGAACCTCTTACCAACAGATCCTTTACAAGCTGTTATCAGTCTGATACCCAGATGTCCTGTCTTCCCCACATCTGGAAGTGGCTCTCTTTTCCAATAACATTTATCAAGCACCTACTATATACCCATGCACAGCACTTTCCCAAATGCCATTACATTCAGCCCTTCCAGGAACACTGTGAGTTATACATACGGCGTCAACCCCATTTCCCAAACAAAGCATTGAGTTTTGGAGATAATAAATAAATTACCCCAAATCAAGGGGACGATGATGTATGTTATCCAGGCCCAAAATCCAGTTCATCTTCTACCTCATTACCTTGCTGCTCCCGAAGGCGCAGAAAGTAAAGAAAACCTGCAAGGGTGACAAACTAAATGTTCAACAAGAGCTTCGGGAAGAGAGGGGGGCGGGCTGTGACGGATGGGGTCTCAGACACTGTCTGATGGTGATGGGAAGGGCGGTGCCGCTGAACAGACCTCCCCAGGGATGCTGCCCAGACTCGCCATGTGGAGGGGTTTGGAAGCTGCTCAGCAGGCCTGAACCATCACAGCATGAGAGCTCCTCTCCAGAAAAGAAAATATCCATTGCCCTTGACAAGTGCAAGTGATGCCCTAGAAAATGGTATTATTGAGCCCTAGAGCCCAACCCAGTAATTTCAGGGGAAATCAGTAGTTTCCCCATGGAACTGGGTGAGCTGCTGGGTGAGGACCTGGCCACCCATCCTGGGTTGCAATAGGCCATGGAGGCTGAAAGGGTTGGGCCCTGCTCTGTTGCTCTGCTCTCCTTCTGAGGGGCACAGGAGGGTTCCCTGTGCACGCAGCACTGGGGGGTTGGGAGTGGGGGCCCAGTCACTGTTCACTGTGGTCACCCCAGCCTCCCCCTGTCCAGCTCAGTGCTGTGTCCAGTTCAGGACCCTTTGGCAGCTCTCCTGGAAGGTAGCAGCTGTACACCTAGCTTCTCTCCCAGCCTCCTTTTCCCCCACCTTCCCCTGCAAAGTTAGAGGATGCAGAGCCATGCGACGTGAGAAATCTTTGAAGAATGACCCTGGAGCTATTTGGCCTGCAAAAGAGAAGACTTGTGGGGTATAATGCCACTCTCAAGTCTGACAAAGGGGCAAACAGACTCTATGTGATGCTGGGAGGCAACACCAACATTGATGGGCCAAGTATCAGGGATGCGGTGGAGGATGTGCTGGAATGAGAGATTTCAGGTCTCCCTGAGTAGCACCGAGACTGCCCCATTGCACTGCGCTTCCTTTCCACCTGTGAAGATTCGCTGGCACAGGGATGGTGGTAACTTTCCTATTAAACCCAGCAGCTTGGAGGGAGGTGTCAGGGAAGATGGAGGCCACATCAGGGTTTGGAGGAAAGGAGTGCTATGATCCATTCACAAGGGCTGGGGATGTGAGGGGACCTGTGCTCGGCACTTGCTATCTCTGGCCTGGCACTGCTCTATGCACTGGAGAATTCTCAAAAATGGTGCATGAAATGGAATGGCTTTGCCTTGGATGTGCTGAGCTGCATCCAGCCATGACAGTACGTCTTCTGATACAAACTGCCGGGGCCCTGAGACCCCTCTCCTACAGGTGGGCTGGGAGCAAAGTGGGAGCCTGCAGGGGGTCAAGTTACATGGTCTCCAGCCACGCAGGAGGATGTAAAACCCACATGCGTGCATGTGACCGTCATCTGTCTGGAGAGAAATGCTCACAGGCTCCCTGATAGAACCTGAGCGTAGTTTATTCATGTCAGTTGACTTCAGGTACGTGAAGTACAGAGTGCCTTTAGACAAGCCCAGAATAATTAGAAGACAGAGGAAGGACGTGGATTTTGGCATCTGACTCACCTAATTTTAAGTCAGTTTTGCCATATCTTGCAAGTGTGTCCTCTGTCACCCTCGAGACTCTCATCTGTCCATGGGGCCCAGTGAAAGAACCTCCTACACAGGTTGATGTGGTGATTACACGAGGTGACGCAGGGAAATCAGTTTGCCCAGGGCCTGGTTCATGTCAGGTTTAACAAATGGTCGCTATGCTAATTAATATAGTTTTAATAAAATGCAGTCCCCTGGGAGCCTGATTGAGTGGAAGGATGGTAATAATTTGTAATCAGCCTGTCAGCAGTGTCTATGCAAGTGGCTACCTTCTGAAGAGTTCCAAATCACCTATTTCACGGAGCCATTGAGACATCCTTCCTACAAACGTGATGGCACTCTTGGGCTAAACCAAACTTCTCTCCAGAGGGGGAAGCAGTACACGTCTCCTAATCACCTGCTCTGGACCAGGCACTTTCCCTTCCAGCCTCTCATTAAGCCTCTCGAGGGCTGAGATGGAAGTGTTATCATCTCTGTTTTGCTGGCGAGAGGACACAGTGCTTTCCCTGGGGCTCCAGGGCTGGTAAGGGGCGTGGCAGGGGTGCAGACCCAGTTTGCTTGATTCTCCATCCAAATCACTTCCCATGACCCACAGTTGCTTCTAGAGAGAACCAGGGTGCCCCTGAGTCCAGGCTGTGCCCCAGAATCACCCCAGAATCTTAATCGGGGTGGTTTCCCCACTAGTCTCAGTCCCACAGATGGGGCCGACCGGGGATCCCCATCCCTTGCATGTGGCGGCTTTTCTCGCTGAGCACCAGAGCTGCTGGGAGTGGGTGAGCGGGGAAGGTAGCTTTGAAGTCCTCCCTCATGCTGAGCTGCAGAAAGCACTTGCTGTCTTATGCAGAGAGCAGTTGAGGATATCAAAGGGAAGATGGGATGTTAAATTTTGAGTGATCAGTGTTTAATAATCAGAGTTGTAAGCTGTCATGAGTGATGCTCCAGGAGGGATTCTGCGTGAATTACAGGGTTTGCAATGCAATGTCTGGGGGAGGATCAGCCCTCCAGAGTCCCCGAGTGGAAGCTCTGGTGCAGGGCCCATTCATGGACGTGTCTTGGGGGCTTGACCAGAGCGTGGGCATGGTTAGGGAAGAAAGGGTGAGGATACAGCCTCCCTCTGCCCCTGGAGTACCCCTTCCTGCACTGATCATTCATTCAGCAGGTGCTTTCAGGGTAACTAGGTGCAGATGGAGGTCCACGTGGCCAAAAGAACCTACGGATCTAGCACTTGACAGGAAACATCTATTTGATTTTTCACCAAAACTTCTCTGGAAAATGCCAGCCTTGCCACAAGGCACCAAGGGAAGGGGTAAGTGTCACCTCTGTACTGAGGCAAGGGGCAGTGTGGATTCCAGAGACAGTGATGCTGGGATGGAGGTGGCCTCTTACCCTGCAGGTAAGGCCAGGCAATGTACACTGGTTTTCCTTTCCCTTCTGGATATCCTAATATCAAGTGAGTTCTGTCATTTACTCGGATAGCTCAGAAGAGAGGAGAGAGAGACCATATCCCCTTGCCTTGTGACCAGCAGACCCCAGCAGATCCAGGCCCCAGTCTTCCCAGGACCATGAGAAATGTACTGTCCACCGTTGCAGACTACCACTGCAGCAGAGAACATAGGCATGAGTTCCAGGTCCAGGCCTGTTTCCTCTGGAGCTCACACTTTCTCAACAGGGAGGCCATGGACAAGGCCATGCGTGGGGAGGAGCTCTCCTTAAAAGCTTTTTTGGCTGGAGAGCAAGAGACAGGCTGAGGTGTCCCCCTCTTCTTCTGTGGCCAAATTCGGGCATCACAAGAAAAACTAGAGAGGCTCAAGTGAGTACCAGGGGATCCAGCCGAGCCCAGGGTTGTGGAGAGAAGCAATTGGCACGAGGGCAAACCTGGAGCTCCAGCCACCTGTGTCAGGCGGGGGTGCTGGACTGCCCGCGGGCGCCCGCCATCTCCTCAGCAAAATGCAATTTCACAACTCTTTGGGGGATAAAAGATTTTATTTACTTCTTTTCCAAAGCTTTGGAATTCTTTCTGAACATCAAATAGCTTCTGGCAAACACATCCTGATGAGTAACACGGAGTGAAATAGAACCAGATGGGCACACACACTCCGGGCTGTGCACTGGAGGAGGAAAGGCAAATCCCATTTGGAATGAGGTCAGGCCCCGGGCCACAGGAAGTCCACTGGGAGGGGTTACAGCCTTCCCCGGGGGCATTCAAGGTCCCCTGGACCTTGCCAGGAGACGGGGCCATGCCGCCTGCTGTCTGCCTTTGCTGGGAAGAGAAATGAGGAGAGGCCCCAGCAGCTGCAGCCCGGGAGTGCCCATCATGTCCCACTGGCAGCGATGGCCGTGAGAGGCCCTGGGGCAGGGACTGGGGTTGCGTGGTGGGGAGTTAGGGTGCCTCGGTGTTACGTAGAATCCTGGTGAGGTGGGCTCAGCTAGCTGCCTAAACAATACCCATCTCTCCTTTCTTTCTTGCAAATGGAACCCCTGAATTTGTTCAAATCAGCTGAAGCACTACATTCCCCAGGCCCACTTTCAACCAGGGAGACCCTGTGACTCATCCGGCCAATGAAAGCTGCAAGCGTCTGAAAGGGGTGCCTGGAAAGCTTGCTTTTCTCCTATAGGCACTGTCCCTTCCTCCTTGCCACTTCCTTGATCTCCAGGAACATGGACATGACCCTACACACCAAACATGGTGGACAAGATGGAGAAGCCCAGACTTCAATGGCTTCATGGAGCCCCCTTACCTTGGACCCTGGCCCTCTGGACAAAATGTTTAATGAGAAAAATAAACCACTCTTCAATTAAGCAGGTGTTCTTTGGATTCTCCATGACACACAATCCAAAGCAAATCCCACACCAGAACTGGCAGCTCCAGTACTGTACAGGCTCCCAGGATTTGCTACTCTTTCCTCCTCGAGCTCGACTTCCTCTCCAGCTGCCATGCCATCTCCCACAAGATATCACACGTCTGCAACCACTGAGGCCTCAGGCCATCCCATTCCTATCCCATCTGAGACGTTCGGCCGTGATGTTCCGTCTCACCCCTAGTACCTCTTCCATGCCAAGGTCCTGTCTCTTCAGGCAGAACCAGGACGTTAGATTCATGGATCTTGGCTATAAGATGGCAGCCCTCTAGTTTGTTCGCTACTGAGGTGTTTCAACATGGGACTTTCTGAGTTACTATGGGGCACATCCAGGGCAAAGCAGAATGAGTTTGTCACCTTAAGATGTCAGAGCCTCACAGGAACTTGGGGAGCTGGTCCGGTAGTTTTACACATGGACTCTTACTAGCAGAACCATTTGTCGGACGAAATCTTAGGTGCAGCCCCAGTATATAAAACAGCCAGACGGGACTGCTCTGGGAAAGTCCTGGAGATTCCACCAAGCGTTACTAGAAATCGTTGTAGCCTGGAAGGGAAGTGACACGTCCAGTCACCCAGCAAGCTGGAGGCAGAGGCAGAAGTGGCAGCTGCGGTGACTATTGCCCTAGGATCTTGCCTCCCCGAAACGAAGGCTCTGAGATTGAACCTGTGTCTACCCTCTCCTTTCTTCTTGCACCGTCCCCTCCTCCGCTGCACCACCAACTCTTCGTCATTCATCCACCTGAGTAATCTTTCTCAAAGATGAATCTAATGATGTGTTCTCCCATTTAAAACACTTTTGCTAACTCCGTGTTTCACTCCATGTTACTTCACTTGACAGCCAAGGCCCTAGCCTCTGGCTCCATCCTCACCCTCAGGCTCATCTTTCACCACTTCTGCCCTCCTGAGGACCCTTTGCCTCTCCATGCTTCACCCTCATGCCACATCCAGTCCCCTGAGGCCCTCTCCTTTCCCTGAGCACTGGGTGGGTGCCCCTTCGTGATCCTGAGCCTATGCACGTGCTGTCTCCCCGCCCCTTTCCTCTCTGCCCTTGTCAGCCTGGCAACCCCTGCCCATCTTGCCTCTTTTTCAAGGCCGAGCTCTTTTGCCATCTCCTCTGTGAAGACTTCCCTGACTGCCTCCTCCCTAGGCCACAATGCCTGGGTCATCTGGTGTTGCAGCACTGGGCCCACTGCCTTTCCCTGTCTGTTTACTTAACTGGTACCAGACCCAGGCTCTGAAAGGGCTGTCAGCATTAGGTCCCCAGGGCCGACACATAGTTGCTTGTAGTCAGTTGTTGAATGAATGAATGAATCAATCAATCATTCAATGAATGAATGAACGAATGAGTTTCCTCCAAACGGGGTATGTATTATTTTAATTACACAACTGTTGGTGGGAATGTAAACTGGTGCAGCCACTACGGAAAACAGTATGGAAGTTCCCCAAAAAGCTAAAAATAGAGTTGCCATATGATCCAGCAATCCCACTCCTGGGCATATACCCAGACAAAACTATAATTCAAAAAGATACCTGCACCCCTATGTTCACAGCAGCACTAGTTATCATAGCCAAGACATGGAAGCAACCTAAATGTCCATTGACAGATGAATGGATAAAGAAGATGTGGTATATATATATATACACTTATATATATATAATGGAATACTACTCAGCCATCAAAAAGAATGAAATAACGCCATTTACAGCAACATGGGTTGACCTAGAGATTATTGTACTAGGTGAAGTAAGCCAGAAAGAGAAAGACAAATACTGTATGATATAACTTATATGTGGACTCTAAAATATGACACAAATGAACTTATTTACAAAACAGAAACAGACTCACAGACATAGAGAACAATTTGTGGTTGCCAAGGGGGAAGGGGGTGGGGGAGGGAAGGATTACGAGTTTGGGGTTCACAGATGAAAACTATTACATTTAGAATGGATAAACAACAAGGTCCTACTGTACAGCACAGGGAACTATATACAATTTCCTCTAATAAACTATAATGAGAAAGAATATATGTATATACGTGTAAATGAATCACTTTGCTGTACACCAGAAACTAACACAACATTGTAATTCCACTATACTTCAATAAAATTTTTTTTAAAAAAGAACAAAAAACAAAACAAAAGAAAAACCAACAGTAATGCACATTTGTCATGTTTTGTTGGCTGCCCCCCCCACCCCCGCCCTCCACCTGACACTCTCTCACTAACAGTGGCCTGATTTCCTTCCGGAACTTGCCTCTTCTACATTGTGTGTGGTCTTGGTGGAGGGGAATTCTAGTCTTCTGCCTCCCATTACAAAAGCCAGCTTTTTACATCTCCTGGTCTACCCTAGGGAGCAGGCACATGTCCTGACATCTCTCCTGGGACTTTGCATCTGGAATGAGTGACACAGGGTGTCAGCCAGGCTTATTGGTTGCTGGCAACAGAATCCAACCTGGTGAGATTGAAGCAGGAAGGGGGATTTATTCAAAAGGAGGTGAGGTGGCCCACAGACTCACTGGGAAAGATGGGAACCAGGCACAGAAACAAAGAGGCCAGACCACAGCTGGCCACAGGCAAACCATCCTCAAGAAGCCAGTGCAGTGAGGACCATGCTACCACACCACTTGCCCGGGCACTGACCAGTGGTGCTCCCGGAAGTGAATTTTGCTGCTGCAGTTGCTGTCTCCAACCTCTTGTCACCAGCAGAGATGTGCCTTGCCCCTGTTCCGTGGCCTTCTTGCTCCTGGCTCGCTGTATGGGTGGGGGGCTTGGCGGTTGACCAGTCTGGGCAGGAGCCCCCGTTCCCTAGCTGCAAGGGATGCTGGGACCACGCCAATCCATCACTCCCGGTCCACACTGGGAGGCTGACTCTGCCTCTTCCCCTAAAGACCTTTAAGATAGAGAATTTCTCAAGCCTGGGAAGGAGGGGTCATCAGATGATGGACAACCAAAAAGAATGGCAAAAGCCACCGAACCCAGAGACAGAGGAGAAGATTGGAGGTCATTCGTCTCAGCCGTGGCGGCATGTAGACCAGATGTTTCCTGCTACCAGGTGGTGGCTGTGGTTCTTAATCTAGGCCCTCGGGAGAGGCCTGGGCCCCCACCCCTCTCCAAGTCTGCTTCTCTGGGCTCCTGTCACTTCTGTGAGCTCCCGACATCCTGCCAATAAATTCCTTTTTGCTTAAGTTAACCAGTGTTAGTGTCTGCTGGCTGCAGCCAAGCAACGCTAAGTGAAACCACATGTAAACACGAGTCCAAACTGCTTGTAAAACACTAAGGCAGCCTTGATAAGGCCGTAGGCTTCCTGACACCCCCCTGGCCAGCATTCTTCCCCAAGGGAACCACTGGTATGAGCTGGATGTGTGTGTCCCAGAGCTTACTGGTCATGCTTCTATACAAATGTGTGAAGCCCTAGTAAATATTTCCTGGAAATAATGTTCTATCTCATTGTGCCTAAGACATCTCCAATTGTAAGACATGCCATTGTTTTATGTGCTACCAAGAAGGAAGAAAAAGTTGCCAGTGAAACCATGACTCAATGTTAAGATGTATCAATTATAAACCACATCTCAATTGCTGGTTTAAGATGTGGAAAAAAGATGTGTATGTTAGAATAGATGAAATACGGTCATAGCAACAACTAACTTATTTAGCCCTTACCGTGGGCCAGGCATTCTCATAAGTACTTTGCTCACTTTAACTCAGGTAATCACTTACTCCATTAAATAATTTCTTTCCTTTTTTTTTTTGGCTACTTTGAGTCTTCGTTGCTGCGTGCAAGCTTTCTCTCGTTGTGGCGAGCAGGGGCTACTCTTTGTTGCAGTGCACGGACTTCTCATTGCGGTGGCTTCTTTCGTTGCAGAGCACGGGCTTTAGGCACGCGGGCTTCAGTAGCTGTGGCATGTGGGCTCTAGAGCGCAGGCTCAGTAGTTGTGGCGCACGGGCTTAGTTGCTCTGCGGCATGTGGGATCTTCCTGGACCAGGGCTCAAACCCGTGTCCCCTGCATTGGTGGGCAGATTCTTAACCACTGTGCCACCAGGGAAGTCCCAACTCCATTCAATAATTTCTTGAGGTGGAAATATAATTATCCGTATTTTACAGATGAGCAAACTGAGGTACAAGAAAGTTAGACTATTGCCTAAGGTTACAAATTTAGGAAGCGGCAGAATGATGATTCAGAGAAATTCTGGATTTAGAGGTTGCTCTCCTCACCACCAATGTTCAGTGTTCTGTTTGTGAGTGCATGTGCGCATCGTGTCTGTGCATGACTATATGTGCATATGTGTGTGTACGTTGTGTGTCTCTGTGTGTGCTTGTGTGCATTGTGTCTGTGTGTGCATATATGCATCGTGTGCCTGTGTGTGTACGTGGGCCTGAGTGTGTATTTGCGTGTGCGCATGCACATGTGTTTTTTCACTTCAGGAGGATCATCTTATATGTGCATTCTGCACTGCGCTTTGTTCATTCAGTACTATCCTGGAGACCCTTCTGTCTTGTACCTAAGTTTCTCCCCCAGTCTTTCTAACTGCTGAAATATAGACCCGCCATAAGGCCTCTAGACATTCTCGCACTCATAGGCATTAAGGCTGTTGCCATTTCTGACTCTGCCTAACAAGCCTGCAATAAACATCCAGCAGGGCTCCGCGAGCACGCGCGTGAGTGTTTCTCTCAGGTAGACGGACAGAAGTAGAATCGGTGCATCAGGACACACGTGCATTCTGAGTGTTCAGAGATAAGCCACCCTCCCCCCGCCCCACCCTTCTTGGTTCACCTTCCATCGCTCCGCTGGTGGAGCGGTAGATGGTAGACTGGACATATGTGTGTACTCCTACCAGTGCCTGCATACGATTTCTACCCCAGACTCCTCCTTACCAAATCTGCAGGCCATCTCACACCTCACCTTCCTCGGCAACTGAGGCATTTGCACCGCTGACCTACTCCTTGTCCTGGACATCCTCTCCTTCCCTTGAATGGGAAAACCCACAGCCTTGCCACTATACATTTCAATTCCTGGTCGCCAACTCCTCCCTCCTGGCCTGGCATCCACGTTGCCTAGAAATGAACTTCCCAAGGCGAGTGGCAAGGGATGTTAAAAGGCATTCTCAGGTGACAAGAAAGGGCACCTTGGTAGACACTGGGAAAATTGAAGTTGCTGCAGGACTTCTCAGGGTCTTTACTGAGTGAAGCAAAATGCAATTGCAATCTCCGGTGAACTCAGGACACCCAAAGAGGGGCAGCCCCAATTGGCTCCATGACCAGCCAATAGAAGTGCACCCTGAGTCAGCCAGGAGCATCAGCAGCTTTGGATCTTCCTCTCCTCTTGCTCCCCACTGTGGCCCTGGCACCCTGGTCCTCCCTGGGGCCCCTATCACCTTTCTAGGTCTGCCTGTACCATGCCCCACCCTCCACAGTCCTCCCTGGGTAACTCAGAGGAAAGAGGGCTAGCTAGGGGCAGAAGATCTGGTCACCTGAAGCTAAAGGCCTTGGGCCAGTTACTTAACCTCACTACGCCTCAGTTTCCTCACCTGTAAAATGGGGGGAAATTCAGTAGCCATCTGGGATACTATTGTGCATTAGTATAGAGAGAACAGACCGAAAAGTGCTTTGCACGAAGTAGGGCCTCAATGAACCTCTGCTAGAGGGAAGCAGTAGAACTGAGTTCCAGATCCCTCCACTGCCCACTCTCTGTTTGTCCCTGACCACGTCACCCTCTTCCTCAGGATCTCTGCTTCTTCATTTGTTAGTGGAGGCACCTGGACCACAGTGGAAGGCTAGGTGAGTCCCTACCTTCAGAGGATCCCAGCCTATGTCTTGGTCAACCTGGGTCTCCCAGAGCCTGGCATGGAAACTACCATGGAGCACTGCTCAGTGAAGTGGGGTGAGCTGGGCTGAATACAGGGGTCCCCGGAAGGAGAAAGAGGCACTGGCAATGCATCAACAGGGCAGACAACAGCAATGGGACAGGCTCCAAGCAGGCGGTAGGGGCAGAGATGTGCCAGGCAGGGAGCCTCCTTGCACTCCTGAAACACTCAGGGGTGTCACTCAGATCGCTAGGAATCTAGAAGAGTGGGGAGGAATTTAGGAAAGGTTTCACGAAGAGGGAGCAACTCGAGATCAGCCTGGAATGACGGGAAAGATTTTACTCGGCCCCAGGGAGCAAAATTGGATATTGCAAGAGTGATGTTCACAGAGCAGTCACAAGTGGAGAGAGCAGAGCAGGGGGTAGAGCTTTAGTGGTGACGATTCAGGCATCTGTGCAGATGTCTGGGGACCTTCACTCTGCTCCGGAGTGAGGCATGCCCAACTTCCCTGCCCCGCCTGAGCAGAGATCAGATCTGTCTCCCTGGCAAACAAAGCCAAGGTCTCCCGCCCCCTTCCCCAAGCTTGCGCAAGGAGAGCAGCAGTGTGGGCTTAACCATCCCCCAGAGAAAGAGGGAGTCTCCTCTCGACAGAGACAAATGAGACGTGACATCCTCCTGGCTCTGCCGCCTGGGAGACCCAGGCACCCCTCACGCCCATTACGAGCTTCCTTCCTCTGCTCCCTCATTATCTCTGCTGGGGTGTCCTCAGGCCAAAATAACGTACCCACCCAACCCCTGCCCCTACCTGGGTATCATTATGACGACTCCCACTTGAAATTATTTGTTTTTCTCTATTGATCTTGGTTCGACACTGGAAAAATGTATTCTTTGTAAGGCATTCCCAAGGGCTTAATTTGTCCGTGTTGGAAGCCTTTTTTAATAGGATTCTGCCCCATTGTTTATTCTGAACATTGAGTTCCGAGAGCTGAGATTCAGCTCTTTTAATAGAAACTCATTACTGGGGTCCCTCTGCATCAGAAAGCTGATACTGGCGCTGTGAGGAGGAAGCAAATTAGGAGGCTGCCAAGGGCCCGTCTGATCGGAAGGCCCCCTGGGAGGCAGAGTCACCATCCAGCCTCCACCCCCCTCCTCCTGTTAGAGGGACCTGAAGAGTGATAGCCACCAGGCCAGGCAGGGAGCTCCCAGGCCTGTGAGCCTGCCCCAGAGCTCACTGGTGACCCAGGAAGCCTTCCATCCCTGACTAGCTTCAGCTCTCAGAAGCTCTTCCTACCTGGAACAGACACTAGTCTGCTAGAGCAATGTTTCCCGAAGTATGACCCACAGTAGCTCCACATCAGAATCCCCTAGGGTGCTGCTGTAAATTCAGGCTCCCAGGTCTCCTCCAGACAGTACTCCCCTGCCATGTGGCTTACACCTCAGGGGGCTCCCTGCTTTGGAGGGCCTTCCTGGTGCCCAGGACTGGCCGGGTTTATAGTGTTATCCATATGGTGTTCCCATGCCTGGACCTGGTCCCGTATGAATCCCAATCCCCACTTGTTTCTCTTCCTCAGAGACTGTGTACCCCCGCTACCACCACCCCACTGCCCCCATGGGTTGACCAGATGCCCTAGAGAGCTCCTAGCACTCACATATATGGGGTCATCCCAGGGCCCCATGGTCGGGCCCCGTACCAGGCAGAAAGCTTGGCAAATGAATTGCTCCCACCAGCCAGCAAAGTATTTCTTTCACAGGATCACATGAGATTGGGCCAGCAGAACGGTGCTCACATGATTTTGAGCGACTCAGAGTGTTTTGCCTCGCCTGCAAAAAAGAAAAAAAAAAAAAAAAAAGGTAGTGGCCTGGGGCCCTGTATGCCCTACGGGCAGCCCTGCCTCAGACCCACTAAAATAGTATTATAGCATTGAAGAGGAAACTCAGGAATCTGTATTTTTACAAATGCCCCAGGGAATCCTAATGCTTGCTGAAGTTCAGAATCTACTGGAAGTGTGGTGGTGAAAGGGAAAGAGAGTGGTTTTTAGAGTTACTAAGAACTGGGCTCAAGCAGTGGTTTGCAGCTAGCCAGTTGGGTGACTAAGAGCAAAGTACTAAACCTCTCTGAGTCTCACTTTGCGCTCATAAATATTTTCGGTCCATGGCGGCTTTAAGAGCCCTTTTAGGAGCAAAGGAGTCTTCAAATCTTGCATGTGTAAGGCTGAGACCACGCCCAGTTCCAAACCCAACATATGGCAGGGATCTAAGCAACAATGTCTGGTATCATTCGATCAGTCAACAAGTATTTATTGAAACCCTACTATGTGCAGGGCACTGTGCTCAGCGGTGGTGAGACAAAACAGGCTCAGTCCTTTGCCTTCATAGGGGAAGACTGATATGAACACATGAAAGACATTTCATAAACATTTATTTAGTGGCAGTAGTGATTGGTCCTACGTGAGGCAGAGCAGCATGGCATGGAGAGCAGGGGACGTGCTCATGTAACCAACTGAGGGTGAGTGAGTGAGGGCTTCTCTGAGGAGGTGAGGTATCCCACTAGGACCTGGAGGTAGAGCAGGACTTGCCAGGTGAAGAGAGAGACCATGTGTACTTTCTGGTCTGGTTTCTGCATTTCGGGGGCCCCTTCCTCTCCCAGAGACAGCTCTTTTTGGAAGTAAAGATGATCGAGTGGACAGCTGCCCTGCACAGAATCCGGATGAGCTCAGTGGGTTTGCAGAGGGCACGCAGGCAGACGCATGGCATCGCCGAGGTCTGAAGGTGTGCCAGCCACGGACCAAGTGCGTCCCACGTGCCATCTCATCAGATACCCACAGTAGGTCTTCATGTGGGTTTTATGGTTACCCCCATTTAACAGATGAGGAAGTTGAGGCTCAAAGGGGATAAGTAACTTCTCACCTAAGTAGGGTCACAGAGCTAATAAACAGTAGAGCCAGGATCCAAGCCTGGGCAATGTGACCTCTCCTGCCCCTAGGCTAAGGACCCCATGCCCCACCTGTGACACTGTCTTCAGAACCCACTCGGGGGGGAGGTCACTTTTCCGTGTAGAGAAGGATCGAACGCAGCTGAAAGTCACCTAAGAGAGAGTTGATTTGAATGATATGAAACTGCACAAAATGTGCAGCCAGCAAAAGGGCTGGAGAATAGTGGACCTGAGATCGCATCTTGACAGCTTCCAGGACCCAGCGACCCCATTTACAAGACGAGGAACTTGGAGCAAGGCTGTGGTTCCCCAAATGTGTTCCTTAGAGCTCTGGGCTCCCTCAGAGGTGCCTCAGGGCTGCCCTGGCTGGGTGCTGGGCTATCGCTCCCATCAGTCCCCCCAGATAAACACCACGGCTTCCCAGCAGGCAGTTTTGGAAGACAGCCTCTGAGGCTGTGACAGCACAGACGATCATTACAAGCTTTACTTCTTTAACATCACTCTTAAGTCAGTCAGCATTCGTGAAGCACACATCACAGTGTGAGCTGGGTGTGGAGGATCCAGACAGGTCCCTGCCCTTGAAGAGCACCTAGGCCAGGGGAGGAGGTACCCAGATCCAGTGCCCAGGTAACCAGGTGCCATGAGCCACAGGGAGGGTCCTTCCCTGCTTGGGCAGAAGCTCAGAAAAAGGCAGAGGCCAAGTTGGTATTTAAACCCAGGATTCTTGGCACCAAGTGCCGTGCTTTCCCCCCACCCTACCTGCATCAGGTAATTTGATCTGGGCATCAATGAAATGACCATTTAATGGAATAAGAAGATCTAGGTAGAGTCTCGGGGGAGAGTGGAGCTGCAGCGACAGAGGCAAGGGGGGAAGGCAAGAACCGAATCATCAGACAGAGGCAGAGGATCAGGGCAGAATCTGTAGCCAAGCTGGGTTTGAACAAGAGCTCCTGACGGTCATGGTCAAGTGCCTGCTGCTGGGGAGGCAGGATTACCAGGGCATCTACTCGCCTATTACAGTAACAACCCTACCAATAATAATCGCTAATATTTGTTGAGCACCGTATCAGTCAGGAAGAGTCTGGGTGCTGCAGCAATAAGTGGCTACAAAACCTCAGAGCCTTTACCACAACAAAGGTGTGTTTGCTGCTCACACAACGTTCATTGTAGATCCTGGCAACTCTCCAGGATGGGTGATCTCCATGCAGTGACTCAGCCACACAGCTGACAGGTCCTTCACCATCCAAAGCTGCCCCATGTGACCTTCTCGGTCACGGCTACAGCAGGAGAGACTGGCTTTTCATGATCCCAGTTCAGAAGTGACATCTGTTACTGCTGCTCAGATTTCATTGTCCTGAACGTGGCACTTGGTCCACTCAACTTCAAGGGCATTGATTAAGCACCTTACATAGGTTATTTCCCTTTGCATATAAGGAAACGGAGACACAGAGAGAATGAACAGAAAGAACTTAACCAAAGCCACACAGCTAGTAGTGGAAGACTAATAAATTAAACCCAGAAGGTCTGGGGGCTTAACCCTCATTCTACTTCCTCCCAGACTCTCAGTGGTCATTGGTACTTCAGAAATGGGCAATCCGTTGTCAGAGTGCCGTCCTTCAGTTAGCCCAATGAAGGCATCCATGTCCTCTTGGCATTAGATAAATTCAGAGAGGGATGCCATGCTCCCCTGTGGCTTGGGACCATCCCTAGCCATGTGGAAGAGAAGTCGACAGACTAAAGTGTTTCTCATGAGGAAGGGAGGCAGGTGCCATGGAATTGCAAATCTGCCGTGAGTGGCTTCTGATGGCACGGTGGTGGGGGGAATGGGGGAAGGGGGTGCTCCCTGGAAATCGTACAGCTTGCCAACCAACTCTTCAATCACAAATTCCAAGTGCAGGGGGTTATAAACAGATCATCACTGTGGTTCAATCCATGCACTGGGGTCTGAGATTTCCATTTCAGGACAGGGGAAATAATAAGTAACCACTGACTAGCATATCCAGGTTTATTGACTTGAAAGGTCATATATTGATGGACAAAAAGCCAAGGTCAATATTTGATTTTAAGGAGCAATAAATCTTGATATCCATGAAAAGAAGCGTTAATGCAGGTGCTGTTGGGGGGGGAGAGGGATGCCTTCGCGGCGAGGGACTCCTCCCTCCTCTGTGGTGGGTGAAGGGCACTCTTGTTTGGTTGGAATATTAGGAAGGAAGCCTGTGTGTGTTTAGCAGTTTTTTAGGTAGCTCCGGGTGGGTGCATGTTTTGAAGAAAGCAAAAAAGAGAAGCGTGCACTGTTTTCAGAGGACTGCCGTTTCTGTCCCTGTTCACACAGACGGAAGAAAAATACCTGCCTTGCACACTATCCCTGCTGCCTGCTCCCCCCACCTGCCAGTATCTGAGATTTACCTCCACTCGCGCTAAGTTGAGATGTGCTGGAATTTCCCTTTGTCTGCTTTCCAACTCTCTACCCACCAATCCTTCAGTGTCTTCATCTCCCCATGCAGATTTGGGTGCATTCCCAAAGAAAGGCATGACACTGAAACCACAGGTGATGCAAACCCTTCATTATCTGCCTTAAAGAGGCGACTCGCTCCATTCTCCTCCCTATCCAGGCCCCACTCTGGGCCCCGACCCCACCTCATCCCTCCACTTCACAGTAGGGCCACCCAGACCGCTTGCCAGCCCTGTCCAGTTGGGTATCTTGGACCCTCGTGAGTTTGCTTGTGCTGTGGCCGCTGCCAGAAATCTCTTCTCCTTTTGCCCCACCCTGTACACCTCCTCCTGGGGATATTTTGCTAATGCCGAAACTCCCTGTTTGACACTGTCTCCTTGGTAAAGCCCTCTCTACCCCTCCCAGGCAGAGCAGCCTCCTCCTTCCGTCTATCCCCCCATCCCTCCATCTACCCCTGTATCCCTCCATCCCTATTCTAGCTCTTGCTTCCTTCCTTGAACAATTTTTGCTCACATGTCCATTGGTCTTCATTTTTCCTGGATTGAATGCTTGAAGGACAGGGCTGGTCCTTAATTCTGAATCCCCATTGCCTGGCTGTAGTAAATACCCAGTATGTTTGCAGAATGGGTGGCTGGACAGTGGGAAGGACAAATAGACCAGGTAAGGGACTCTCAGCAGAGCTTGGGCAGGAGGAGGGAGGGGGACGCAGGGCCTGTAGGGACTGGGGAGGGGCAGGGGGCGCCCCCAGGCAGCGAGCACAGGAGGCTGCTGACCAGCATCCTGTCTGGCCCCTCATCCTCACCGGCAGCTGCCCTGACGGTATTAATCAAGGCCAGAGCGCGTAGAAATATCAGTCCACTGTGTTCTATTCAAGTTCCCTGGAACTAAATTATGTTGTCAGGATTGGACAGAGCAGGAATGGAAAAGACCAGGCTGGATGACATGGGGCTGTTAAAAGGAGATGAATGAGCCCAGTGGTTTCCATTCAATTTTTCAAGGTTTCCCAAGGCAAGTCTGACAAATACCACCTTATGATTCTCAGGCACCCTGCACAGTGCCTCTTACACTCTCATTTTTTTATTTCTGCCTGTCCGATTAGAAGGACAAGGGATTCTTCTTTCTGTCTCGCATATGGGGAAATGGAGGAACTGGGGTGAGGGGAGCACTTTGACCAGAGTGAAGGTCAGGCCAAGGTCAGGGCATAAATCAGTGACACAGTCAGCAGGAGGATGCAGACCTCTGAGTTCACAGTGAAATGCACTCTCCATTACCCCACCTGCTCAGCTTCCTCTACAAAATGCAACTGGCCAGACCTGCCTCTCAGGGCTGCTGCAGAGCGTCAGGGAGAAAATGCACCTGAAAACACTTTTAACTGAAACAGTGCTGTTCATTCATTCAACCGGCATTTTTTGAGTACATACCACATACCAAGCCATGTTAGCACTTCGTATTTAAGAGTTTTCATAAGGATGTAGAAAGAGGCTGAGAACTAGAAATGGATACATACGGGTTTTACATCTGTCTCACCACTCGGTAGCTGTGTGATATGGGGTTGGATATAAAACCTCTCTGATCCTCTTCAGGTGATTGTCGGGATGGAATCAGTTAAAGACAGGACAGCATCCATCACGGCACCCATCAACTTTCTTTCCTATGAGGAAGAAAGTTGTAAATAAGAACTTATTGAATCTGAATGTGTCCTCCCACAGAAAAGCAAGTGTCTCTCTTTCCTCTCTGTAGGAGGAGCGTCCCTGCACAGGGGATGCATGTGCCTAGCTTCCAGCTCTGCCGTGTGCTGCAGGAAACCATATCTCACAGCCCAGCCTCTGTTGTAAACAAAGGACTAATTAAATTAGCATAAGTTATTTTATGTAAATTAAAGATCCACGTTATAGCTGTTTATTGGTAGCAGCGTCAGATCTAGCCACTGCATAAGCTTGTGTAAAATTAATGTGCATAGATGCTCCAAATATCATATTATTAATAATGATAATAATGTTGATGAGGATGATAATAATGAACACATTCTCATAACACTGCCTCCCGGCTGGCTCTAAAACCTCAGCGGGGAGTGTGCTGAGTGTCACAGCTCCTCAGGGAAACAGCCAGATTACACAGCTCCTTCTCAGCCTCCCAGCCCTCACTCATCGCACCATTTTGGCTTCTACTACTGGGTTCTGCTAAATTTTGGCCTCTTCAAATCCTGTCCATCTTTCAAAGTCTTACTCAGAGCCACTTCTATGAGTCAGCCCAGCCAAACTGAACTATATAGAGCTCTCTCCCTCCTTTCAGCTTCTGAAACAACTTTTCCACATCACTCTTTTCACCTATAATCTCCTCGAACTCAGATCTGTGAGGTAGGTAGCAGGTGTACTTAGGATTCCCATTTTATAGACAAGCTAACAGAGATCAAAGAGTAGAAGCCACTCAAGGTAACATAGCTAGGAAGTTACAGAGCCAGGACTCAACTTTCCCCAGCTCGTATACACCAGAGAAGCCCCTAGCTAAGAGACTGGCACATAGTAGATATTTAATGAGTGTTTGTTAGGAAGGAGGAAGGAAGGAACACATGAAGGGATGAGTGAATGAAAATTTTGCAGAGTGTAGTCTTTAAAATCCCTTCATATAACGATGACCTTCCCTCTCTATCACCATCTATCCACGAGTCAATCCATCAATAAAACTGCATTTATTACTGACCACACATCTATAAGAATCCCCTGAGTCTAAGCCCAAACATCAGAACATCCCCGTTGCTCAAGAGAAGATGTACCCAGAGAACTTTGTGAGACATTTAGAAAGGCATCCCGCCCCAAGCAGGCGCGGTGACTGAGCCAGAGTTCGCTTCACCCTCCTGGCCAGTGGCCAGCCCACACAACCACAGGTGGCGGCCCTGGATTCAGCAAGGGTTTCAGAAGGCTAGAAGATTGAGCACTGCTGCCTCCCTCAGAGTTCCATGTCACTCTCACTCCTCATGATAGCACCAGGCAGGGACTGCCTGCCTACAGGGGTGTGTGTGTGTGCGTGTGTGAGATTCTTAAGTACCAGACATCAGGGGGTTGTAGGGCAAACGCTGGTTTCTGAACCACACCAACTTGGGTTTAAATTCTAACCCTCACCACCATCATGGATAGAATTCTGGGGACCCATGAAGCTGGATGGGAAAAATGACATGTTTCAATTACAAATGGAGGCAACAAACCACAGTCGTATTTGTGATAGCTGAGATTTTTGTCACCGTAGAAATCACGATTTCTACGGGATTCAAGTTGTTGCAGTTATTTCAAAACATTGAACACAACAGGGGTCAGCAAACTTTTTTGTGAAGTCCAGATTGTAAATATGTTAGGCATGGTGGGCCACGCATTCTCTGTTGCAACTACTCAGCTCTGCTGTGGTAGCTGTAGAGCAGCCGTAGACAATAGGAAAATAAGCGGGGGTGGCTCTGTTCCAATAAAGCTTTATTTACAAGGGGCTTCCCTGGTGGTGCAGTGGATAGGACTCCACGGTCCCAGTGCAGGGGGCCCGGTTTCGATCCCTGGTCAGGGAACAGATCCCATACGCATGCTGCAACTAAGAGTTCATGTACCACAACTAAGGAGCCTGCCTGCCACAACTAACACCCAGCACAACCAAATAAATAAATAAATATTTTTTTAAATGGTGATCCAGGTCGTAGTTTGCTGATTTCTGATATATCCAAGTCATTACTTTAAAATTAAAATAGTTATTAGAATCTTGTTATTTAGTGCCTTAACAAAGAAGCATATAATTAATTTACTATATCAGGCTTTCTTGTTATTTTGAAAACTGTATTTCAGAATCATTGGTTGCCCTTGTGAGCCTATGTATTTTGTTTTTTGCATTTAAGAAAGTTATTCTGAATTGCGGTCCACAGACTTCACCAGTCTAACCAAGGGGGTCCTTGACCCACTGGAAATAAAGAGCCTCTGTTATTTAATCTCTCTCAGCTTTAGTTTCCTCACAGCAGTGGCAAAGCGAATAATAATAATATCTATGTCAGAGAGTTTTTGCAAGCATTCAATGTAACTGTGAATATAGAAGTTCTTTGTTAACTAGAAAGAACTATAGAAATTTAAGATATGAACATTTCCACTTCCCCAGCAGTGCCTACCACAGTCCTCTGTACACAGTAGGTACTGAGCAAATGCTTGTGGCAGTGAGATTAGTTGAGCCTACAGCCTGGCATCCCTCCCCCAGGAGACTTCTTGTGCAATATGTGAGGAAGAGGGAGAGAGAAAGACTGCAGAATCCCGGAGGTTCTGAGGATTCTCTCACAATTGTCTCTGCAGAATTCCCAACCATCACATCTATTTAGACATCACACTGGGGAATGAAAAGAGGAAGGGAGAGATGGCCATGTTCTGAGCGGAGACTTCCTGCTGACGCGGCTGGTTTTAGGAGTGCGACTTTGCACAGTTTGTGAAAGCACGTGAACCTTGAAATAGAACCACGGACCTCTTAATTCATGTCTCCGTTATTTGATAAAGTATAAAGTAAATGAATGCAGAACGTTTTTCCTTTAATTACACAAGGGGGAATGGGCGGGGGGTGTGAGGCGGGCAGAGCAGAAGATTGAGGGTGAGGGGCCACTGTGATGCATTGTGCTTCCAAAGCAATTGTGCAGCACGGATGCTGCCTGCGTGAGGGCTTCTCTGAGATTTCAGTGGTGGGGAAAGAGGCTGAAGCTATGGGTCACAATGAGACCTACCCCAGAACCCAGCAGCTTCCGATCAGGTTGCATCTGAGACAGCAATGGGACAGGGGGGTCTCTGCCCTCAATAAGCTTACAGTTCAGTTGAGAAAACAGTCTGAAATGCATAAACCAGGCATCAATATTTGCTGTGTGGTTAAGACCATGTGGTTCAGTCCCAGCTCCAGCCCTGGGCGGGGGACCTGGCCTCTCTGAGCCTCACTATGCTGTCACGACAGATGTCCACCAAATATTTCCAGTTCTGCCCTCATGGAGATGGACAATGCAAATAAACCTCCGAGTAAATAATATGTCAGACGTGGGACCTTGGGTCTAACCCCTTTCTCTCCTCTCTTTCCGGATTCTTTGACTAACCATCCCCTTCAAATGACTGCAGATAGATGGTCGCTCCAGGGAGCGTGGACCCGAGGCACAACCAATTTACGTGGCAGTAGTTCAGACTCATGGTGTCGCATTATTCAATTATTTAAAGCTGAAATTGTTCCTTCCAGGCTGCTAAGAGCTCATATTTTATTCAATTCGATTATGATTTGTTAAATTAAAAGTTGGTCTGGATAACAAGAGGATAACTTAAGTGTTAAGAGATGGGGGTTCATTATGGATTGAATTATGTCCTCCCAAATTTACATGTTGAAGTCTTAAGCCCCCAGAACCTTATTTGAAATAAGGTCATTTCAGATATAATTAGTTAAGTTGAGGTCATACTGGAGTAGGGTGGGCCCCTAAGCCAATATGACTGGTGTCTTTTTTTTTTTTTTTAATTTTTATCGGAGTATTGTTGATTTACAATGTGTTAGTTTCAGGTGTGTAGCAAAGTGAATCATTTATACATATCTATATCCACTCTTTTTTACATTCTTTTCCCATATAGGCCATTACAGACTACTGAGTAGACTTCCCTGTGCTATACAGTAGGTCTTTATTAGTTATCTATTTTATATATAGTAGGTGCCCTTTTTAAAAGGGGAAATTTAGATACTGACCCGGATACACGGAGAAGTCCATGTGAAGATGAAGACAGAAATTGGGGTGATGTGTCTTTGGACTTCCAAGGAAGACCAAAAGTTGCCAGCCAACCACCAGAAGTTAGCAGAGAGGCATGGAACTGATTCTCCTTCACAGGCTGGAACCAACCCTGCCCACACCTTGATCTTGAACTTCTAACCTCCAGAACTGTGAGAGAATACATTTCTGCTGTTTAAGCCATCCAGTTTATGGTGTTTTGTTACGGCAGCCCTAGGAAATGAACAGAGGTTCTAACTTGGCTTTCTCCCGGCTGAATGACTTGAACAAGTTATTAGAGAGGCAGTACAAGTAGTGGAGGGCAGGAGCTGGGAGCCCACCTGTTTGGCTTTGAATCCCACCTCTGCCACCACAAGCTGTGTGATCTTGGACAAGACTCTGAACCTCTCTGTACCTCCATCTCCTCCTCTATAAAAAGAGATGAAAGACTAGGTGGTCTCCAGGAGGCCTTGCAGCTCAAATACTCCACAAGTCAAGCGTATACACCTTTAAAATATAGCAAGGGGCGCCTTTGGTGAGATACTAGGACCATCCTAACAGGATCCTGAGGAGAAATAGCCACATGGCAGAAGTTGCAAAATAAAGGGACATGCGGGACAGAGCCAGAAGATGTTCCTGCTGACATGGCTGATTTTTATCATAGGGAGGATGTTTGCGATCTGCTCAGGTTACTGGACCCTTAATTGAGTAGAAAGCTCAGAGTGGGTGAGCTCTTAGCTGACCACACGGTAATGGGCGTGGCCAGCACCTCTGAACCCAGAGTCAGAGCAAAGGAAACTGCAATTTGGCCACTGAAAACAGCTTCTTGCTCGATGAATTTAGGTATTGACTAATAGTTCAAAATAAATATTTTGTTTTCGTAAATATTTGTTCAGAGTCCGTCCTGAAATCAAAGAGTGGCTTAGATTCCAGACCCTTCGAAGGCCTAGGAGTGGCCCCCCTCTCTGCACTGCTCTCCAGGGAGGTCCCCAAAGGAGCCAGGTCCCCACTGTCGCTCCTTACAGGCTGGATGGCCCCGCATAATTAAAACCTCGGTGGATTTCTTGTAATGTTTTATTGCTAACTTGAAAAAGGGCTTGTGGAGACGGATTCTTCGTGTTGTGTCAGGAGCACAGCGTGTTCCTATTTCTCTGTCAAAAAAAAAAAAAGAAAGAAAAAGAGAAAGAGAAAGAAACACAGCCCAATGACAGCACAACCTGCCCAGCAAAACGGCCAGCTGTTCTTGTCATGAAGCTGCAAGGTGCCCAGAGTCAGCTGTCTGGGGCCCAGCCCCGGCCCGGGTGCTGTGTGGGTAGCAGAAGAGACAGGGCAGCAACCAAGACCTGCTCAGAGAACAGTGCAGCTTTCCCCATGCATTCCTACCTGAGCAACGCTCAGGTTGTGATTTCAGCAAACAGCTGAAATCTGACGGTACCGGGCGAGGCAAACATCCTGCAACGGACCAGCCAATTCACAAGCGTTAACCGCACTGGGGTGAGATCTTGGACAAAGCATTTGGTATGGCTGATCCTCTACACGTGGGTCACACACTGATCAAAGTCACACATTGATACAGGGCTGTTGGGTTCACGACCAGGACTCTAGAGATCCTAAGGTCATTTTTGGTGACTCAGTAGCAGGTTGAGTACCCGTTCTGTGCCGGGCACTGTTCTAGGAGTTAGGACACAATAGTAAATCAGTAAATAAAATAGCCAATATGTCCTGCCTTCATGGAGTTTGTATTCTAACAGAGTGAGGGTGGAAAGTACCAACGCCACCTGCAGCATTTACAGAATCGCTGCGAGGATTCTGCCACAGATTACAGTGTGACTTGGAATGTCATTGTCCCTCTTCTGGGCTTCACTTGGCTCATCTGTAAACTGAGGCAGAGGCTGGTATTCTCTTGCGAAGACACTGGCAGTTTCCCATCTAGGCTGCATCCTTCAACTAGCTTTGTGACTGAGGGCAAGTTCCTTAACCTCTCAGTGTCACAGATGCTTCATAGGAGTGTTGGAGAAACAATTGAGTTAGTACAGGTTGATGGCTTTGCAGGTACCCAGCACACCGGGGACACTCAGCAAAGGTTATTATCATCCAAAGAACATAGAACCAAGTGAATTTCATTCCTCCCTCCGCTGTCTTACCCTCGAGAGGTTTACTTCTCTCCAGAGAGAAGAGATGCTACGGGTACCTCTCCAGGCCTCAGCTTCTCTCTCACTTCCCCTCACCTGACCCAAGTCACCTGTCCCTCTGCACACTTCGTCACACTCCCCACAGCAGGAAACTTCCAGCCGTGGGACTCGCTTCCTGGAAGAGGCATGATGGCACAGTGGGGGACAACTTGCTCCGGGGTCAACGTAGCCAGGTGCAGACCCAGGCTCTGCCACCTCATAGCTGTGTGACCTTGGGCCAGTTACTTAGCCTCTCTAGAAGGTTAATAACAGTGGCTACGTCACAGGGCTGCTGTGAGGATTAGGTGGGAGGATGACGGAAGGTGCTTAGGATGGTGTCACGGAGAAAAGGGCCAACACATGTCAACAATGGTAATAATAAACTCCTACAAAGACCCACAGCAGAGAAGAACAGATGTGTGGTCTCCCGGCATGACTGAGCTCTCTGTTCCACCGCAGCAAGGACATAGCCAGCACCTGCGAAGGCCTGGGAGAGCCTGTGAACGTTTCCACTAATGACTGGAATAAGGACATGGAAAGCCAGCTTATCAAATTTGAGTCTGACATGAATTTGAAAGGAAAGATAAATGAATCGAATGAAAGTCTGATCCAAAAATCTTTCAGCAGGTAGGACTGGTAAGGAACTGAACAGATGGAACTGAACAGAAGAATCTAAGTCCTGTGCTTGATCCCCCCGTGCGACTGCACATGCTTGATAAGGGACACAACATTTACCAGCAGCGAGGCTTCGAAAACGTGTGGCGCTTTAACCGAGAGTGAGTGTAGAAAAGTCCACAGTGTGGTGTGGCCGCAAGAGTCTTTGCTAACTTGGGTCGTGTTAATAAATGTCTAGAGCCTATAGTAGGGGAGGTGAGCGTCTCCTCTTCTGCCCTGAACAATCAGAGCTCCATTCCTATTTTGGGAGCCGTTTGTCAAGAGGGATACTGGTATCCTAGAACATGACAAGGAAACAGACACCAGGGAGCTCAAAACCGAGCTGTCACAGGATAGGTTCACCAGGAAACAGATTCTAAGAGGGAGGGACTCGGCCGGGGACCCTCAGTAAACAGCACTCCTGGCAGCTGTGGGAGTGCGATCCTGGCAGATGCGTGCAGCCTGGGCACCACATCACAGTGTCCACCACAGTCCACCCCTGGCAGTGCCCGGCTCCACTATTTTATATAAGTTCTTGGAGCAGCTTTTGCTCTGTCTCCGGTATTCTGGGTGTCTCTTTTCCTGGGGAAGCGTATAAAAGGGGAGTTAACGGGACAATCTGTAGACACCACTACTGCAGGAGATGCTCATAATCTCCCTCCTCCGCTACCTGTTCTAGAGTCCCTTCACTAGGCACCTGGCACCTATGCTGGTCTCTGTGGCTCATCTGGTGTCCTGACCCAGATCCTGATTCCTGAGGGGTCTGAATCCCTGGTTGCCATACTCTTCTCAGACCTCTCTGTGTAAACGGGACTTACTTCACAGGTTACCGTGTTTCTCAGTTTACCATCAAGTTTGGGCAGGAAAGAACAAGAGACTCCCTCGTGCCTTGGTACCAAGCATATTCTTCTCTGCCCTTTTTTTTGTTTGTGTAGCAATAACCTTACTTCCGCCTGACAATCAAGGTCCCTTAACCCTACTACGTTAGTGCCTTTTTCCCTTGCCTACTGGTCTTTCAATATAAATAAGCAGCCCAGAGAGACTGGGTGACACCATACCCTAAAGTTTAACGAGACTCTTCCTGTGTCTCCTAGTGAAAACATTCCTCCTCTGAAAACCAGGACTTCCAGTGTTGTGGAGACAGGAAGCACAGATTCCCCAAGTGGGTCTCCGGCAGTGATGGTAAACAGACACCCTCCTGTTTCTACCTCTCATTACCCACACCCATTCATTCTGTCTCCTGGAAATGTAGCACCATAAAGTGGTCATTGATTTAGAGTCCATCATGCATCCTGGAGAATGGTGTCCCATACGCATAGGCATCATCTCCAAACTGGTGCCCCAGCAGTACACTCAGAGGCTGTCCCATCACTCTATCAGGTGGTAGTGTCTGGGGGTACAGTTTGTGGTGGACCTGAAAGATCCTGTGCTCTTACGCCCACTGCCATACCTCGTGTGTCTTAAAATGATTCTCTTGAATCATTTGGTTTGATGTTATATGGGATCCAGAGTTGGTGGGTCAAATACTGCCTAAGCCATCAGACTTGGTGCAGGCGGAGGCCCTGCAAGGCAGGAAAGGTAAACCTATACCCAGAATGTATGTCAGTTCAAATCAAAATGAATCAATTCCCCTTCCAGAGGGAAAGGGGGTCAAAGTAATCAAGTTATCAGCAAGTGGCCAGTTGATCTCCTTGAAGGACGGTGCCGCATTGGGGTATCAGCGTTAGTCCGTGTTGCTGGCAGCACAGACATTGGACAATGGCAGTATCTAGGCCAGCTTTGATGAGTCAGGAGCCCTTGCTGTTGGGATCACGTGTAGCCTCTATTCTGGCCCCATGACATCCATTTGTGCCAGCATGAGGGTGGCCAAATGGCAGAGGCTGGTCGGCATCATGGCATCAGAGTCATTCTGTCATTCTGCCTCTTCCAGGGTGGATGCTCTCTCGTGGATGGTAACGTGTAATACAAAGATCTTCACACCACGTGACCACTCCCATAGTTTCATCCATGTGCCTCTTGCCTGGACCTTCTTATCACTTCTCATCTTTCTCCTTCCAAGACTGTGACCAAGAGCTCAGTTATGCATTGCGTCCCATGAGTCCATATGTGTTCCACCTCAGGGATTTCTCTTTATATACAAAACTGATGATTAGGTATACTGCTTGGGGCTCTGCCCACTGGGAGGATTTCCCCTTTCTGCTGGTTTTCAGGGCCACCGCTGAGTAGGACTGTAGCATAGCAGCAGTTCATTTCCAGCTTTTACCTGTATATCAAGTCAACATATCCATGAACAGAACTCGACTTTTTTTCTACTCCAGCAGCTAGTCTTAAGGTACTCCACCCATGAAGGCTCAGGTGGGAGCTGAAAAACAGTGATAGACACGACCTGGGGGTTTGGGTCTCTTACATGGGCAGCTTCCTGGTGTCATCTGGCTGCTTCATGCCTGATCCCAGATGTACCACCTCCACATTACACCAGTCTTACGACTTGGTGGCTCTGCGTGAACCCCGTTTATGCTGAACACGTTTGGCTTCATGGTCACTTGATGTCTCATGGTCAAGGCTCCATCTGTACCAATGCCCAGTAGCATGCTAAGAGCTACAATTCTCCACTGCAGGTGGCATGGCCTTGTTCCGGAACCCTAGGGGCCTGTGCAGTAATTTTCCTTTTGGAGCTTACTATAAGCTCCACACAGCTTCTTTTCCCATCACAGATACCTGTAATACCATGGAGTCGACCCAGCCTTGTGGCTCACACAGCAGGGCTGCTTGCACAGCAACCTGGACCTGCTGCAGGAATCTTTCCCACAAAGTTAGGGGTCTTCCATGTCACTTGATACACGGTTTGGAACAGCTTTCCCAAGTGCGGCATATGCTGCCTCCAGAACCCAAATGGGCCCACTAGGTGTTATACTTCCTTCTTATTGGTGGAGGATTTAAGATGTAATAATTTGTCCTTTACTTTGGAAGGGATGTCCTAGCACAGCCCAGAACACCAACCCCTAAAAACATCACTGAAGAGGTGGCTCCCTAAATCTCTGTAGGCTGATCTCCCATTCTCTGGAGCACATGTCTCACCAAGGTCTTCAACATCCTTGCAACTTCTTGTTTAGCCAGGTTTATTGACTCGGTGTCATCAATTCCACAGACCAATGAGATGTTCCACAGATTGTCTAGACGGTTCTAGACCTTTGGGACTCTATGCTGATAGAGGATAAAAGAGTTAACTACCCCTGGTGAAAGACCATAAATGTGTCTGCTTTTCCGCCTCCGTGAGAATGTGAATTGCCTGGCCCTCCTTCCTGGTGTCATCAGTGAGCACACACCATGTACCCGGAGCTGTCTTTATCTGCTCTAGCAGAATCACGGCAGCTGCAATCAGGGCTACTGCTTGGTCAGACATGTGGTTCACCCTCATCCTCCAAGATCCATCTCATTTATGTGAATTAAATGATAAAATGATGGGGGAGCCGAATCATGGATCACACTGACAATGAGTTACAAGGCACTAATAGTTCTGGATCATTGGGTGGTCTTGATGTTCGAAGACGAATTCCTATAAAGCTCATCTCCAAACAAGGGAACAAAGCCAAAGCTTCACCTCGAACTCCAAGGACTATAAACAGGATGCCTGCAAAGGCTCCAGCTGGTGATGAAGAAGGATTTGATTATAATGAAGAAGAACGGTATGACTGTAAAGGGGGCGAACTGTTTGGAAATCAGCGAAGATTTCCTGGACACCTTTTTTGGGACTTTCAGATAAACATCTTAGGTGAAAAGGATGATACACCAGTTCATTTCTGTGACAAATGTGGATTGCCTATTAAAATCTATGGGCGAATGATTCCATGCAAGCATGTTTTTTGCTATGACTGTGCTATTTTACACGAGAAAAAGGGAGATAAGATGTGTCCAGGCTGTAGTGATCCTGTGCAGCGAATTGAGCAGTGTACACGAGGTTCTCTCTTCATGTGTAGCATTGTTCAAGGGTGCAAGAGAACCTACTTGTCCCAGAGAGACTTACAGGCTCATATCAACCACCGCCATATGAGAGCTGGAAAACCTGTTACCCGTGCTTCACTTGAAAATGTTCATCCTCCTATTGCCCCACCACCAGCTGAAATCCCCGATCGTTTTATAATGCCGCCAGACAAGCACCATATGAGCCATATTCCGCCAAAGCAGCACATCATGATGCCACCACCTCCTTTGCAGCATGTGCCCCACGAGCACTATAATCAGCCACATGAGGATATTCGTGCTCCTCCAGCAGAATTGTCCATGGCTCCACCTCCACCTCGCTCGGTCAGTCAGGAAACCTTTCGTATTTCAACAAGAAAACACAGCAATTTAATAACTGTCCCTATTCAGGATGACTCAAATTCAGGTGCTAGAGAACCACCACCTCCTGCCCCAGCACCTGCTCACCATCATCCTGAATATCAGGGTCAACCAGTGGTCTCACACCCTCATCATATTATGCCTCCACAGCAACATTACGCACCACCCCCACCTCCTCCACCACCAATAAGCCATCCAATGCCACATCCTCCCCAGGCCGCAGGTACTCCTCACCTGGTGTATAGCCAAGCTCCACCTCCACCAATGACCTCTGCTCCACCACCAATCACCCCTCCCCCTGGACATATTATGGCCCAGATGCCACCTTATATGAATCATCCTCCTCCAGGACCTCCCCCCCCCAACATGGTGGTCCACCTGTAACTGCACCCCCTCCTCACCATTATAATCCTAACTCTTTACCCCAGTTCACTGAAGATCAAGGAACTCTGAGCCCTCCATTTACACAGCCAGGGGGAATGAGTCCTGGTATATGGCCTGCACCGAGAGGGCCGCCTCCTCCTCCACGAATGCAGGGTCCGCCTTCTCAAACCCCACTTCCTGGACCACATCATCCAGATCAGACAAGATATAGACCGTATTACCAATGATAATAGTATTTTGAACTGAAGATATGATGAGGAAACAAACTTATGTATAGTCAATCTTTTAATTAAGCTTTGACTGTTTGGGGAAGGGAAAGCGCCTCTTACTGAGGTGGCTGTAAAACACTTAGGGTCTTGTCTCTTAAAATGGTTTTAAATCTTGACCTTAGGAGTGATTTCAAGTACTATACTGTAGTGCAGATAAGTGGCTCAGTTGAGCACAACTATATTTTAACAAACTTTCTTCCCCTAGTGTGGTAAATTGACCCAGAGGTGACCATTTGTAAAAAATTTGAAAGAAGTTTTTCGTCGTTCCACTTTCAAAAGTATTGCTTTTGTTAAACCCAATGTTTAGTTTTTCTTGTGATACATTTTGTTAACCTGTGTAAAAGGATTAAATTTCAATATGGTTGTAAAAATGCTATTTTTATGTGAATTTAAGTGCAGCCACATAGTGTTTTTTAAACCATATGTTTTACCACTAATTTCCCAAAGTTATAATAAAATCCTAAAAGTAAAAATCTACTAGAATTTACTGCAAGGCACACTGTTAAATGGTAGAAAATGATTTCACATGTTAGGCACTGAAATTTTGAGGTATATTAGGTGTATAATGCACCTGACTTGGATGCCTTTTCATTTGTAGGCAGCCTCAGGAACACCAAAATACATTGGAATTCCAGTACTAAGAAATATTTATGTTTGTAATACTGAAAGGCAGTGTTCGTTACTTGGAAAGTTACGGCCAAAGTAATCAACTCTGTAGGCTCCAAGCTGTTGGGGATGCTGGCACCCATTAATGCTTTTTAACTGAATGGTTGGAATCATGTGATGCACCACAGATTAATCTTAAGTAACGTTATTTTATAGAACTGTTTAAATGGTGTGCTTTAGATGAAGTGTATTCCTCTCTACTCATTGTCTTAAACTAAATATTTAGGGCTGAATAGGCTTTATGTAATTCCTCATTTCTTGGTAGAATTTGATCCCATGCTTAAGTGGGTTCTTGTTTATTGGGTTTTAAACTATAATTTGAATGCCATGGAGAAATTTGAATAATGTATTAATGAAGGACATTCTTGTAATCAAAAAAAAAAAAATAAAAAAAAATAAAATGATGGGGACCACCACCCCTGCATTCTTTAGGACCTTAAAGGTGGCACTAATCCCTGCCATTTCCCTTTCCATCTTAACTGAGGGTGGGGTGGAGAAGTTTCAGAGGCTTCCGCTCAGGCTTTCCCACTAGGATGCCTTGTACCCCATAATCCGAGGAACCAATGCAAGGGATCTGCCAGCTGCCAGGTATATCCATTATCACTATGCATTTAAGGACCGGGGAAATGTCCCCAGAGTGGCTCAGCGAACGCTGTATATCCGCATGAGTCAGATCTGTTCCAGGAGTGTATTTATAACCTGACCCCACAAGCACCCACTCCAGTGGTGACCACGATGACTTTGAGTCACTGTTTATCAATGTCAACTTTGAGTATTTGTCATTCCTCAGTATATAAATCCCCAAGGACTAGGATAGTCACCACTGAACCCAGTCTCCATGGTGATGCAGAGTCCTTCCTTATGGACACCTAGCCCCTCCTTCAGTCAGTGGGTTCCCAGCCTGAAAATCGTCTCAGATCCAGAAACTGGGCAAGGGATCATAGGGTTTTTGTTTTTGTCTTTAACGGGGACAGCTTTTAGCCTACTGATCATTCATCTTTGAATTCTTTTGATTTTGTAGATTTGAGCGATGCCTCTGTTAGCTTCTTCTACCCCGAGGGGAGGGTGACGTACTCATCTCGGTTTGAGTGGGATTTTCTTGGTTTTAGCAGTGAAAGACCTGTTCCCAGGAACCCCCTCAGTCCTGAATACACCAGCACAGTTGGTCACCCTGCCTTAGGGACACCTTGATCTCCAGCCACACCCATAAATCTGCAGGTTGGGCACACCCGTCTGCCATTCTGACCTTACTGGTCACAGCAATCATCGTGTCCACCCTGCTTCCAACAGAGAAGCCCCACCTCCCGGCCTCTGTTCTTTCCTGGGATCCCAGTTGGTGGCAGGGAGAGCAGGTCTGTAACAATATCTCCTATGGCCATGCCTGGTCTGCAGACCACACCCTCACTGAACTCCTCCCTGATGCTGGACCTCCTCACCAGCACATCTCCCACTGCTTTGATGAATGGCGTATAATCCAGGCCATTCTGTGGAACAGTCAGTTGGTGGGGTTTCCAGCCTTAAGTATAACATCCTCTCCACACACTCCTCAGAATTTTTTGATTCCCTCTCCTGCCATCTGCCACGGTAATTCTGGCATTTCTACTGCACATAGTGTGGGCCATGTCTTCTTCCAAGCTTCCAAGAGCTTCCCAAGCAGCATGTTAGCATCATTTCCCAGGGTCCTTGTCAGGGTATGAAATCTTGTATCAGGGGAGAGTCTTCCGTATTGATAAACTCACTCATCCAGCTTTATGCTCCATCCGTAGCAGCCTCAGTTTGCCACGTGTACACCCCTTGCCAGTACGCATGGTGGGTCCCACACGTCCTTGGGTCCCAACTTCCTTTCCTCCCCTAGAAGGTCCCCCACTTCCCTGGGAGTTTGTGTAGTGACTTGCTGGTTGGTCCAACGTCCAGGAGGGGAATAGGATACCTCCTGAGTGGACAGATGTTGTCATGTGAGGTGGAAACCTCTACATCATCTTCAAGCAAGGGAGGGGTGGCACTAGACTTTAATGGTGGGACGTGGGCTCAGTGGGTCTGGGGTTTCAAAGTTCTCAAGTTCATTGACCCCAAGCCTCACAGTTCTGCTCCTTCCAAATCAGGGCCCTGATCTTGGCATCACCAACTTACGCTGGGTGAGGATTCAGAATGTAGTCTTCTCTGAGCTCCACCCTTAGGATTAAGTCTGGGTCCTGAGCCTCAGCTTTCTCTTCTCTCCAGCTGCTGGAGAAGTGAATCTCTCTTTATATGTAGCCAAGGAAGCCCACTGGCTTTCACTCCCTGCCTTCAACTGGTCATCAATCAACTACAGACTTTCATTGTTTGTTTGTTTGTTTCCAATCCATCGGTTGAATTCAGCAAGAGCCATACAATTCCACTGTCCTTATAATTACTAATTTCCCCGAGCCTCTCAACCTCCTGAAATAGGCACCCTGCCCTGCATTCCCTTCCACCAGCATCCCAACCCAGTTTCTCCAGCAGGAAAAGTCTAACAACTGCACAGGCAGGAGCTCTCAGTCCTGCACCCACCATTAACAATGGGGTCTTCATTGCCCGTTGGCCAGTGGGGGATCCAGTGCCACGATCCCATCTGGAGTCCACTTCCTCAGCCCACTCCCTGTTTCATTTGTCTTTGGTCAGGGTCCCAGAGAGTCTGCCATGAAGCTTGGCATGCGGGAAGTTTACTGGGGCGCGTCCTCGGATCAACTCCTGTGGGGACTGAGGAAATCACGACTGGGCGGGGGGGTGGGGGGGGGGGCGGGGGGGGGTTGAGCTGCAATGCGTTTGCAACAGGGCCTCAGCCACCCCACGGCAGCTCTAGAGTTGGGAATGACTTTTCAGAGGTGCTTCTACCAGTCATTGGCTGTGACTGCCCCCGGGGAGGGGCAAAATCTTAGGCCAGCCAATCCCTTCGGCCCAGGACAATTCCTGAGAAGGATTTTTTTTCTTTCTTTTCCAATAATTAACCTTAGCCTTCACTAGGTTAAGTATTTGACTTCACATCCTGTGAAGCCAAAGGAATGGTCCCTTTAGTCCTGAGAAAGGAGACAGATGGAAAACTCACGGCGCTTTTCTTTTTAGGTCAAGGGGAGGAGCACTTTACCTGGACTAATCCAGGCACTATTTAGGATTCTGGAACCATCAGCAGGATTGCCTCTTGGACCGGAGGTCATCTGGGAAATTATTGCTTGTAGCTCCTCTGATGCGGGACCCACAGGGCCTTGGCTGGATGAGGGAGACCCAACATCTCCGGAAGGCAGTGTGAGCCATTGACAGGCAACACTCCTGGCAGCGGGAGAACAAGCAATTGGGTCCTGTGGGGAATCTGGGTGGTGCTCCTCTGCACCCACCACGCAAGCCGGGAGAGGAGAAGCCAAAGGAACAAAGGCCAGGAAAGAGGAGGCTCCAGGGACCTGATGCCACACTCAGAGCTCTGAAGGGCTGCGTGTGCTCCGAGAAGCATCCTTGTTCTGTAGGATTGCATGGGTCAGCTCAGCTACAGTGGGCAATAATTATAATACAAATTTCACCTCAATCAAGGGAGGACCTTTGAGCTTCGGACTCTTAGGAGACAGATCGGGGCAAACTCCAGAAAGATGGCGCTCCCTGTCTCTAAGGTATAGAAGCAGAGACTATCCCCCCAACTTTGAAGCTGTTGTTGAAGCTTTAATGATGACTTAAGCATCATTCATTCTCATCTTGAGCTTTGGAGATGTGGACAATTTCTGCCCGACTAGTCCAGCAGATGTAGCTCTGCTCTTAGGTACTTAGGGCAATGCCCCTACTCCGGGTCCTGTTTTCTTTTAGGGTTCCAGAGGAGACGCTGGATGGGTCTGAAGAGGGAGACAACAGGGTGGGCAGATTTAATGGCTGTGCAGCGAGCCGTGGAGTCCATGGTGACGTGGGCTGTCCTCCAGAAGGAACTCTGCGCGCCGAGCCTCCCTGCTGTCGTTGCGTGCCCCTCCAGCTGGAACGCGCATCCGCCGGTTCTGTGCCCAAACGGGTATGCGTCCCTCTGTGTGTACACAGACATGCACACGAGGTCTTCCCAACACAAATATATATTTAAGATTTACTGTTCTGGAAAACCTAGTGAATAATGTAAATGATGAAAGCCTGCGTCTGGCAGAAAATATTGTTCAGGCTGCCTCATTGACATTCAGCCTCTCATGCACACTTGGTAATACACACGCCGTATGAATTATGGATTCTGGGCTTCATCTCTCACACGACACATGAATGTTTGATAAAGATTGTTTCCAATATTATATTTTGTCAAAATGCTCATCTAAAATTCAGTCAAAAATGCTTTCCGGTAATTATGCACTGACTTCATAGGGAGCAGAGAAGGGGAGGTAGCAAGTGCCCCTCCGTGGGGTCATTGCTTTATGTGTGTGTGTGTGTGTGTGTGTGTGTGTGTGTGTGCGCGCGTGTATGCGGCTTTTGTTACCCCGGGTATTTTTGCTGAAAGGGAGGGGGAGACCGACAGTGTTTGTGCTGAAATTCTTTATTCCTCCTGCACGCCCTCATTACAGAAGCAGCTACAATAAGGTCTATCCTTTGCCTTGCAGACACCTGGTAGTTCATTCGTTCCTCAGATATTTTTAAACTCACTGCTGGCTCATTGGCACCGTGGCCTTAGTCTGGCCTCCTAGCAGCTTGTGCTCCCCAGAGCTTCCAGCTGATTGTCTCCAGCGCACATTCTTAGCCCTCGCTCCTCAGCCCCACCCTTTACTTTCCTTCAGTGGCTCTTCATCTCTCACAGCAGAGATGGCAAATCCCTACACTCAGACTGCCAGCTCCACTCCTGCAGCCAAGCAGGCATCACTAGTAATCATGTCCTTCTTTCCCCCCGACTCCACCTCAGAATCTTTCTTAACACATGCTCCAGGCAACCACTATCAATCCGATGATGATGACATACAAAAGGAAGCCTATTTATGCTTCAAGGGTAAGTTCCACCTCTGAAGCGTGGCATTCTAGGCCCTTTAGGACCTTTCCACAGCCTGTGGTTTCAATTTCATCTCCAGCCTTTCCCTTTCCAACTTCTCCGTGTTCTCTAGTCCCCACTCCACGCCTCTACCTGCTTTTCACCCTCCTGGTATGCTCTTCATCTCCGATCTCCTTGGCAAACTCCTACTCATACATCAAGAGCTCTATAAAGCCTTCCTCCTCTCCGCCAGGTCTGGATACACTGTCCTCTGTGATCTCAGGGCACTCTCTCTGTGTACATCTCTCTACGTATCACAGAGTGTGAAACCCCCAGGGGAGTTTACTAATGGGGTGATCGAGAGTAAGGAGGCTGCCTAACCCAGTCACCAGGAGGGACTCAGTAGATGCAGTTGAGTCACAGTGCAAAGGAAATTGAGGTTCTTTGCTCGCAAATGGCCCTGGCCTCAATGGAGCCACAGCATAGAAGATAGAACATTCATAACTCAGATATGGGAAGGATATCCCCTTTATCTTCCCCAGTATCTAGGAAAATCACTAAATCACTATGCATTTGGTAGCTGTGGCTTTAACAAAAAGCAAGGCAGGCAAGCATCCTTGGAGGTGCCCAGTGTTCTTCCGAAACCTCTTCACTCAAGTGTTCCTTTTCTCTGTGGGGGTCAGTCCCCTACCCAAACCCCTTCCAGCACCTGCCTTGATGCATCTCTCTTCCTCTCCCTCTGCACTCACTACCCATGAGAAATGGGAAGTCCATCCCAGACGCCCTTTGAATCCACCCCCTTCTCCGTTTCTGCAGCCCCACCATGCTGCGGGCCGCCAGTATCTTTCCTCGAGAAGACTGGAATAGCCTCCCGTGGTCTTCCTGCCTCCCATGCTTCCTCCGACCCATGCTCCATTGGCAGCCAGCGTGATCTTTCTAAACCCGAATCTGATCATCTTACTCCCTGCCGAGAACCTTTTGATGCTTCTCCATTTCTCTTAAGCTAAAGGCCAACTTGCCCTCTGTGGCTTGAGGGGAAGGAGCAATATGCATAATATTGAGCGATCAGTAAGGCCTGGCCATCGCCCATCAGAAGAGATGCAGAGAGGGAGTTCCCTGGTGGCCTAGTGATTAGGATTCTGGGCTTTCACTGCCGTGGCCTGGGTTCAATACCTGGTCTGGGAACTGAGATCCTGCAAGTCATGCGGCACGGCCAAAAAAAAAAAGAAAAAGAAGAAGAGATGCGGGGAAACAACCATGAAGACCAGGGATTGAGGATTAGCTCCAGATGAGCGAAGCAGAAGGCCTGGGGCCAGGTCCCGTCCTGACTGCTCTCTGCAGCCACATCCACCTCTTTCCCCATCCTTACTCTCTGTCCTCCAGCCCACTCCTCTCTCACTTCGATGTTTCTGTCGTCCCTTCAGCAGAGAGGACACCACATCACAGCAGAGAGCCGGGCGCAAAATACGTGTTTGAAAAATATGTATTGGATTTAATGAAAGGCCAGGCAGTGCAGCAGCCCCAGGGGTCCATCAGGAAAGTCTGCTATAGCAGCAAGCAAGGCTCCCCACATATCAGCCAGGCATGTGAGCTGGAGCTGACAAATGCAGCATCGGAAACATGGAAGCATGTAAGCAGGGGTGCTGACAGCCCCTAAGCTGAGTGCTGAACAAACGCTGTTCTCTAGACATTGAATATTTCAATATAACTGGTGTGAGAATTACAGCCCTGGATTTCAGCTGTTCCCAGGAGGGCTGGGAGCAGAGAGTATGCCAACAGGGAAAATCCCTGTGAGAATCCCCGGATGTGTTTGTTATATAGTTTGTGTGTATCTACAGCCTTCCTGTCTTTCTTCCACAAACGCTGCCTGCCTGCCGACTCTTTGCCAAGCCCTGTGCTGGGAACTGGGGATACAGTGATGGAGACTGCAGGCCTCTGCTTCCAGAGCTCTCACATTCTAGTGGGTAAGTCAGACGAGCAAGCAGACGTGCTCTGGGATCAGGAGAGGCTGGCCAGACTGGGATGAGAACCCACAGGTGGAGGACCCTACCAAGACTGGGCATTGGAAACCCAAGTTTCTAGGAGAAGGGGCCTCAGGGCTAAGTCCACACGGATGAGTAGGAGTTTGCTGAGTGGAGTTGAGACAAAGGACAGAAAGGCGTTTCAGGCACCAGGAGCAGCACGTCCGTAGGTCTGGAGGCCGTAGAAAGCCCTGGAGTGTGGAGAAATCGTCAGGGAGTTCATCAAGGCCAAAGCCAAGGGCCAGATGAAAGGTCTGTATGCTGAGATCAGGAGTCTGGACACTGCCCTGAGGTTTTAAGAGGGCAGTGTACACACAGGTCTTAGAGGGAGTCAGAGCCAGAACTGGATCTTGAACCTGTGTCTGCTTTGATATTGTGAAGAAATAAAATAGATAAATCACTAGCTAAATGAATCAAGAAAAAAGTGCAAATACATATATTTAGAAATGAAAATGGGGAAATGACCATATATAGAGGAAATTAAAAGAATTACAGCATTACTCAGTTTTGAAAATAGATTTGAACACATGGACAAATGGGTGATTTTCTAGAAATATAAATGATGAAAACTAACCTCAGAAAAGATAGGAAATCTGAATAATCCAATTACCAGAGAAGAAACTGAGAATGTTGTCAAAAGCCACTATTCATTAAAGTACTAGACCCAGACAGCTTCACAGGTAAAATCCATTACAAGTTCAAGAAGTAGATCACAGCAATGCTTTTTAAAGTGCCCCTGAGCATTGTGGGAAGGGGGAAAAGGACTTTCAAGTGAATCTAAGAATCCAGTATAATGGTGAAAACAAAATCCAGAAACAAAGAACGCCACCACCAAAAAACTATAGTCCTATCTTTAACACAACGTAAATGCAAAACGCTAAATAAAATATGATCAAGGAGAACACAAATATATTTTTAAAGGGTAATATACGACCACTACATTGAGTCTATTCCCTGATGCAAGGATGGTTTTCTATGAAGGAATCAATTAATATAATTCACAATATCAAATATCAATAAGAAAACCATGTCATTCTCCATATATTCTGGGAAAGTAGGTGATAAAAAATTCAACTTTGATTCCTGATTAAAAACTCTTCATTAAATAGAAAAATATGGAACTTCCTTAATATGAATTTTTACACATATATACTTATATATATGTGTGTATGTATATATATATATATATCTGTACCTGTATTTACCTATACCTGTAGTTATATATACATGTCGTATGTGTGTGTGTGTGTGTGTGTGTGTGTGTGTGTGTATATATATATATATATATATATATATATATATATATATCACAACTCAAGCCAAAATTCAGTCATTTCTGATGGCAAACCACTAGAATCCGTTCCATTAGGGTCAGGAAGAAGCAAAGAATGCCACTGTAATTTGCTCATCGTGCAAGTCTTCATCCCTCCCTGTGTCTATGTCATTAGCCATGTGATTTTGCAGTTTCTCCTCCTAAAGACAGGGTATCTTTCCCACCCCACTGAGGTTTGGTTTGGTCATGTGACATGTTTTGTTTGGTGGGAAGTGGGCAGAAACGACAGAGTGCCAATTCTGAGGACTGATGTAAGCAGCATCATGTATTTCTATTCACCACTTTTGCATTCCATCATCATCATAGAAAAGGATGCCATAGTTTGCTAGCTGGTCAAGGAAGATGAAAGATACACAGAGCGGACCTGGACCCACTTGCAGTCTGGAGCCAAACCCAGTCAAGCCCAGCTTGGATCAGCCCCCCTCAATTGACCTACAGATATACGAACAAGGATAAATTATTATTTTCAACTGAACTTTGAGTGGTTTGCTATGCAGAGTTATTGTAAGCTGATACACCTATTGTCATGACTAATATTAAACATTGTTTTGACCTACTAGCCAATGCAAATAAAGAAGAGAAAGAATTAGGAGGCAGAGCATTGAAAGGACCATACAAAATGATCATCAGTTATTGGTCATCTGATTAGACACTTTTAAAACAAGGAGAAAATCCCAGATTTTTAAAAAAGTGCAAAAAACACTAGAAGATTTTAGTAAGAATCAGTATATTTAAAAATAAATAGCTTTCCTATATAAAATAACCAATTAGAAAATTAAATGAAGAAAAGAGCCCATTTACAGTAATAAAAAGATTTGAAAAACCTAAAAATATGCTGTATACAAAATGAGCCTAATCTATAGGAAAAAAAAATTATCAAACTCTACTGAAAGACATAAAATTAGATTTCAATAAATGAAAACGCACCTTGTTCTCGGATTAGAAGAGACCTGCTGTAAAGATTCCACGTCCCCCTAAATTGATCTATTAGTGTGATCCAAAAGTCCCAACAGCTAGCACCCAGGCGTATGACCTAGACTCTGCCAGGTGATCCCACATGAGACCTGGATTAGGAGAGGGTAATAGGAAAGCAGGTGCCACACGTGATCTGAGTTGATGGGGGAGGTGGTGGAGACACCAGGCTTGTGGGTGGGAGAAGCAGGGGGTGGGGGCTCCTGATGACCACCCTCGCCCCCAAGTGCCATCAGGGAGGGCTTCAGATTTGTGCCCAGAGGTGGCAGCAGCAATGGTGTGTTCCCCAGAACAGTCCTCCAGGGAGGCCAGCTTCCTGGCTGCACAGCCACCAGGTCTGATTCTCTGGCCTCCCTGGAGAGTCCCCCAAGAGATCTTAATAAATCCCTTTTCTGCTCCAGTTGGCAGAGTAGGTTTCTTTGTTTGCAATTTCAAATCCTGAACGGTACACAGACTAAATGAATAGAATAGAAGGTCCAGAAATAGACATATATATCTGGAGGGAATATCAGTAATGATAGCATTTATTGAGAACCTACTCTGTGCCAGGCGCTGTTCTACATACTCATAATTATCTCATTAGCCCTTTCAACAACCCTAAATTATTATTTTCATTTACAAATCTGGTAACCAAGATACAGAGAAGTTCCTGCAACTCATATACTATAGTAAAGTTGACATTTTAGTTCATTAGAAGAAGCATCACTCAATAAATAATTTGAGGCTAACCAGCTGGAAAACTAATGTGGATCTCTATCTCACTCCTTACACTAAAATTAACTCCACATTGATCAAATAGGAAAGAAAAAAAAATTAAGCGATAAAATAAGTAAAGGAAAATATAAGAGTACCTTTCATAACATTAAAGAAGGCCTTTCTAAGACACAAAATTCAGAAGCCATTAAAATACTGATAACATTAGTCACATTAGCATGAAACAATTCTTCCTGGTAAGGAAGAGAAGTGGAGACAAACCCAGATTACAAGAATAGCAGGCCATCTGACAATGGGCTAATATATGTAAAGAGATCTTGTAAATCAATAAGAAAAACAACAACAATCCAATGTAAAGAAAGGGCAAGGGCATTTCAGAGAAAAACATTCATATATAAATGACTTATAATCCCTCATACTTTTAAACATGGAAAGTAAAATAATAATGTGGTATAATGTTTCACCTATTAAATAGAAAATGGAAAAACTCAATAATGTGTGTCGTTGAAGAAGTCATGTGGAAATAGGTGTGTGTCCCACTGTTATGGAGTAATTGTCATGTGAGGAAAATTTTCCAATAAATATTTTAAAAATTACCTACATTTTGAACCTGTAAATCTACTTGTAGAACTGTATCCTGTAGACACACTCGTGCATGGACATAAATACATATATAACTAAAGTCTGTGGTAAAGTTGTTTGTAACAGCAAAAGCCTGAAAACAACCTAAATGTCCATCACTAGGGAACTTGGTTAAACAACTAATGATATGCAATAATGATAAGGAATGAGGTGGAGGCATTATCTTTAAGATAAAATTCTTTTTTTTTTTTTTACAAAATCAAGGTGCACAGCACTGTATCAACTAGACGCCATCCACTAGAAATTTCTGTGCTGTTGGAAATGTTCTACATCTGCACTGTCCAGTAGGGAGCCACATTCAGCTAGTGATGTTGGACGTGCAGCCAGTGTGATTGTGGAGCTGAATATCTAATTTTAATTTTAACTTATATCGATCTAAATTTAAATAGTCACATGTGGCTCTGGTGCTCGATAATGCAGGCTGGAAACACATCTGTGCATGTGAACAAAAGTAGCATTTCTGAAAAACCATAGAAGTGGTAACAGTCATTGCCCCTGCCAAGGAGAACAGGGGTGTCAGATATTTCTGAGAAGAAGAGTTCTTTGTCTATTTGTATCTGTAATATCTGAATGGTTTACCATGTGTGCAGTGACCCATTTCATATTGAACTAATTCATCAAAGTCCAAAATGAAAAGTTAGGAAGTTCTTGAGTGAGCTTGGGTTTTTTCCATGCAACAGCAGTCAGAGTGGTGTGGGAGAGTGCAGGGAGGGTTCGTGGGCAATCCAGGTCCTGAAGTGAGTCAGTTGTTTGGGCCAGAGGTTGAGAAAAGGGGCCGACTAACCCCAAATGAAGGAATCCTGAGCCGTGGGGAGCATCTTGCTGCCTTGGAAGCCAGCAACCATGAGGAATGGAAGCCACGCAGAGGAATGATTGTTGCCAGCAGCCCACATGTAGACACTTGAGTCAAACAATTAGATTATTCCCAAGAGACATGTAAACAGAAGAGTTGAAGAGGAAGGGATAGATTGGATTTGCAGAGACAAAAAAGGCAGAATCAACGGAATCTGGCAGCCAATCTGATGTGGGCACTGAGAGACAGACACAAGCTTAGGCTAGCTTTTGACTCTTGGCTTGTATGACTGAATTGATATTGTGGCCATTGGGGAAATAAGGTTTCCAGGAGGAGCAGGATTGCGAGGAAGAGATCATACCTTCAGTGTTGGCACGTTGATCCAGCTGGAACTTTCTAGAAGCCTTCAGATATTTAGGTCTGAAGCTCAGCAGGGAGAACTGCGCTAGAGAGAGCCATTGGGCAGATAACCAGATGTGAGTGATCATTGAGGCCAAGAGAACTGTCAGACTCACCCAGAGAGGAGGTGTGCCAGGGGCAGAGCCCATGAGAGCGTTAAGCTAATGCAAAAGGCTCGGGAAGGGGAACCAGCAAAAGACACTGAGGATGAGCACGGAGGGAGGGAGGCAGGAGGGAGAACTGGGGAGAAGGGCCAGGGAGGAGGCGGTCTCAAGAAACAAGAAATGCTGTGCAAGGTCAGATGCCATAGAGGGGTCAGGCAAGGTGGGGCACTGAAAAGCCCATGGCACTTGGCGATTAGGAGGTCATGTGGTGACCTCAGTGGGAGCAATTTCAGGGGAGTACAGAGAGGGAACACATGATTTCAGCAGGTTGAAGGGTTAATGGGAGATGAGAGAGTGGAGATCATGAGGGGAGGCTCTTGTTATGTCTGGACACTAGGCTGTGAAAGGAAGGAGACAAAAGGAGCAGTGTCTAGAGGGCAGGCTGACGAGAGGGCTGTTTTTTTTTTATGTTTGTTTGTTGCTTTAAGAGAAGGGAGACGGGATAGGATTACAGATAGTGGTGAAGGACTTCTCAAGAAACCAGGCATAATTAACAAAGCAAGGTCCCTGAGGAGGCAGGGAAAGGTGGGCTCCGTGATGCACGGGAGGTTAAGACCTGATCAGGAGACCTCCTCTGAGAAGGGCAGGAAGGGGGTCCGACACAGAAACGAGAAGGAGGGGTGGGAGGCCAGAAGCCGAGCAAATATTTTTGCATGGTGGCTTCCACGTCCTCAGTGACATCGGAGGTATGATGACGGAGATAGGAGAGGGCAAAGCGTGGTCGTAAGTAGGGTACGGAGGGGTTGAGTCGAGTAAAGATGGCTGGCTTTGCAGAGGGTTCAGCTGAGACTGGGCCATGAACATGGAGGGGTCCAGAGGCTCAGGTGAACGTCTAGAGCGCTCCATCAGTTCACAGCAGCCTAAGGACTTCTGCAGGCCCTGTCACATCTGGCAGGAGGAGGCCACCCGTGGGGGAAGGAGCAGGGGAGAGTGTTGTTCTATGGTGGGGGTCTGGAGCGCACTCTCTACAGTGCAACTCTGAGCCCCATCAGGCAAATGGGATTAATGTTTTCCACCTCGTAGATAAAGCAATTAGCCTAGAACTTGACACCCAGAACTCTCATTAAAGATCGGCTATATCACAATGAATAGTATGGGATTAAAGATACCAAGGGGCCTGAAGAGAAGGGTGGAAGCAATATTCCAAGGAGTCTAGGTGAGAGCCCAGTGAAGGAAAGGATCAGAAAACCATGTCCTGAGGCCAAACCCAACCCACTGCCTGCTTGGTAAATAAAGTTTTATTAGACGCAACCATGTCCATTCTTTATGCAGCATCTCTGGCTGCTTTTGTGTTACAAGGGCAGAGTTGAGTAGTTACAACAGAGACTGTATAGTCCACAAAGCCTAAAATACTATCTGACCCTTTAAGAAAGAATTTGCAACTCTGGGCTGGAGGATAGGAGGGCTGGAGAGAGTCAAGCTAACTAACTAATATAAAATAAAAACAGGAGGGTGAAAAGATCTGGAGAGATGGGAGGTTGAAGTCAGAGAATAAGACTAGGGATGAGGGATCCGGATGTGGAGGCTGCCCTGCAGTGGGCAAGGAGGAGTGGGTGCCTATGGCCGAGGCTGGATGAGGGCTTTGGAACTCAGGAGATTGACCCGGGAAGTATCAGGCTCTCATGATAAATTGAGAATCAAATGGCTTGGTGGGTCATTAGATAGAATTACCCATGTGGATGCGGGTAAGATGAAGAACATCAAGGCTTTCAGTCACAAAACACGGTGCCCGGGAAGTCACCAGAAAACGCCTCCCCAAAAGCCATTTTCCACTTCTTTGCTATCAAAACTTCGATCTTGTTCAGAATGACAGTGTGCCCTACCCCTAGAGATGAATCATGGTTTGTCTGGACCCATCAAGTATTGATATTCCCTTCTGGCTGATGTTTACTTTCCCAGACTACCTTGCAACTAGAAGTGGTCACATGATGAGTTCCAGCCAACGGGACATCTCAGAAAGTCAGCTTGGGGCTTCTGGGAAAGCTTTTTTTTTTTTTTTTTTCTTTGTGGTATGCGGGCCTCTCACTATTGTGGCCTCTCCCGTTGCGGAGCACAGGCTCCGGACGTGCAGGCTCAGCGGCCACGGCTCGCGGGCCCAGCCGCTCCACGGCATGTGGGATCTTCCCGGACCGGGGCACGAACCCGTGTCCCCTGCATCGGCAGGCGGACTCTCAACCACTGCGCCACCAGGGAAGCCCAAGCTTTCATTTTTTGACGACAGAGAGATTTGCTAGTGCTGCCCTTCTCCCTTTTTTGCCTTGAGCACAGAGCTGATGCTTGGGGCTGTGGCAGCAATTTTGCGACCATGAAGCAATAAATATAAGGGCATACATGCAGCATGCTGAGGATGTTGGAGCAGAAAGAGAGCCTGGCCCTTGACTCCATCATTAAACCCCTGCGCACCTCTAGACTTTGTGAGTGAGATGAGGGAATGACTTTATTGCTGAAAAAAAAAATGTTTTCTTTTTTAATTAAAGGAAGGAAGTTCAGAGGTAGTAGCTGGGAGCTGGAAGAATGGCATGTGGGGTTGGAGGGAGAGGAAGCAGGCAGGGGGCTGCTTTGAGCAGAGAATGTGTGAGTACAGATGGGATTGGGAAATGGGTGGTTAAGAACAGACAGGAAGAGGCTTTGGACGTTGGGTTTTGAGGAGTTTTGGTTTCTTCTGCAGACCACGGGAAAAGATCACTAAAATTTCTTTAAAATCATATAGATCATAAGCTTGATGTAAGTGATATTTGCCAAACTTTGTGCCTTCTTCAAATGTCCTTGAGACATTTACTTTTCTGCCTTTTCTTGAAAAGAAAAAAATGGCAATGGATTTGCATTATTGTAACAGTTTTTTTTTTTTTCTAATTATAAAAGCGAAATATATTTAGACACTTTACAAAGCAGATAAGAAAATAGAAGAAAACATTTTGGGTGTTTGACCTGAGGGTGGATGGAGATTGAGACAGGAAACAAGAAGATTCATTGTAACTCACCTTCCCTGGGCCTCAGTTTTCCCACCTGGAAAATGAGCAGATAGGCCTGCAGCTAGGGAAGTCTCCACCCAGCCTGATAGCCCAGGGATGCTCGATGCTGTAGCGTGTTAACACACACACTACAGATGCCCTGGGTCATGGTGAGAGCCATGGTTAATACCCAGGAAGCTTGTCCATCCATCTTCTATGGGTTCACACACAGTGGCCATTTAACTCTCACTTTACAGATGTAAACTGTGGGCTTGGAGGAGATAAGGTGATGACCACAGCCCTAGAGCTGTCCCGTCTCAGAGGTCAGAATCACGTCCAGTGCTCACTTCTACTCCCCAGAACCGACACCCTCTCTCCCGGACCTGGACCTCACTTCCTTCAGTCACTCAGCAGTCCATTCCCCACAAGCTCAGGAATGGCGGTGGACTGGGATGAGGGCGGGTCCGGAGGGCTGGCACGTCACTCAGCAGGACCAGCTCAGAGAGCACCAAGGTTCCTCCACCTCATGCTGGCAAGGTGATGACCACCTGGTTCTGCTGCGTGTGTCTGATGCCTGAAACGGCCAACTTTGTCCACCAGGGTACCGCCGGGGACCAAAGAATACAGGGAATAGCTTCGAGTTTATGTGTCTGGTGTTAAAAATCAATAATGTCCCTCCTCGGGAGGCACACTCAGGGGCAAAATAGAGCGAATCGCTTACTGGCTTCTGCGTGCGCACGGGCAGATGATGAAGCAGCCGAGGAACCAGTCATACATCGTAATAAAGTACCCTTCACCTCTGTCTCTGCATCAGCGAGCGTGCACCCCACCCCACATCGACCAGGAGCCATTAACCCCCACAGTGCTGGGCCGTCACTCACCCCTAATCCCCAGGAGCAGCTTTGGCATGGAGGCTGCCGGGGGCTTCCCCAGGAGGAAGGCATTCAGAAATATAAGCGTGAGCCTCCCAACGTCCTCCGAAGGTGGATAAGTTTAGAGGCTCTGTCTGGCTTTCGAGGGAGGCGGGCTGTCAGTGGGCTAATGCCAAGTAAACAAGCTGCTGCAGTTTACCCCCCACTGTCACCCTCCCCTGGGCGCCGCGTCCTGGCTCATCTATTCTAGGGCACTTTGCTCCCCCGTAGAACATTCCATCCCTATCCATAGAACAAGAGCATGTCTGAAGAAGAAGAATTCTGTGGCAGCGGCAAAACTGCTTGGGGGTTCGGCACTCACCACTGGAACCATCCTCAGCATTTGCCACATACTGGCCCTTTGGACGCTTACAGTAACCTCGTGGGAGACATGCTGTTATTACACCATTATAAAGATAAGGAAACTGAGGTCCAGGAGGGAGAAGGAGGAGGTCAAGCAACTTGCATGTCTCACATGTGGTGACGCTGGGATTGGAGCTCAGGCCTCAGCTCAGACCCTGAGCTCTTGACTACTCTATTGTTTCACCCATCCCTGTGGTCCCTCCACCTTTGCCTCATTTTACAGTTGAGGAAACTGAGACCCAAGAATCAGCAGAGATTGGTCCAAGGTTCCATAGCCAGGCAGCCCGGGATGAGGCCCAGATCACAGGCTCCCATCTGAGGCTCTTCCATGGCTCCGTGCTGCCACTTGCTTTCCTCTAGGTTCTTGCCTTACAGCAGCAAAACCAGGCAGATTTGGAGTTAAAATCCAGGCCTTCTCAGAGCCCCAGGGCCTCCAAACTTCTATCAGTCTCAGAGGAGCTGGCATCCTTGGACCTCCAGCTTCACAAAGTGTTAGTAACAAGTGTGCACGCACTTCACCGTTTACAAAGCTCTCTAATCACCATATACCACTTAATCCTCATGAAAAAACACTGTAAAAGAAGTCTGACCATGGTCTTCACTTCACAGACAAGGAAACAGAGATCTTCTCTGTGGGACAAGGACTGGCGTATCCCCAGCATGGCCCAAAGGTGCGCCATGTGCCACCCCATGGACCTTCTGCCAGCAACTCTGTCCCTAATCAGCCTTGAGAAATTGCCGTCATTCTTCCTTACAACTTTATGAGGCCTTCTTATAGCTCAGACGTCCCCTGGCCTCAAGCAAGAGGATGAGGAGACCCAAGTCATTGTCTAAACCAGCAGAGCTTGCTCTTGGCACCCTCTGCTCACCCTTCCTGAATCCTGGGAGTCCTTGGATAGCTCCCTGAGCTCAGAGATCAGGTTTCGTACTTACCTGTATCCCCAGAGCATTTATCGTAGGGCTTGCTAGTTAACATAAACAGAGAGAAAGGGATGGAGGAAAAGAGGAAAAGTCCTTTCATACAACATTCACTGATTCAGACCAGCCACCCCAAGCTGGTATACATGGGCGGAATTTTTATTTATAATTATAATGTCACTAAGCAGCTGTGTGACCTCCTGCAGGTATATTAACCTCTCTGGGCCCCAACATCTCCATCCATAAAGGAAAGTAGGAAGATGGGATCTCAGATGGAGGCTATGTGGCATGTGCTTCCACCTCCCCCTACAAGACCACAGATATCCCAAATCAATTCCAGCATGTTTCCCATGTGTTAAGGGGTGGGGATGGGGATGACGTTTCTTAGGAATCTGAACTAGACAAATGTACTTTTTCTTTTTGGTTCCCAGCCTCCAAACCCGATTTCTATTTGAGAGAGGCCCAAAGTATGTGGGGTGCAGGGGGTCAAAATCCCTCATATTGTCCAGGAAGTGGACATTTCTTTTCTCAGCTTCCAGGACAGGAGAATGGGGTTGAGAATTGGCCAACAGGATGGTCCCACTCAGGACTCTGAGCATAAAGCAGGTGACACAAAGACACAGGCATAGTTAAAGGTTTCTCAAGGGATGGCATGGTGACAGCAGTGGCCAGGCCAGGGGCAGCATTGCAAACACCCTTCCTGCTGTGTGAGCTGCCTGTGCTTTGGGCCGCCAGCTTGGCTCCTGTCTATTTTGCAACAATCAAGGGGAGGCCGTGTGGTCCAGTGGTTAAGGCTATATCTTTGAAGTCAGGTAGATATAGGTCTGTTTGTGCCATTTATGAGCAACAGAGCTGTAGGTAAGTAATGTTCCCTCAGGGAAAACTATTCTCTCTTCCGTAAGGCAGACACAATAGCAAGTACTTCATAAGGGTGGTTGTAGGGCTCACATAAGGGAACGTGAGTGGTGTTCCTAGCCCGGCGCCCCAGAGGGGCTGAATCAGTAGAGGTTACATTAACAATGAATGAGGAAGAGGAGAACTTTGAGGACCAGTTTCCAAAATGGGGGACTGAAGCCAGGGCAGGTGCACCTAGCTGCGAGCAGCCTGAACAGCTGTCCTGATGCAGAGCAGCTGGGGAGGGCCCATCACGATGGGTGCTCCAGGCAGGGAACTGGCCTTCTCGGGGAGAACCGACCTTTCTCTCTGATGCTACTTAAACCTGAATCATCGAGTGCTTTGCCCTTGGAGGAAGCTCAGAGGTGCAATAGGCTGGTGCCTGCGTGAGCACAGAGGCGACCCCTCTGTGAGTTAGAGGACCAGCCTCCGCTAATGCCAATTCCCCCAGATGGAGCACAGGGCCGGCTCCTGATCCCAGGGTGTGCCAGCCTGGGCAAGCAGGCGTGCCAAGAGCCTGCTTTTCCGAGGTGTGTGCCAGCGTCGGGGGCCAGATGCTCCCTCCCAGGCCTTCCATCAGCAATGGCATCTGCTCTTCTCCCAGGCTGGTCCAGCTGCCACCCAGGTGGGAGGCTCATTTTTCAACCCAGACCCTTCTTTCTGCCACCACGCCCACCCCAGGCATTCCCTTGGAGTCCCAGATCTCTGTCCTTCCTTGGGTCAGTGTGGCCTCTAGCTGCAATGTCCACTTTCTGCCAGTCTCTGTTTCCGACTGTGATTTAATTGGGAGCCTGGAAAACCCTGATTGTTCGATAATTGTAAGGCAGAGAAATTACCAGGGCATCAAAGGTTGCTCCAGTTGCTATATTAATTGTCCTTTGTTATCTCTCCATATAAAAGACCACTTGATAGAGACAAAAGCCAGCTGGCTTTAATTCCACAGCCTTCTGACAAGAGGATGAGAGGCCATTGTTGGCTCCCATCCGTTTCTTCCCAGATAGAAACCTTTGCTACTCCCTGCCCAGCACGGCCCCAGCAGGCCATACCCCGACCCGAGACCAAGAGCGAGGCCCAGCACCCTCCGCCCACAACCGGGCCCAGACCCTGGTTGTCTCCTGGCCCAGTGGCTCACAGAGGCGAAAAGCCCCGATTCTTCGCTGCGTGTTTCGATGTGCTTTTTCTCGAGTGCTGGTGTGTAAGTGCACGTGGGGACACTGCAGGATGAATAGCTAGCGTTTACTGAGGACTTCCTACCTGCCAGGTGCCACGCCGACCGCTTTACATGCCTTTCTTGGCAACAGGAGTTACACATGTTATTTTTCTCTTCATTTTGCAGACGGGACTCAAAGGGGTTAAGTTACTTGCCCCGGGTCCCATAGCAATGGCGTGCTAGAACCAGGATCAAACTCCAGGTGCTCGAACGGAGCCCTTAGTCCCTCTGCAGCGCTGTTCTCTGAGTACACTTGCGGGGTGTGTGTGGGTGCGTGTGAGCGAGGGTGCGAGAACGTGTATGAGTGTCTATGAATGTGTTAGGGGGTGCAAGTAAAGGACAGTATCTAAGCAGTGGGTCCAGTAGAAGAGGACCAAGCAAAAGGCATGAATGAGGAGATTGTCAAAGCATATTGGCACGTTTGATTTGTTTATTTTTAAAGGCCCAGCCACGCCTTGCTTAAAACCATTGGAATCTAGCAGTAAACAGACTCATGTTTGAATGTTGAGCATCTACTTGTGCTGGGCCCCGTGCCCTCAGCTGTAAGTGGCCTGGAGAGGAGTCAACCACGTGTCTGCCCCCTGGGCTCCCTGCCCGGTTCCCAGCCACAGATATAGGGATGGGCTTCCACCGCCTCTGCTTCTGCTGGGAGGACCTGGGAAGGCTGTCTGGAGTTGCCTTAAAGCCATTCATTTTTTCAAGCCGTTTGCCAGTTACCTCAAACATCACCTGGCCGGCCAAGATCTAGACTTATTCAACAGTTGATTATCCTTGGAACCAACAAGGCTGTGTATCACTAATTCACAATTTGGCTGTGGTTCTGCAACTGCAGCTACATTCGTGAATAAAAAGAATGGGGTGTAGAGCTCTGTCATGGCCAGGCCTGATGGGGCATTAGCTGTGATTTCACGACAGCCCTCCCGAAAGAGACCCCGATCCTGTGTGCCAGACTGGGACACTGTAGCCCAGGAGGTCAACGTGATCTTCCCCAATCATACAGCTCATAAAGGGTAAACCATGGCAGGAGTCAGACTACCATCCAACGGCGACTCTGCACCATCATAAGTTGCTCCATCTTTACCAACAACCCATAGATTATTTACAAGTCGTGGGTTTCAAATAAGAAAACCCGGAGGAAGTAAACACCAGTGCCTGGAGCCAGGTTCAGTCCAGACGCTCTGGATAGTTCCCAGGCCCTCTTACCAGCCCCTGACCAGGGCACAGACCATGGGAGAGAAAGCTGAGGGCAGTAGCTCACTGGCAGCTATTCCAAATCTATGTAAGTCTGCAGTTTACAGCTAAGCCAGGAGTAGCCTGGGTCCTATTTCCATCTCCCCAGGTCCGTCCTAAACCAACCAGTGGCCAAAGATAATCAGGATGTCTCAGGAGCGTAGGAATGATGTAGAAAATAAGGGATAGGGCATCTAAGCCTTCAGGGGTAAATGCCTTTCTAAACTTAGGGCTAGAAATGGTCTCCCCTGTTGAGCTGGGTGATTCCTACCACTAAGTAACCTGTTCTGTTTTCATCCTGGTTTCCTGGAAACTGAAAAAGAAGAGTTACCTTCAGTTGTTACAATTCATCTCAGCACATAATTCATGATCTAGTTTTATTCTTCTACTCTCTCCTCATTCATTATTCCACCCTATGGAGGAGATATTATTATGCCCATTTTACAGATGAGAAAACAGACTTCAAGAAGTGAAATGATAATGCCCTGGTTGTATCTGACCCAGTCTCTCTGGTCATCAAGCCCTCCTAGGATTTTCCTTCCCACTGGAATCAAATCTGACCTCTCATCCTAGTCTGTGATTGGCAGCCCCCAAGTTCTCCACACCATCTCCCATCTTGTTTGCCCCTCTCACTCACCATGCTTCAGCCACACCAGCCCTATTCTGATCCTGAACCTACCAGACTTATCCTCGGCCCCGGCCTCTGCACCGTTCCTTCCTCTTCTGGAAACGCTCTCCCTCTGGAGCTTTGCATGGCTGGCTCTTATTCGTCATCTAAGTCTCAGTTTAAATGTCACTTCCTCAAAGAAGTTCTTGACCACGCTACCTACACTGGCCTCTGGTCGCTCCCGGTCATATTTTCATCCTAGCTTTGCTCTCTCCTGTCCAGTAATAAACACCTCCTGTGTATTTGTGCAATGGGGTGTACCCACCACTAGAGTATAAGCTCCATGAGGGCAGACGGGGTGAGGCACCTAATAGGAGCTCAACCAAGTTTTGGTGAGTGAATTAATCAATGAATGAATAACTCACTGGGATTCAAATCCCCTGCATGGAACTCTCTACCCCTCAGCCCATATGACGCCCAGGCAGGGAATGTGCTTCTTCTAATTTCACAAGGAACGTGCAGGGGTCTGTGTCCAAACCTCCCAGCTCTGAACCAGGCAGCAGATAATAAGGGGGACCGGGATGTCTTCTGGGGGTCCCAGGACAGCTCCCGGCATCGGGTTTGGGCATGTCCAGCTACGAGGAAGCAGCACTCTGCCAGGAGAACTGGTCCGGCCCAGTCCAGCAGGCACTGGTATGGCTGGAGGTCCCCAGTGAAGGCTCGGTGAGCAGGCCTAGTGAGCAGCAGTGATGGTTGCGTCAAAAAATGCAGGAAGGAACCGCACCCTTAGCAACTCCCAGAACACCAAGGAAGGGAAGTTTGCAGGACTCTGAAGTTCCCGCAGCAGCAGATGGACTCAGCATGTGAGACACAGGTGCTCACACCCGGACGAGAACCAGCACGGGAAGACCAGGCCGCTTGGGGTCAGGCCTGACTCTGAGGCCCCAGCCGGCCCTGGGGGCACGTTCCCTTAGACACTTAATACGTGAGGTCACCAAACGCTGTCAGGGCTGAGACAGGAGTTCTGAAGCCAAAAGTAGCCCAACTGGAGTGCAGAGGGCACCAGAGCCTGAGAGGGGAACACGGGCCAGGCCAGAGCCCCATGCCTGGTCCATATCAGAGGAAATAGCCAATCAAGGTGAGAGACAACCAAGGAGTCAGGGTCATGGGCAAATCGACGTGCAGTCAGGGAAGGAGCCCCAAGGCTCAAGGGTGGGCCAAGGCTGCCAGGTGGTTTGGGCTATTACCTGGTGAAGGTGGTCAGAGCCTCCTCGGAAGGTCCAGCCTCCAGGGGTCGCGGCCTCCACCAGGCCTCTGAGGTGGGCATCTGACAGGCCGATGCGGGGAGCAGGCGTGGGCGGAAGTCCGTTTGAACTCCCTCAGCCCTGTATCGGAGGAGGGAATTAAACCGTTCTGTTCTACTATGGCGTTTCATTGACTTCTGGCAAAACACGATGTCCTGCTTCAAAGGAAAGGAAACACACAGGCTTAGGAGGCTCGTTGGACATCAAAGAGCTATTAGAGAACAGCATCCTGATGAGCTAATTGCAAATGCAGCCCGAGCAGACGGAGCACATTTGCCCAGGAACATATGGGCTCACACATCCAGGGAGAGGGTGCTGGGGACAAGATGTATGTGGGGCTTTGCTGAACCCAACGTGTTTGCAAAATAATTCAAGACATTGCCTCAGCCTGGGCTGTTCTCCCCTCTGCATTCCATCAAGCCGGGTGGGGGTGGGGAGAAGGAAGCTTGGTGCCTCTGCAAAAGGAGGCCCCAGGGAGCAAGTAAGCAGGACTGGGCCCAAACAAACCGGAACATTCCCTGCAGAGCCAGGGAGACACGTGGGTGGAGAGAGCCTTCTCTTGACTCCCAGACGCCCCTCCAGACTGTGTGCCCCAGACCAAGTGCAGGGGGCCAGGGGCAGCAGTGGGTTATTCTCCTGGACCTCCCCGGCCTCACCCATCCAGTCGGGGTACGGAGCCCCAGCACTTTCAGCCCTGAAAATGTTGCAGGAGTCTCCTTCAGCTCCATCATTACAACATGTCTGGAGACCACACGGTCCGGGTCGTCTACCCCAGGGCTCCCTGGGGTCAGACCAGTTGTGTGGGCAGGGCCCCAGACCCTCAGCCTTCACAAAAAGCTGAGTGACTTTGCTTCCATCTGGTTTCTATCAATGCATCAGGAGAGGACATAAGATTTTCCTCGAAGAAAAGGGAGTTCCAGATTATTAATAAAAACTACTTCTCTGCAACAACGATTTCATCTTACCAGTTGAGGAAACTGAGGCTGAGGGGGCCATGACTACCCAGGGCACACAGTGAATCAAGGGAGAGACCAAAGCTAGAACCCAGGACCCTGGCTCCAGGCCAATTTTCTGGCCACCCCGCCAGGTGGCCCACATCCTGTCAGGTTCAATTCTAGACAAGTGTCCAGGCCCACAGCCAGGCCCCAGCCTCCCCGGGCCCCCTGAACACAACAGCTCTCCTCAGCCCTCGGGGTGGGGGGAGCATTCCTCAGCAGGATCTGTGCCTCAGCAGTCAGGAGGACACCTCCGTGTCACCCTCCCGCCCTCCAGGCTGAGCCGATAAAGGGTAGAGGCAGTCGGGAGGCCAGAGGGAGCTTCCAAAGTAGAAGGCAGGGAGACAAGGGGGAGAAGCCAGCGTGTGAAACCGACATTGACTCTGCTGCGTCTTCTAAGACAACGAGCTGGGGGCCAGAAGTGGGGAGGGAGAAAATTGGAGAGATTGTATGGGGCCTTGGAGGTGGCCTGTTCATTGTACAGTTGTGAAATCCAAGACTCAGAGGCCGGGAGGGGGAGGTTGGGGGCTGGGGGGTGGGAGGCATGCCCAGCATTCCCAGCAAGGTCGTAGCTGAGTCCTGCCCTGGGTAAAGCAGTACAAAGGCATTGGGCACCTGGAAGAAAATCTAAACCCATATGCAAGGCTGAGTCTACCCAGCCTGGGTTTCCAGCCTCCTCTGCTCCCCCTCCCTCCTCACTCCCAGCTCTTAGACACAGCATCCTCGCCTCTTTCTTCACTGCTCTTATTATAGTCTTAAGTGATGAACGAGTTTGGGTGATTCTTGTATTAATTTTTGTCTCCCCCTGCCCCAGACGAAAAACTCCATGAAGGCAGGAGTTGGTATGCTTTGCTCACCTCTGAGTCCTCAGTGCTCAAAATATATTTGATGAATGAATGAATGAATATATCATGGCTCTTTCTGACTTCAAAACCTGCCATGGCTCCTCCCCACCCCTGTGATTTCACTGGTAAGCCCTTTACCCAGTACTGAGGTCATTTATGATCTGATCCAAGTTCCTTTCTGGTCTCATCTCCCACCATGATTCTCTTCATACATATCTCCACCCCACACAGTACAACGGCTCTGGACAAAGCCCACTACTACTCCAGAAGACCCTGCCTTCACATGCCTTGATAGCTTCAGGCCTAAAATACTCCTCCTACTTGTCTTTATCTAGATGACAGGATCCTACTGATTCTTCTATACCCAGCTCAAACGTCCCCTCCTTTCTCCATGGTGAGCCATCTCCGTCCAGGCCCTAGGCAGCATAGGTGGCTCCCTCCTTGGTAGGCAGCCCTTGAATATGGTGCAACAACCAGGATACTACACAGGCATATAAGATAAGCATTGGTTTCCATCCGATTCTACCATAAGAGACTAGGCCTACCATAGGACAGGAAGTATGGCTTACCTACCTCTGTGTCCCAACACCTGGAGTTTAACCAGTTGGAGGGCACAGGGCCCTTGACCAGTTGGTGCTCTTTCCACCACACATAGATCAATTTCACATCATTCCATTCCGTTTCAATATCCTCCCCCCCTTCTCTTTCTCTCTCTCTCTCTTTCTCAAAACCCACATCATCTGGAACCTTCTCTTGGCTTCCCTCTTGCCTACCATCCTTCCGGTCATTGCTATTCCTCAGCAAGGAGGGTCCAGGAGGGAAGCTCAGGTGACGCCCAGAGTGGCAGGCTGGTGCCTTTGGGTTCAGGCCGGTTCTCAGACCCTCCAATGCCCGGTGGCCTCACCTAGAGAAGAGGCCTCCAGTAGTCTAGACCAGTACCTGAAAATTTTAAAAGCATCACACAACTCTATTTGTCCTGTGCAATGCTTTTTAAGATCAGTACATTTTATAGACAAATATAGATTTCCAGTTCCTCCTGAAAAATTAAAAGATCAAACCTTTCTGGCACTTTCTCACAAAGCATCAACAGGGAGGAAATAATAGCAGCTTCCCGTTTAGACAGAGCCTATGCTCCCTAGTTTGCCATAGACTCCACTACTCGCTGTTGCCCATCAAACCCCCCTGCTTCGCTAATGACCAAAACCTGCCTGGCCTGTTTAGGCATTTGGGTTTGTGGTCTAGAGGAAGTTTGGGAGACTTTCTTAGCTCCTAAATCAGAGATCATTCCTCCGGCCCAATGCCTCCCCTCTCATTTGTTCCAGATCTCTCTCTCTCTCTCTCTCTCTCTCACACACATACACACACACACACACACACACACACACACACACACACACACACACACTGACTCTAAACCCATAAGGGTGCAGTGGAACCCATAAGCCCAACTGCTGAGTCTGTGGACACAAGTGTCTCACTAGGGAGTATGGGGAAGTAAAACACTCCAGGGAAGGGGAGGGGAAGAGCATAAACATGGGTGTGGAGACACATTACATTCCAAGGTGGCTGCCTGTTTTACATTCCACCAGCAATGAAGAAGAGTTCCTATTTCTCCACATCCTCAACACTTGTTATTTTATCTTTTTGATTATCGCCATCCTAGTTGATATGAAGTAGTATCTCATTAGGATTTTGATTTGCATTTCCCTAATGACTAAAAACGTTGAACATCTTCATGTGTTTATTGGCTGCTTATATATCTTCTTTAAAGAAATGTCCATTAAGATTTTTTTGCCCATTTTAAATTGAGTTAGCTTATTATTGAGTTGTAAGACTTGTTTATATACTCTGATTACAAGTCCCTCATCAGATACATGATCCGCAAGTATCTTTCCCATTTTGTGAGTTGTCTTTTCACATTCTTGATGGTGTCATTGCAGCACAACAGTTTTAATTTTCATGAAATACAATTTATCTAATTGTGGGGGGCGTGGTCACTTATGCCTTTGGTGTCGTATCTAAGAAACCATTGCCAAGTCCAAGGTCATGAAGGTCCATACCTACCTTTTCTTCTAAGACTTCTATAGTTTTAGCTCTTAGATTTGGTCATTGATCTATTTTGACTTAAGTTTTATATGTCGTATGAGGTAGGGGTTCAAATTCATTCTTTTGCTTGTGGATATCCAGTTGTCCCATCACCATTTGTTGAAAAGACTACCCTTTCCCCATCTTATTATCTTGGCACCCTAGTTGAAAATGGCACCTTTGACTATGATCATGAGGGCTTATTTCTGGACTCTCAGTTCTATCCCATTGATCTATATGTCTATCCTTGTGCCACTACCACATTGTTTTAATTACTATAGTTTTGTAGTAACTTTTGAAATCAGGAAGTGTGTGTCCTGTGACTTTGTTCTCCTTCAAGATTGCTTTGGCTCTTTTGGGTCTCTTGACCCAGATGAATTTAAGATCAGCTTTTCGATTTCTAGGTCTAGCCATTTTTTGCCACGGGGGAACATGAACCTTTTTTTAATAAGTCTTTGTATTTTAATTTGGATTTTTTTTAAATATGATATTTCCTGGTTTAAAAGAAGAATTCAGGCCAAACAAAACAACTGCTGCAGGCTAAATCTCAGTGCCACTAGTTTGCAACGCCAGCTCAAATCCCAAGTCCAAATTTACAAATGGGGAACTGAGACCCAGAGAGAGAAGGTAAATCTCTCAAGGTCGTACAGCAAGTAAGGTGTGCAGATGGGGCTCAGACCTAGAAGTTGGGTTTCAAGACCAGAGCTTCGGGCATCCTCCTCTGCTTAGTTCCTCTCCAAGCAATATCTCTGGAAGCATACACCACACCCAGCACATGTGTCCAGTGATGTCTTAGGCCAGAAACACTCCTCCATCCCTTCCCACCAAAAGATGCTGGGCTCCCGAGGTGCTGGGGGCTCTCTTGGTCTCAAGGCTGAGGTTCAAATCCTGGTGTGGCCAATGATCCCAAAACATTCTGACACCATCATAATTTTCACCAGCTCGTGGCCTGGAAAGACAGGGTTCCCCTCTCCAACTCTCTCTTGCAACCTGGGGAGTAGACTCTAGGCAGAAGAATGAATTGCCCTCCTCTCCGCCACCACTCTTTGGGTTTCCACAATGCCATTTTAGGAAAGAAAGAAAGAAAAATAATCAAACAGAAAACAATCAGCAGTAGCCAGTAAACTTGTAGTCTCCAGAAAGTAATTTGGAGAGGTAGAGTGGAGAAAAAAATTTGTCAGATGGAGAGCCGGGCATGTCATGTGGGCCGGAGCACGGGGGCTCGGGGGAGCCTGCTGGCTGCAGCCCTGCTCCTGCAATTAAGATGATAGCATCGAGACCGCCATAATCCTCAGGGTCGTAAACTGTGTCACAAGGTGCTTCCTCGGCAGGGTGAATCCAGCAGGCAGCTGGTCATAATTTTTCTGAGGCTTCCTTTTTGTGTTTTAAAAATTTTTTTTAAGGACAATGATGCCAGTTCTGATTTTACTGCAAGGTGCCAGGTTTTCATTTCATACTCTCTGCAAAGATGGATTCACTGGAGTGTAAAACAAGAAAAAAAAAAAAAAAACCCACACACAGACACACCCAGACACACCCAGACACACACACACACACACACACACACACACACACACACACACACCACCTTGAGGCGTCCCACATTCTCCCTGATCATTTCTGAGAAATTAAATCTTACAGCATAGTGATTTTCAGGGATTCTTCTTTAAATAGTTTTTTTCTAAGTCACTCATATTAGGATACGTAGAATCCAAAAAAGGAACAGTGACAAGTGTCCTTAAAGCTTATTGCACACACTTCCCCACCCACCCATCCACCCACCCCAGAACCTTAGAGTCGAGGATGCTAAAGGCCAGAGAAGAGGGGACTTTCCTGACGCCCACTGTTTGTGGCTGAGCCGGGCTGAGAACGCACATTCATTTGTGTGCAGGGCGTCTTACACCCGAACACCCATTTAGATATCATCAACCTCAGAGCATTTCATTTTATAAAGTGGGGCAGAGGCCCGGAGAGGGGAAGGGACATGCCGGCTCCACGGGGGAGCTGGGTGGCAGCTCTCACTGTAACACAGGTCAGTGGAAACCTAAGCCACAGATTGCCCTGCTTGACCAGCGGGAGCTCACGGCCTCAGGAGAGGAGGGGGCATGGATGGGAAGAAGAGGAGGCCAGTTTCGGGCGGGCCAGAGGAGTAGCGTGAACAACAGACAGACCGGAACAGCCCAGCAGCCCTCTTCCTCTGTGCCCTCCCTTTGTCTCCTCTCCCAGATGTATCCCTTGGAAATGGACCAAGGTACCCGTCCCAAGGCCAGCATGTAACCAGTCTTTCACAGAGGTCGGTGGCACATGTGATCAGCTCTAGGAGGAGCCCCACACCATGACCCACGGAAGGTAGCAGGAGGCTCTGGGAGAGAAAAGCAAATCAACAGGACCCAAAGGTTTCCTGAGTGGTGGTGTCCTACTTAGACCACCCTTTATTCTAGAAAAGGCAGAAAGATGTGAGCTCTATTGCCACAGGGTTGGGCACAAGTTATTATCCAATAACCTGTGAAACTCCAGAACTCTGCTGAACATGGGTTCACAGCGACAAGTAGAAGAAAGTGTCTAGCTGAGGGCCACAGGGCTCTGTTCTCTGTACTCGGCTACTGAGAGTTTTTACTAGGTTCCTACATGGACCGTAGGCTGACCCAATCAGATGGGCGGGAGAGCAAGTGTGAAGGACGGCAGCTTCAGGATTCCAAAGAGGGTTTCAACAAGCATTTATTAAGTGCCTACTGTGTGCAAAATGCTTCTGTCCCCTGGGCTCGTGAAGACTCTTTGCCCTGAGGAGACTGAGGAAAGAATGCAGTGGGGCAACTGAGGCAAGAAGAGCCCCTGGGTGATGCAGCAGCAGTCCAAGGGATTATGGGGACAGGGCAGCCCAGCAGGACCCCAAGGGCTCCACACTGCCACCCAGACCCCTCGGGTGGGGGCCTCGCACAGGAGAAGGGCGGCAAGGCTGGGAGCAGCTGAGTGTTAGCAATAAGCTGGCACCAGCCTCCCTGTCCTGTGAGCACCCTGCTACCCCAGCGTGACAGTGCAGCCACTCCGGGCGCCAGTTGCTAAGAGACGACCCTGAAACCAGAATCTTTGTGGCTGCTAACCTGGGGTGTGAGAGGGAGGGGTGGCAAGGAGCTACCACCACCACCAGCTGCTGCCCCTCCCTCTGCAGGCCTGGTGGCCCTGTGGGATAAAGGCACCCAGGAGGTATCTCCTGGAGGCCAGTCCTGGGCACAATGAGGGGCTCTCAGCTACCCCACCCAGATGCTCCTCTTTAACCCAGGCCCCTCTCTCCAGCTTATCAATCAGTCCCAAGTACCACCACCCACCCCCAGCCTGCAGCTCAGTCTGCTTCCTCCAGGAAGCCTGAAGAAACCCAATACTCTGCTCTCCTTAGACTTGGGCAGCCCTGATTCACCTGGCATGGGTCTTTCCTGTGCCTGGCGACCATGCTCAGATTTCCCATAGAAGCTTAGAGAGCCCTGCCCCATCTCTCAACAGGATTCATCACTCCCCTTCTTTAAACCTCTGCGTTGAATCTTAGCTGTCCACAGCCACAGTGTGAGGCGGTGTGGGCTCTCTCTGCCCAGACTGGGTGCTCTGAGCTTTGTTTATTCCATGATAAGCCGTATGCCAAACCCTGAGCTAGGTGCTCGGGATGCCCCGGTGAACAAGACACCAGCCCTAACCTTGGAAACTTATTGTATAGTACAGGACAGAGATCAGCAAATGAACAGTGACAATCCAGGGGCCATCCTGTAGGAAGGCAAATCCTGGGGCCTGCAGTAGCACCGCACGGCAAGGGCACCTAACTCACATCAGGGGCATCTGGGAAGGCTTCCTGGAGGAAGGAACATGTACGATGAGACCTAAAGGATTAGCAGGAATTAGCCGGGTGAAAAAGGAGAAAGAGTGTGTTTTTCCAATAAACAGCACTATTTTTTGAATGTCTACTTTGGACCAGACACTGCTGTCTATTCCAGCAGTGAATAAGGCAAACACAGTCCTTGCCTTGATGGAGCTTAGAGCATGGTGTGGGCACTGATGCGACATGAATAATTACAACACTGAATTACAACTGTGTAAGAAGAAAAGGTCAAGACATTCAAAACATAGAGTGGGAATACTTAGGCTGGGCTGCGGGTGGAGACAAAAGTCCCTGGGAAGGCCAATTTAGGCCAAAGCTTGAGGAAAGAGGAGAAGAGGTCTGCCAGGCAAAAGGGATGCAGCAGGGAGGAACAGAATTACAGGCAGAATGACCTGTGCAAAGGCCCTGAGGCAGCAAGGGATTTACTATGTTCATAGATCTGAAAATAAGGACTAGAACAGAGAGTTTTGTGCATAACGGCAATGCTTTAGTCACCCTTCATTATTGCAATTAACATTGTTGAAAGAATTTAGAGGTTCTAATGTTATCACATTTCTTTCCCATTACAGTCATCACAGGTTATGGTGGAACATTCTCCTCACTTCACAGATGATGAAATTGAGGCTCAGAGAAATGAACATGTGCCTAAGGTCACAGAGCAGGAAGTGGTTATGAGGATTCAAATCCAGAACCCTGTGACCCCAAGGGAGCCTCTTTTCTCCCCTCCCCATGGCCCCAGTATGCACCCAGCACCACTTCCTCACTTAGTATAGGTGTGAGGTTATATAGCTCAGACCCAAGACCCAGGTCCACAGCATCCCCCGGTGGAGGAGGTGTCCTGGCCCCTCATCTCACCAGCTGCACCCACGGACATGCTTACTGGCCTCAGATTCAAACACTAATTGCCCATAAAGTTTTTCATCTCAACAGATCCCAGCTGTGACCTGGAGGGAAGTGGGGGGCTTAGGAGAGGAGGTCGTTAAAATGAGGAATTTGGAAATGGCCATCTCCTTCAAAAACAAAAGCATGTTTTCGCTACAGGCATCTCAAGGGCCTCTTGTCTCCTCGGTCACCCGCCAGACTATGCGTTGCTTGTCAAGTGATTCCATCTTAATCGAGAATTCAATTGGCCCAAATTACATTATGTATGTAAATTTCCATCTGCAAATCAACACAGCTTGGACATCACTCTTGTCGGGCTGTTGCCTTGGTCTCCAGCTCCAGAGCCTGCCCTCGGCTCAGCCTCTGCCACCCAGGGAGGGGCGCGCTGGGAGCCAGGAGGGAGACGAGGGCTGGCGCTACACACCACAGAGCTGAACTGTCCACAGGCAGAGGCTGGGGGGATAAACCAGGCTCCAGTTGCAAGTTGGGTTTCCACCATCAATTTCCAACAAGAGCAAACGGGGAAAGCAACTGCAGTGGAACCACCAGCCTCTGATTTTAAGTCCAGGCAGCATCTGAGGACACCAAACAAGGGCACTATGTCTCAGGGAGGCACTTGTGTATAAGAGAGAGCACATGGGCTCTGGAGCTGGACTGTTTGGGTTTAGATCCCAGATCTGCCACGTATCTGCTGGGTGACCTTAGGTAGTTTGACTAACCTCTCTCAGCCTCACTTTTCTTTTCTGTAAAATGAAGATAAAATGGTATCTTCCATACAGGTTAGTCAGAAAGCACTATGTAAGCATTTGCTGTCGTCATCTTCAACATCATCATCATCACTGGTACTACCACTACTTTGCTGCACACCAGGCTAGAGTATTATCCTTGTTAAGCGTTAGAACGAACCTGCTAAACTCCATAGGGTACAAGCTGGGAATACCCTTAATTTTCCTCCGCTCCAGGGCTGGGAGCAGGGGGAGGCAAGGGAGGCACTTGTGGCCTTGGGAACAACATATAGGAAGGCACCAAACATCCCAGTAATCAAAATAAATCACATTTTAATGCAATATTTTTAAAAATCAAAAGTAATGCAAAGAAAGTCGTGAGGTACAAAATATCAAAATTTAAACCTACGTGGTCGGCGTGATTCTTTCCCTGAGTTGAACGAGATCTCAACAGGTTGGTCCCATACTTTTTCCTGTTACTCTTGGATAATAAAAAGTCATCTGGTCACTTGAGTAACCAAAAAGAATCTTATTTCACTAATTAGAATCTCCGGTCCAGTTAAGACCACACTCAAATCCCCTTTCCGGCCTGTCCCCCCCTCCTCCAGTGGGGCTGGATGCCGCTGGCCTTGAGGGAGGAGGTCCCCTCTCCTGTGACCTCTGCCCTCCTCCTCCAATGCACAACCTCGGATTCTGACCTCTTGGGGTGAGGCGCAGAGGAAAAGGGGATCAAAAACAGACTGCCCAGCCTCCTAGAGCAGGGTACCTTGGACCTGGTGCTGTCCTCTCTGGGTGGGTGGGGAAAATCCAGCTCCTTCTCACTGGGGCTGTCACAAGTTCTCAGATGAGTCCCCTGGCGGGAGCTCTGCATCATCACCTCCAGATCCTTCCTTAGCCTTGGGCATCTGAGGGCCCTCTGAGGCCATGCTGCCCTCTGGGCCTGCTTCTTTGGAAGAGTTCCACAGCCGGCCTAGAACACAGGTGCTCACCTGTTCCCTTGCCGGTGAGAGAAGGCAGCTTCCCTCCGTACATGCCTCACTGCCCCTTCCGTTGCTTCACACCCAGCTGCTCCCTTGCAGATATGCCTATTGTTACACTTCCCAAACTTTGGGGCACCCTTGCCAAGCCCTCTGTGATAATTAATTTTATGTGTCAACTAGACTGGGTTAAGGAATGCCCCGATGGCTGGTAAAACAATATTTCTGGGTGTGTCTGTGATGGTGTTTCCAGAAGAGATTAGCATTTGAATCAGTAGATTGAGTAAAGAAGATCCCTCCTCACCGGCGTGGGTGGGCATCACCCGATCCCTTGAGGACTGAAATAGAACAAAAAGGCAGAGGAGGGGCGAATTCCCTCTCTCTTCTTGAGCTGGGGCATCCCTCTTCTTCTGCCCTTGGACATCAGAGCTCCAAGTTGTTGGGCCTTTGGGGCTCCAGGACTTACATCAGCACCCCTCCCCCCAATTCTCAGGTCTTCAGATTCTAACTAAATTATACCACCAGCTTTCCTGGGTCTCCAGTTTGAAGACAGCATATCGTGGAATAGCTCAGACTCCATAATCACGTGAGCCAATTCCCATATTAAATCTTTTTTTATATCTCTCTAGATAGATAGAGCTCTCTCTACATATATATGTATATAGATAGATATATAGATATATCTAGAGAGAGAGAGAAAGATACAGATAGACACGGATATAGATATCCTATTGGTTTTGTTTCTCTGGAGGACCCCGACTAACACACCCTCCTTGAAAGTCTCTCACTAGGCCAGAGGGGAGAGGGGCAGGACAAACACCCCTGCACTCCCACACTTCCCTCCAAGGGCACTCTTCTTTTGGCCCCTTCCTTAACCCTTCTATATGTGAGTTGCTGTCGCCTTGCTCCCTTGAAGCCCAGCCAGCTGGTCTAGCGCCCCCTTTGGATGGGAGGGTACTTAGCATCACTTGCTTGGTCCTCAGCCTCAGGCAGCTCAGCCAAAACTGAGACACAGAGTTACACCTGCATTTCCTCCAGCCCTCACCATACCCTGAAGGGCACATCTGATTACTTCCACTCATAGCTGGGGCATCTGAGGACCCCAGAGGCAAAGTCCCACGGCCAGTCAGTGGCAGTGCTGAGACATGAGCCCTTGGCTTCCTGCCTTCCCTAGTGGACAATGGATAAACAATCAGCCCTAAGGGGAAAATGCAGGTGGCTGTGTATGGGGGTTGACAATCTTCATAAAGGACATGACCGAGCCACCTGTCTTTAGTAAGCACCTGCTGGCTGCCCAGGCCCACCCCCTGACCTCAGCGAGTGTGGCAGCCAGGTGACCAAGACTGACCCACACATAGGGCATGCGGGGAGAGCAGCACAAATTGGAGGCCCTGCCTGTGACTCAGTCCCCCAGAGCCAGAGAAGCCGCAAGAGAAGGCACCACCCAGGGGGCACCCTGTGGGAGCTACAGCAGGGCCTGGGCGCGTCCGCAGTCCCCCAGGTGGGGATGCTTTTAGTATTTGGAATGTGATACGGGGTTTCTTCTGTCCCCTTTGGCCAGACACAGGCTCCTTCTTAACCAAACACACAGGCGAAGCCATCCGTCTTAGGACCGTGCTAGACCTGTGTGACCTCTGGCCCATGTCTTGGCCTTTCTGAGCCACTGAGCCTCCACCTTTACATGTTTGTCTAACAACGATGATAACAGTACCTCACAGCACAGAGCTGTGGGAAGAATAAAATGAGATCATGCAAACCCAGGGCTGAGCAGTCTCCATGCACACTCAGAAGTGCTCTAACGTTAGCACAGCAGCGCCTCTGCTGCTTGCCGGGGCCCACCGAACAGGGCCAAGCCCTTCAATTCCCGGTCTGCACTTTCCATGAAGGAGAGAAGCTTCAGTGCTGACAGGTCAGACATTCACTCAACAAACATCCACCAAGCACACAGCCTTGGACCCAGTAGACGCTCCGTAAGCACAGAGCCCCCAAGTACAGCCAAAGAGAACAGTGAGAATATGAGACCAGTGAGAACCGGTTTAAGGGAAAGCCTAGTTGGAAAGGGGGTGAAGGAGGACTTCCTAGAAGAGGTGCTGTTTGAGCCAGGCCTTGGAGAGGGAATGGGAGCTGCAGGAAGACAAGACTAGGGCAAGGAGAAGCTGAGTGAGGGCCTCCGAAAGCCCCCCGGGGAGCCCCAGGCAGAGGATCACTGCCCAGCTACCGGGGCAGCTATAGGTTCTCCAGCCATGGGGGTGTGTAGGGCTGTGCTCCCCTTCTCTGTCTGCCTCCCCCTCTGTGCACTCCCCGGGGCCAGGACCAGATCCACACCAGTCACCAGGGTGGCCTTGGCCACCAGACTACCGCTGCCTCTTGGCAGGTGCTCAGGAAGTATTTATCTAACTGCTCCTGGGCCTCTGGAGACTGGGCACTGGCGGTTCCTGGGGCTCTAAACCACCCGCTCATTTGTCCAGTAGCTGTGGAGCACCGACTCTGTGCGGGGCACCTCTGCAGGGCTGCAATGCAGTGGTGGCCTCCACCCTACCTGAGGGGCTGAGAGTCTCCAGCAAGCTGACCGTTGCCATAACCCTAGGATCTGGGCAAATAAAAGGCCTGGGAACTATGGTTACAGGCCCTCAGGGCACAGCCACCTCCCAGGATCCTTAGCTCTTCTTGACCGAGGCCCAGGCAGTCCTGGGCTGCACTGGCCTCCCCGCAAGGCCCCAGTGAGGACCAGGCAGCACACGTAAGGGGAAGGGGCCCGAGCAGACCTCGATGGGGGACCGGGTCTTTGTGTCTGGCTATGAGCTGTGCTGAGGTGTTGGTGAAAATTCCAACCCAAGTGTGACCCCTGGAAGCTGCTCTCTATGTCTCTGCCCCTCTGCTCCCCTGGTGTTCCCTACCCTTCCTTCCAACCCTGCTCTCCAGGCTGTCAGCCCCAATACTAGCCTGCCAGCCCTACATCCTTCTACCAATCCATGCTCCTTCCACCTGGCGTGCCCTTCCCCACCTTCCTTACCTGGAAAATGCTCGTTCACTCATCCATCCAATGAACATCTACCGAGCACATTATCCCGTGGGCCAGGCACTGTTCTAGATGGTGAGAATTCAAGGGTAGCTAAAACAAGGTTCCTTTTTTAAAGGGGTCCCCAGCCTTGCTGGGGACACAAACACATAAACGTATAAACTTAGAAGCACTTTCAGGTGTAGTGCAGGAAACAGACACAGTATAATCTAGGCCTTACTCAAGAGTCACCTCCTCTAGGATGCTTTCCTAACACCAGACAGTCAGGGGCCCCTCCCGTGTGCCCCTGTAACACCTTAAATGAACCTCTAGGAGGGCACTTATCACACATTGTTTTATGGATACTTTTAAGTTGGAATGAGAAACAAAGATATATTCACTTCAATATCCCCAAGATTGAGCACAGGTGCTTGTGCTGGTCAAAATAGGTTGAAGGAAGGAAGGAAGGAAGGAAGGAAGGAAGGGAGGGAGGGAGGGAGGGAGGAAGGAAGGAAGGAAGACAGACCATTATCAGCTTGTTCCCCTGTGGCTATTTGTATTTGCACACGCATTACTCTTTACGCACGTTTCTGTTAAGCTAACCATCTCTGTGGACACGACATGCCCTCCCTGTGTGAGGCCTCTTGCCGTGTCCTGGGGCCAGTGGACAAATGGGACATGGCTCCTGGCTACAGATGGCATGGGTGACAGGGCAGACAGGCCCATAAACACACGGCCGCATCCAGCTAGGGGTGCGCCTGACCTGTGTGGAAGTGCATTTCCACGTGAGCCGGGCCATTTGACTCTCATTCCCTGAATGATAATTGGAAACTGGCTGGTGAGTCCATCGGACCCAGTCATCTGAGAGTGATTTTGATGATATGACAATCTGGCCTTGAGCGAAAAAGCAATGAGGAGAAAGAAGGGAACTTCTGTCTGAGGAGCTGAAAGCTTGAGTGCAGCCCAGGGAACAGGGACAGCGGCTGAGGAAGGGGATGGGGGCAGAAAAGAGGAAATGGGCCATGGCGTCTGCCCAACCAAGCAGCTTTGGGACATGGAAGACCGCGGACAATGCCAGGAGAAAATACCAGCTCAGAGGCAGTGCTGGCGGTAGTCCTGCAAGGCAGAGCCCCCCGTGGGCGCTCACCCACTCCCTCTTCTTCTCTCCCCACCCTCCTCCACTCGGCGTCACCTCCCAGAAGTGCAGGGACTCAAGGCCTTGCTCTCCCGGCAGGCAGCACGTGGACAGGAAGTGGCATTTGGTGGAGCCCTGATCAGGGGTGAGAACACCACCGCTTCCCTAAATTGGTTTTCCGACAGTAAATTATAATTGCTCTAAGTGTTCTAGAACTCGGGGACGGAGATTAATTGCAGCTCCGTATCCTAGGGCGCCCTGAACTTTAAGCACAGCGTGACGTACAGGTTGTTAATAAGAAAGGGGGATCTGGGAGGACTTTTCAGAAGAGCAAATAAGAAAAGGAAAACAATCTGAATTGGCTTCTGCACCTACCAAGGGGGAGTCTTTGGGCCTGGAAGGATGCTTCCCATCTTTCCAACCTGGCCACGGATAGTGTTTATGATGGTCAGAGGCACAAAGTGGCTCCCAGGGCGTGGGGACCTGTGGCAGACCTCCGTCCCCCTGGCCCAGAATGGAGCCAGCGCCCAGGGCTCACAGGAACAGCAGTCACAACTCAGACGGCAGCCCAGTCAGGAAGGTGAAGGAAACTAATAGCGCTTGCAGGCAGGGGACACAGCAGCGCAAGGCAGACACTGGGGGCCAGGGAGCCCGTTCCCTCAGGGGCAACCTCGGCTCGGCTCCAGCTGACCCTTGTTACCTGGGAAAGCAGCCCATACTGCTGAGTCTTCAAGAGCAGAATTCCAGGTTTCTGTACAAAATCTCTGTGTTTTTATAATTGGAAGCTTATTATCATTTTAACATATTTTACGGGGCCAGATAAAATATATCCATACTGGAATTTGGTCCATGGGCCAACATCTTGAAACCTCTATATAGCAAGCAGTTACTTCCCCCCAGTGAGTGGGAGGTTTGGACCTGTCTCTTCCCTGAGAGAGGAGAGTTTCCCACCCTTCTGCCTCCTGGTTCCTTCCCTCCCACAGCGTTTCTCTCTGCCACCCTTGCCACAGGTGCCGTCCTTATCTTCTCATCTGTCTCCCTATTAAAATTTGAGCCCCTTGAGAAGCATGGATTATACACCTCTCTATCCAGAGCAGCTAAGAAAAGGCCCAAGTGAGGGCTCAGACAACGTCTGCTGAGTGAATGAATAAGCATCATGCACTTCCAAACCTCTCTGCATTTGCCCATTCTCTTCCTTCTACCTCCACAGTGCCTAATTTAAAACCTGACACATGCATCCGGTCCAAGCCTCTGTCCCCTCTGTTCCCTTCACCACATCTCCAGCTTCCCAAACTGAGATCAGGGCCAAAGAGGATGAGAAGTAGAAGGGACATAGAGTCCATGGTGGCCATGATTCAGAGGCAGGAACCAATGTCTGACAGGAAGAAAGGATTTGCACGAGTCCAAACCATGATCCGAGCTGAACCTCCTGTCTGGAGGGGGGCAATGGACGTCGCTGATACCCCTGCCCTGGGCCCTCCTTCCCTCTCTTCCTCTCCCAGAGCACTGCCCGTGCTCTGGGGACCAACCCTCCCTCCTGCCCCCATCCTGAGGACAGGGCTGGAGCAGCACAAGCTCCCCAAATCCCACTTCCCCAGCAGAAGGCCTGAGAGCCACCATCACCCCAGCATGCACTCAGCTTGAGATGTACCTGGAAAGCCATTCATGTAATACAAAACAGAAATTACTATTTAGAATATGAAATCAATGCATTTTATTAAAATGTCTTCTGGAGCCACGTTCCATGGCTGCTGTATCTCTGCTGTTGGGCCACTCAGGGGACACTGACCCTGGCAGCCCTGGGCCGACCCACCCCATCCCAGGGCAGCTGCTTGCTGAGATGGGGACATTCAAGCTGTTATCTGGATACAAGAAAGAGATTCAAAGGAAGAGCCCATTTGTGCTGGGAGCTGACTGGTTTCCCTTCTTCCTTCCTTCTCCCACGTGGAAACCCAGTGGGAAATGGAGGCAGTCAAGGATAGAGGTCAAGAATGCATTGAGTTCAGGCTCCAGTGTTTACTAATGTGGGACCTTATATCAGCTCTTTTATCTCTCTCTGCTTTGGCTTCCTTCTCCACAAAATGGGGATATGTGAAAAGAATACAAACCACTAAAGTTCCAGGTAGAAACATCTTCCATACTTTAGATCATTTAATCCTCCTAACAACCGTATGAGATAAGTACAGTAATAGACTACAGACTGTAATAATAATAGTCTCCATTTTACAGATATGGAAACTGAGTCACAGAGAGGCAAATTGGGTTCTGCAACGTGACACAGCCAGTAAACACTGGAACTGTGATTCAAACATAGCTACACATAACTCTAAAACCCGTGTTCACCTTTTCTTAACTTTTAAGAAACTTAAGAAAACATAAACATGATTCGAAATACAGAAAGCATCAAAAAGACAGGGCAAAGCCTCCTTCTCATCATTATCCTGCATCTTCAACCATCCTCCTCTCCAAAACTATTCTTCTACATCTCTTATTTTAACTTCCGAGTTTCTTTAGGCATACACAAGCAAGCACAAACACACATTGTACCCCTCCCTTTTACATGTTGCTCTGCACCTTGTTTTATTTTTAAATGATTTAAGACTCACTTAGAAGTTCCAAAATAGTACAGAGAATTCCAGTGTACCCTTCACCCAGCTTCCCCCAATGATAATATCTTAAATAACCATAGCACAACTATCAAACCAAGAACTTGGCAGTGGAACGATACAATTAAACTTATTCGGATCTTACCAGTTTAGGTGCCATACATTTTTATGTCGTGGTGAATAGCTCTATGAAGTTTTATCACATGTGTAGATTTGTGTGACCACCACCTCAATCAGGGTTCAGAACTGTTCGATTACCGCAAACAAGTTCCACAAAATACCGCTTTATATTTACATACGTCTCCCAACCCTAACCGCTGGCAACCACTGAGTTGTTCTCGACCACCACGTTCTGTCACTTCAATAATAATAAATAATACACAGGGAATATAGCCAACATTTTATAATAACTATAAATGGAGTATAACCTTTAAAAATTGTGAATCACTCTGCTGTATACTTGAAACTTACATCATATTGTAAATCAACTATACCTCAATAAAAATTGTTTAAAAAGAATAATAAATAATACATGGAATTCACAGTCTGTGACCCTTGAGTTTGGCTTTTTTAACTCAGGATAAAGCCCTTGAAATGCATCCGACGGGCTGCATGTGTCAACAGTTCACTCTTTGTCCTTGCTGAGTAGTATTTCATTGGGTGATAGCAGCACAGTTTATCCATTGACCTGGTGGAAGATCTTTGGCTTGTTTTTATTTGTAACTATTACAATTAAAGCTGTTTTCACATTTGTGTATAGGTTTCTATATGGGCATAAGTTTTCATTTTTCCTGGGCGAATACCCAGGAGTAGAATGGCCGGGTCATAGGGTTTGTGCATGTTTGACTTTGTTTGTAAGAAACTGCCAAACTGTGTTCCAGATCGGCTGTTGCACGTTGCCTTCCTCATGACAGTTCTGTTGCTTTGCATCCTCACCAGCACTTAATATTGTCAGCATTTTTATTTTAGCCATTCTAACAGGTGTGTGGCAGTACCTCATAGTACACCTTACTTTTTTAACTTAGGAGAACTTGGTGCTCTTTCTATATCAGAATACAGAGCTACTCTTTTTTTTTTTTTTTCTGCAGCTGCATCGTACTTCCTTGTACAGATATACACCAAAATTTATTTAACTGATCCCTTTTGGGTTGGCTTTTGAGTATCTCCAGTCTTTGTTATTTCAGTTATTTGAGCCCCAAACTCTCAACCACCACATTTAACTGCCTTTGCAAATATCTAAGGCCCTGGGCATGTACATCTTATGTCTTTCAGCAAAGGATTCTATTAGTGATCCTTTCGATTATAAGTGAAAGAAGCCTAACTTGAACTAGTTTAAATTGAAAGAAGCGGAAGTGATTGGATCATAGATGGCAGCATTGAACGACCGAACTGCAGGAAAGGCGGGGTCAGAACACTCAGAACCGGATGGCACCTGATCTCTCTCCACCTCCCTTGTCTGTCTGTTCTTATGTCTGGGTCTTTCCCCCTCTCTTCACTGGGCAGCAAGCATGGCCACAACAGCCCTCCATACTGTGGGGGAACTGCCTCTCTTTGCCAGATCTAGATCAAAGGTGTCAGAGAAGGGTTCTGGCCCCTTTGGGGAGGGAGCGCCATTTTAACACAATCCTGGCCATCTCTGGTAGGTAAGATAGTTCCTAATAGTTGCTCCTGTGTGTGCAGAGGAGGGGTTGGAAGATGAACCCCAAGATACAGAGATTTCTCCTGTCTTGGGATTGACCACATCAGATTCATTCCCATATCTCCCAACACAAATAGCCACTCTCAGCACACATTAGATGCTAAAGGCGTGCGGCGCATTCCGAACAAGGTATGTGTCAATCAATCACGCATTCTAGTAAATTGCCTCTTATTTCTTCACATGCTGGGGAACCCACCATTTAAAATAATGCCGTTAAATTCCTCCACAAAGCAGGCTTTCTTCACCTAAATGCTCACAGCAGGATTTGCTTAAAGTGGGGCATGCCTGTAATCTCAGCTCATGAGGGAAACCTTTGATTTTCCTGACAACCCACTGAGATAGGCGAGGATGTTACGAGGGCAAATGGTTAATGGATGTGAAAGCTTTCTGTGACCTGAAAGTAGTACAGAAATGTAGGACCTCACCATGACTATTATGATTATCCTTATTTCATCTCTTCTTTGAAGAGCTTTACACTGTAATTTTGGAAGTGGAATTGGAGACACCTCTCTAACAGTTCAACCTCATACTTCTCCTCTAAGTCTCAGTCCTGGGTCTCAGAGCATCATTTCCCACCAGCCTATTGCTTCTATTAAATGCAACATAAAGAGGTTTCCGCAGCCAGAGGCCTCCTCAGACGGGAATAAAGGGAGGCAATGAGGCACATTTAACCATCTCTAGACCACCCTATACCAGAACAGTCCATTCTAGCCCAAATTTGGGGATTTGATTTCACAGTCTTCCTGGAACCCCTAGCTCCATGCCAAGCCCTGTGCTGGATGCTGGAATCCCAGGTAGCCCACAGTCTGGGGGAGGCCGGTCATCTCTGTAACTGCTTCCACGCAGTGAAGGGAGACGCAGAGGTCCCCAGGACAGGGGATTGGGAAGGTGTTTTGGGAAGAGCCCCAGCTCTGACCTTGACAGAGAGGTGATGTACATTTGAATGACGCCGCTGACCCTGGTAACCTCAATCCTTCCCCAGCTGCCCCTCTAGTCCTAGGACCCTCTAGTCCTAGGACACAAGAGTCCTTATAGTTTACCCCCAAATTCTTTCTTTCCTTCTCTACATTTTTTACTCCCTTTCTCCAGATTCCTTCTCCTTGTTTCTCAGTACCTTTCCCTCCCTTTAAAGTCCACCTCCATTCCTACCACTCTCCCAGGCTTGGTTTTGCAAAGAATCCCACCACCATCCCCTTCCTTCCCTTGCTCTGCTGGGACACAGTGAAATGTATGTAGCTCCTAGACCCTTGGTCATAAATCAGTCTCTCTGGAGGCTCGATCGTTTTTATTGCTCTTCTGTGAGCATCCTGTCATTCCTCTCCCTGTTTCAGATATTGGCAAACTTGGGACTCACAATCCTCTTCCCGGATACGTCTCATTAGAGACCTGCCAATGGCTGTGCACCTTTGCACTGTGAGGCTTCCCTGGCCGATTATCTTGACTCCATCATGACTTTCGGCAGACACTCCAAAAAAGGCAGTGAGTGTCGAATCTCCATTATTAACTGGGAGTCTCCCAGGACCTCACCACGCTTGTCCTTCCTTCTTCCCCATTCCCATGAGGCAGCGCATCTCCAGGAGACCCAGAAATCATGGCTGAGACTGGACACCAATGTTAACGGCCATCCAGAGCCCCTCAGCCCAGAGAGAGGTTGAAGGGCTCAGCAAACATCCCAGTGCTGTCCAGAGGCTCTGTGATATTTACGGTGCATAGAAATGTTGATGAGTGGGCAACAGTGATCAAAAGGAAATGAATTCTACTGAAGGGGTAATATATCACAATGGTTAATAAACACAGACTATCTGAAGTCAGTGAACTCGATGGAAAATATACAAGTCACTGGGACCTTGAGGAAGTACAGACAAAGCAAGGCGTGGAATTGCTGCAGACGGTTTACGTCCTTGCCATCTCAAGAGTGAGGTGAGCTGAGAGCCTGCTGGAGTTTGACCAAATGAAGCAGGGGTTCCAACAGAGGCTGGTCTCTGCATGAGCTCCTCCCTGTCTTAGAAGAGAGTCACAGAAAGAGAAAGGCAACATGTAAGTGCAGTTATTGGTACTTGGACATGGACCGACACATCATCCAATTAGTACTACCGTAAGAGCTTGGGAGAGGGCTGTGCTAGGGACGAAGGGGGAGCGTTTGAGGGCTATGTCAGCTTAAATGGGTGTGTGCTCTTGAGAGGCCATGGTTTCTCCCACTGACTTGGGGTGAAATCAGCCCAAATTATGTCACGTGACCACATGTCCACAAGGTCCTAACCATTCTATTGATGGGCGTGGCTGCCTGAAATAACTTTGGCCCAAGGGACGCTTGTCAGTCAGTTTGGTTGCAGAGCACTTGTATCAGTCTGATGCTTGGATGCTCTACCTACCCTATTGCCCAAGAGAGCTGGACCCTCCTGGAGGGGGGTAGTTGGGATAAAACAAGGAATCAATAAATGGAATCAATTACTCTTTCGAATCTTAGTTACTGAGAATCTACTATTGCCAAGCACCATCTTCAGGACTAGGGATACAACAGTGAACAAAACGGACCCCTCTCTGCCAAAATTCCTGCCTTCATGGTGTTTATAACCTAGTTCCCTGAATATTTTCTAAAAATCAGATGACCCTGTGTGGGGGTGAAATTGAAAGTCTTTTCTTTCTTAAATCTTCCTCTTCCCCTTGCATTCTCAACTACAGAATGGTTGATACAATAAAAACACCTAAACCTTAAAGTATAGTTCAGAGAGAAAGAGAAATATGTTTCAGTTAAAGTGGCAACATTAAGCAAATCCTCTCACAATTTCATAGTCAAGAACTGAACAGCAGTCTCTATGTTAGGTATAAACAGATTAAAATAATCAGTATGGGGACCATACAAACATTGTTCAAGAAAAAAAAAAAAGGACCCAGTCTGGAAAATAAATTCCAAATAACAGAAGAACATTTCCTCATTATAATAAAGCTTAAATAAATAAATAAATGTATCAAAATAAGAAGGTAAAGAACAGATGATAAAACAATAGAAAAACTGTCATTTGCAGCAAAATGAAGAGACAAGCACTAGATTTACCCTATCACCTGAAACAAGCAAGAAAATGGACAAAATATATGAAACAACAGTTTTCGAGATGGGGGACAGGCAACAAAGGATGGGGATCCCTTAAAGCTGGGACACAAAAGAGACGAGCCTTACAATTGCCCCACTGTGTGGCCTGGAGCTTCTAGGCATCAACACATGCAGGTGCTCATGCAGGGTGGGAAGACTTCCTGTTCCCACCAGGCAGAATCCACAGGCATTAAACAGAGTACTTAAACATTTTCTTCAGGCAGTGAAGCAAAATTGGCCCAAGACTAAATGTTGCTGTGGTCAGACCTAACAAAGCTTAAAAGCAAACATGACAGGATTAAGTTTTTAAGAAACTTAAGTACATTCCAGAACAAGACTTTAAAAAAAAAGTATATATATATATATATATATGAATATAAAACTAGCACCCAATAAGATAAAATTCAACATTTCTGATATATGACAACAAATTATCAGAGAAGCAGGAAAAGATAATCCATAATAAGGAGAAAATATGATCAATCAAAACTGACCTAGAAATGACACAGATAATATAATCAGTACACAAAGACATTAAAACAGTACTTATTATTGCATTTCTCATGTTCAAGAAACTGAGGGAAAGAGATACGGAGACTGATGATATAAAGACCAAAATCAAAATCCTAGAGATGAATACTACAACGTCTAAGATGAAAAGTAAACTAGATGAGATTAACAGCCAATAAATCATCACAGAAAAAGAGGATTTATAAGCTTTGGATACAGCAGTAGAAACTATCTAAAATTAAACATGAAATAAATTTGAAGATAAATGAAGAAAGCTTGCCTAATTGTTGGACAAACTCAAGTAACCTAATGGATGTGTAATTGGAGTCATAAGGAAATAGCAGGACAATATCTAAAAAAAATAATGGTTGAAAATTTTCCAAATTTGATAAAAGCTGTAAACACAAAGATCAAAGAAGTTCAACAAAGCCCAAGCACAAAAAACATGAAGAACAGTACACCAAGCCATACAATAAAAAGATTGCTTTAAAGCGGTGATAAAGAGAAATTCTAAAAGCAGCCAGAGTTAGGACAAGATGCATCATGTGTAAAGAAATACAGATAACAACAGGTTTCTTGTCAGAACCAATGTGAGCCAGAAGACAAGGAGCAATATCTTTAAAGTACTGAAAGAAAAGACTTGCCAACCTGTAATTCTATACCCAGCAAAACTAGTCTTCCAAAAAGAAGGCAAAGGAAAGACTTTTTCAGACAAGCAAAAGCTGAAGGGATTCATCACAACAAGCCCATCATACAAAATATGGAAGAGAAAAGCATTCAAGCAGAAAAGAAATGATGCCATAAAGAAAATGAAATCTACACAAAGAAATAAATATCACTGGAAATTATCACTATGTCAATAAACATAAAAGATGTTTTTTTATTATTTAAATCTATTTAAAAGATCATTGACCATTTAAAACAAATTTAATCACAGTGCATCAAAGGGCTTATAACACATGTAGAAGTAAAATGTATAGCAACAATAGCTCCAAGGCCTGGTGAGGAGAAAGGAAGTATATGGTTGTAAGGTTCTTGTACGATACATGAAGTGATAAAATATCAAATAAAGGTGGACTGCATTAAGCTGAAGACATATACTACATACCCTAAAACCAAGACTAGAATGACAAAATAATTAAATAAAGAGGTATAGTGTTAATAAGCTAACAAGGAGATAAAAAGATTACCAAGGGGTGCAAGGACACTTTGGGGGTGGTGTATGTGTTCATTAGGTTGATTGGTGTTAATTGCTTTCATGGTGTATTCATATGCCAAAACTTGCCACACTTTCGCTTTAAATGTGTACAGCTTTCTGTACGTCAATTATATCTCTGTGAAGCTGTTTAAAAAAGCTCTAGACCAATAGGAAAAGGGAGCTGCAGAGGCAATGAAACAGAAGGAGAACCATCATAATGCAATTATAGAACTAATAATTAAATCATAAGAATGAAGAACAGAATAAATGCAGAGGAAAAATTAATTCCTGATATCAAATAAAAAGTTGTGAATGTGCTGTCAAGTGGTGCAACTCCAGGGAGTTTTCATATCTTAGTCCATGATGTGAATGTACTGCAGGGGCCCCCCAGAGCCCTGCAGTTCATAGCCCTTGTGGCCCTATGCCACCCCTCCGCTTGAGATGATCACGGTGAATGCACAGGAAAAACACAAGAAGATCAAAGAATATAGTGAGATTTTAGTGGATTTGGAGGACAAAGTTGATCTTATGTTAGAATAACTGATGCTTTCATAGGAGAAAACACCATAAATGAAATAGAAATGTAATAATAGAAATAAAAAATCCCTGAAAAGAGAAATTATGGAACTTGCTGATTAAAAAGCACACCGTTCCCAAGGGTCTTGGGGCAGGAGGCAGGGAGATGACACCGAAACATCAACATCCAGACATAACCTGGCAATTTGCTGAACTTTAAGGACAAAGAAAGAATGCTTCACCAGTCCAGGTAGAAAAGTAAGTCATTGATAAACTGTATTGAAACAGATGGACCTTAGAATCTTTGGCAACAATATATAATTCCAGGAGACAATGGAGGAATATATTCAAAATTCTGATGGAAGGAAAACGTAAGCCAGGATTATTATATCCAGCCAAGATGTCATTCAAGAATAAAGGCCACAAGAAGACATTTCCAACTAGGAAAGAATTGAAGGAATTATAGCATGCTTGATTCCTTGTTGAAAAGCTATTTGATTTTGAAATCCAGCTAGGAGTGGTAGAAACCCAGTGGTGGAGACTTATTATTACCTTCTCATGTCTACTTTTCTGCCTTCTTTGGTCATAAGAACCCTGATATTTCCCTGGGGACATTGTCACCCACCTACAAGACTACATTCTCTAGCCTTCTTTGCAGCTAGTTATGGTCAAGTCATGAAGTTTAACCAATAGTATATAATTGGATGTGATGTGTGCAACTTTCAGGAAGTCTAGTTAAAGGGAAGGAGGGCATCATCTTCAACCGTCATCCACCCTGCTGCCTAAAATATAGATGTGATGGGTGGAGTCCTGGCAGCCATCTTAAACCATGAGGACAAAAGCTAAACCTAGTGATGATAAAGAAATCAGCTAGAAGGAGCTTAGCTGCCTAATAAATTTGTGGATCTGCCAAACCTCCTCTGGTCTGCTGCTTCAGGTTTACTTTATATGAAAAAGAAGTAAACTTTCATTTTGTTTCAACCACCATTTTTGTTGTTGTTGTTCTGTGGATGTTATATGCGGTGGATCCAAATTCTAACTCATATACCAGTCGACTAACAGTTATATCTGCATAAAGAACTTAGGTATGGAGAAGCTATTGTTCTACACACAGAGTTCATTAAATGTACTTCTAAGACTTAAAAACTGGTGTAATTATGCCTACAGAATAGAATAGAAATGTTGTAAAGTTTAAAATATTTTTTTAAGTAATAAAACTAACAATATTAGGTACGAGAAGAGGGAGGAGAGGGAAGTATAAGAGTGCTCAACCCCTCATCTCTCTCAGCAGGAAGTCAATCAATACTGTGTAAATTTAAAAGATGTGGTTTTAAACTGACTCCCACCTCCTAATGCTTTCTATAATCCCTCAGAGGGGATCTGTTAGAAAAGAGTATCTCTTGTGCTGAAGAAATATTTGTCTAAATGGAGCAATTCCTTCCATTATAATTTAGATTCTTTTTCTTCTTTTAAACTAAACTAAAATTAAATTTAATATTTTTTTTTATTAAAAAGTAGCTTTGTGGGGCTTCCCTGGTGGCGCAGTGGTTAAGAGTCCCCCTGCCGATGCAGGGGACACGGGTTCATGCCCCGGTCTGGGAAGATCCCACATGCCACGGAGCGGCTGGGCCCGTGAGCCATGGCCGCTGAGCCTGCACGTCCGGAGCCTGTGCTCCGCAGCGGGAGAGGCCACAACAGTGAGAGGCCCGCGTACCGTAAAAAAAAAAAAAAAAAAAAAAAAAGATATATATTGATTTCTGAGGGTTACATTTGGGAGAAGATTATTTTTTTACTTAATAGTTTTCTTAATTTCTTGAATTCTTTATAATGAGCACGTATTACTTTTTTAACATCAATGAATTGATAGTGTACTTTCTGTTGTATTCACTTAATAATTACCAAGGGCATGCCTCCAAGTCACTGATTAATATCCTATAGCATGGATGTACATTAATTTATTCAAACATTTCCTTATCCATGAACATTCAGGGTTTTTTTATACCTCACCTCACCTTCTTACACCATAATTTTTCTGTAGCTTCAACTTCCAAAACTGGGGGTTCTGATCAAAATAATATGCACATTTTAAACCTTAACAGTGAAAAGATTGTACCCTAATTACACTCCCACCAATTATGAGAGTGCCCATTTTCCCTCTCCCGTAATGGATACTACCAACACTTTCAAATTGTGTCAATTTGGTTTAAAAACTGGTCTTTCGTTGTTATTTTCATTTTCATTTCTTTGATTCTTTGTTAGTGCAAGCCTTTTTTTTTTCTGTGTTATTGGTTATTTGTGGCTTTTTCTTGTTCACTTATCTATCAGGTTATTTGTCTTTTTCTTACCCACTTGTAAAAAGCTCCTTCTAGATAAAGGCTATTAATTTTTTGTAATACATCCTACAAATCTTTTCTTCCAGCATTTATCATGTCTTTTGAGTTTGTTTATGGTATCTATTTCCAGACATATGCTTAATTTTTATGTCACATATATCACTTATACCATAACAGTGAGGGCATTTTTTTAAAATGCTCAAAACAGAAAAAAAGCAAAAGCAATGCTTCTGTCCATTGCATCACTTCCAACCCACACCCTCAGGCTTTGAAGTCCAAGCTCCCCCAGTGCAGCTTACAAAGCCCTCCATGAGGGTCCTGTGCACTGGTCAAGTGGGGCTGCCCCTTCTCTCTTAGGAGACTGTGTCCTCCATAAGCGCAAATTGCTCCTAGCTACTGTCTCACACACATCGAGGGGCCTCCTGTCGCTGAGCTGCTCCTCTGCTGTTCCCTGCTCTTCGCCAGAGCCCACTGTCACTTAAGACTTTCTCCTTCTCTAGGGGGAGTTCCCTGAATTCCCCCTTCCTGTCCACCAGCCTAGAAAGCTCTCTTCTGGGATCCCATCATGCCCTGAGCCCAGCCCGTGTCCATCTACTGCACATCTGGATGCCCTCCTGAAGCCCACCTGCCAGCCACCACGCTGATTAGTCAGGGCTTAGGCCTTATGTGCTGTTACTTATTTTTAGTATCACCGCTTACCTGAGCATGTATCTACTGCCCTTATCAGAATATATTTTAAATATCTATTTATAGTCATGTCCCCTAGACCACCAGCTTCCCGAAGGCAGAGCTATGTCTTATTCATCCTTCTGTCTTCCACTCCTGCCTGGTGAGATGAATGGATGAATGAACGGAGGAAAGTCCCCAGAGGTTTGTCAACATCAGAGTGTCCGAATACGCCCAGCAGAGGGCAAAGGCTGGGACAAGGTGACACCTTCACATTAGTGACATGTACAGCTGATATCTTAAAAAAAACCTTCCTTTCCCTTCTCAGCATCTCCACTTCCAAGCATTCTATCACAAAAATAAATGAAATTAAACAACAAAATAAAGCACACATAGACCATAACTTCTCTCCCTAGCATCGCGTACGTTCTCAGCTATGGCAATTTTCCAAATCACTCAAATCTATCACATCCTTGGAATCCCTGAAGACCATCATGAGGGGGTAATGTAACCATTTTACAGGAGGGAAGACTGAGGCTGGGAGAGGCCAAAAACGTGGCTTGACTCTTGAAATCTGGTATAATAAATCACAGGCTTGGTTCTGGAAATGACTCCAAGATACATTCTTGTCCAATGCTATGGCTTCAGATTGATAAGGTACGGTATCTCAAAGGGCCATCCCATCATAGCTTACCCATTTTCTGATTTGTTGTTTCAAGTACCTTGGGATACGAGACACCGGCAATCACGTACGCTCCAGTAATCAGCAGCAAATTGTTCTGTCTCTGAACTTTCTGCAGTTTGCCAAATGCCTCCTCATCTGGTCACCTCAGTATAAATTGCTCTAAAATATTATTTTATGAATATACAGGATCCAATAACAAATAGTATCTTTTTTGTGAAATTAATTTCAATTTAGCCTTAACTAATACTAAATTGCTATGGAATTACATATTACATACACATTACTAAAGAAAGAAGTTCATCATGATTAATGTTATTACAGTGAACACCAAAGGAATTAATAATGATTTGCAGTTATTATAAAGTGGTGCTGGTGTAGGAAAAAAGGTGAAGTCTAATTAAATGCTGGCAACCACTTTAGGGCTCTGCAGCAGTGAGGATGCTGGGGTTTATGTTAATTAATTCTATATGAAACATCGCTGAAGTGTTTTAATATTGTTCGAAGAGCCAGGATTTTACTACCACTGTGTGTTTTGATTTTTTTTTTTCCCACAGTGACCTGTCGGCGTGGGCGAGGTGTTAAATTCTTGGGGCTCACCAGGTGTTAGGAGGCTGAGGGTTTCTTATTCCGATTTCAGAGTAGCCGTGCTCGGTGGTGAGACCAGTGTCTCCAGGGAACGGCACATGCTGGAAAATGGATGACCTTTCTTTGGAAATGGATCTTGGGTTTCCCGAGTAGCTTTCTGGGTTAGACGCAGCTCCACGGTTGCCCCGACGCATGGATGGCGTGGGCAGCCTGGGCATCCCAGAAGGGTCCCACCTTGCCCAAAACAGGACTCAGGAAACACAGCGCCTGATCTTCTACTATTATGAATGGAAGTCAGCATGGTGAGCTCAGGGTTTGGGAGAATCTGAAGATTCCATTTTCGTCATGGTTCTGTGGCTCATTTCCTTTGTAACTTGGGGCAAGTCACTTAAATTCTGAGTCTGAATTTCCTCAGAGTTCACAGTATTGTTTTCAGGATTAAATCAGAAAATGAATAAGAAGGAGAGGTGGGAAACTCTGAGAGCTAAACAATTAGTGAGCTTATTCGTGACGTTAAGCTGGGTGACATTCCACCTGTCACACGTCTAATTCCTACACCCAGACTTCTGAGGTCCTCAAAGATGGGAACAGACATTCAAGTTAAATATTGCTCCTGTTTCATGCCACACAGAAATATTTAATCTAATACCTCAGATAGTGACGTTTGGTGGGAACTTGTTTTCATTAAAGTGGATTTTCAAGAACTTAACTTTTTAAATTAATCAGAGGACACAAGCTGTTATCTCTGGTTGTCGCATTTCTGCAAGCCAAGGGCATAGCTGAATGCCTGTCACAGAATATGGTTCAAATAACTTTCAAACAAATAAACTTTAGTTGGAAGAAAGGATGGATGATGGATGGATGGATGGATGAATGGGCATCCTGAATTCTCTTACCAAATACAGACATAGCATTTGTGATCATTCCGTCAAGGTCAAATCTGAATCCTGACCATGGTCAGTGGTCACTCTTCCAGCCTTGTGGGCATTTGGCAGATCTGCCTTCAGCACCCCTGCTCCAGACCACTGTGCTGGCACCTGAATGCCTCCCCAGCACCCAGCAGCTACTTGTCTTCCAATGTCCACTTCTATTGCCTTCTTTGGAGGTGGTCCTTAAGCCCACACCCCCATCCACGACGATCTTTCCCTCCTCTGGGTCCATGGAAAGCAAAAGTCTAGCCCAGAGGGTTTCAAACTTAGGGGGCATGAGAATTGCCTGGAGGGCTTGTTAACATACAGATTGTTGGGCCCCGCCCTCAGGATTTCTGATGGCGATTGAGAATTTGCATTTTAACAAGTTCCCAGATGATGCCGCTGCTGCTGGTCCAGGGACCATACTTTGAGAACCTCAGGTTGGGTCCATTAGTCCTATAGAACTTACCACAGCTGGTAACTTTTTCCTTAAAAGGGGGTTATTTTGAGCCAGTAGTTTGTTGAACACTGACATGGCAGCTCCTTTCTGCCTTCCAGCAGGGATCCAAAGACGGTGCCGTTACCAGCACCCTTACCTTCCAGAAGAGGAAGCTGGCTTTTGGAGGGGAAGCAGCACAGTCAAGGTCATGGAGTCCAGATCGTCTCCCGTGACCCTGCGCTGGCAGTCAGGCTGGAAAGACAATTGCCACAGGAAGAAAAAAAAGCATTTCTTCCAGGAACAGTGGCTGACAGTGAAATACACACTCCGGGAGACCCACAGTGCCTCCCAAGTGGTGGGTGGGCACCGACGGTAGATTGCTTAAGGGTCAAGTGTGGAAAGGACACTGGGAAGAAGAGTCTAGCCCAGGGCACCTGACCAGCTCCGTGATTCTTGGCAGGTCAATTAACCTCTCTGAGCCTCCCAGGTCATCTTTCCCAAAGCTCTCACCCCCTTCTCACCTCTGACTTTCATGCACCTGCAGGTCTGAATCTGTCTAAGAGCCCAGTGAAGTGGGTTTTCCTCGGGGGCTTCATGCCTTCCACACCACCAGGACAGTGGGGAGGAGAGCCAGGGCTGCCGCTTTGGCCCTTTCCATCCCTCAGCATCAGGAGCATCTAATTGATCCTCCTGTGGCCTTTGTAGGGCCAGGGAGGAAGTTACTGGAAGCCAGAAATGCAGACAACAAGTTCCTGATTAAAAGGAAACCTATTGTGTGGAAGTCATTTTAAAAAAAAAAAAAAAAGGTCACCATGGTTCCTCCAGCGAACTCCACATTTCAGGGCTGTGTCATCAGCCCTGAATCCATTCTGAGTCCATTAGCAGCCCGAGTGCTGGCACTAACGCCCCCAGACTCCTTGGAACCTCGAGAGTGAACCTCTGGGGAGCTGACTCAGCCCTTTATCCTCTCAGAGGTAGAGAAATTGGATTCCAAGCCACAGAGGATGGCAGGACGGCATCCAGAAGGCGGGAGAGACCAAGGGCTTCTGCCAAAGAGGACAGCAGCCCAACATTCCCGTCGAGACCAAAGGTGGGACAGAGGAAAAGGAGGCAGGGAGGGAGGCAGGGAAGGAGTGAGGGATGGAGGAAGGGAGGAAGGGAAACAGGGGGGGAGGGAGGGGGAAGAATTGATTGATTGCCCAGGGTTCCACAGCAGGTACTGTGCATGCCACGTCATTAACACTAACAACAGGGTTCAAGGTAGATATTACCCCCATTTTACAGTTGTCATAACTGAGGCTTAGACTGTGGAGTGACTTACATAGCTCAGTGGATTCGGCAAGAGATACAGCATAAATTCAGAATCAGATGTGTTGAATCTCAAAAGCCACCACGCACGTTCCATTGCCCTACGCAGTGACTCGGGGTTGGCTGCCAAGAAGGCTGCATAAGGAGAGAATGGCGCCATGGTGAATGGCCCTGGCAGGTACCTCCCAGACACCCAGCTGAGGCCCACCAGACCCCGAGCCCAGGAACACATGGTCCCTGCAGAGGGATATAAACAACAGGCCTTACAAATGCCGCTGTGGCTGCTGCGAGTGGAGGACGGACGTGCTGCATGTCCATTAGTGCTCACTGTTAATGCACTGGCAGTAATGTTACCCTAAGCTCAGGGGCACTGATGGGCCAGGCTCATCCTTAAGACAAGCACAAACGCAGACAGACCTCTAGTGGAAAAGTCCCTGCTCTCTGGGAAGCCTGGCTGGGTCTCCAGCTCAACAGGCTGACCTCTACCGTGCAGGTAGCTATAGGTGTGTACCTCTAGTCTAGTCCTTGGACCCATCTTTAACCAACTGTATCGGGTGTGATAATTCCCCCACCTGACCGTGAGCATCTTAGGGGGAGGATTCTCTCTTCCTTGGCTTCACAGACTCCTCACCCTTGGGCTGATGAGCACAGGATGTAACAGAAAGAGACTAGACCACGGCTGTCCGGTAGAATTCTCTGCACCCTCCAATGTGGCAGCCACTAGCCACGTGTGGCATGTGGGCATCTGATATGTGGCTAGTGCAAATGAGGAGCTGACTTTTTCATTTTACTCTATTTCAACTAATTTAAATTTAAATGGCTCCAGGACTAGACACTCCATAAATATATGTTGGGTAGAAGAGAAGGAGAAGAAGAAAGACAATGAGGATGAAGAAAATGCACTCCGAACACATAGGGAGGGTAGGAGGGAAGGAAGGAAGGAAAGAGGGAGGAATGGGAGGAAGGATGCAGGCTGGGAAGGAGGAGAAAATGTTGCCTACAACTCCTATCAGACAATATCGAGGAAAGCCGCAGGTTGGTGTCTGGCTGACGTTTGAGCGCTTCGCCATTTTGCCTTGGAATCATGGAGAAGCACAGACCAGCTGAGCGCACCCAAAGCTCTCTTTGTCCTTGGTAAGCATGGCTCCTGGAAAAGCATAAGTTCCAGGATCTGAAAGAACATCCAGTGCTGATCAAAGCCTCAAAACTTAGAACCAGAGACGCAACAGTGTCGGACAGAAAGGGCCCTCGGGTCTCAGCTGGCCTACCCTCCTTGCGGCACACAGAGGAACTGAACCCAGAGGCAGGCGAGAGAGGGACTGGAGCGAGGTGATGCGTCAGGTCACCTCCTGCCCCGCCCTCCACACCCCTCCCCCTCCTCCCTCCCTCCCTCGCTCTGCCTCCATCTCCACGTTAGCAATATATTTCCAGGACACTCTAATGAAGTACATCTTGAGTCTCCTTTTCACGGCTAATGAGGAGACAACAAGAATTTGACTAATACTAGTACAATTACTGGAGCAGTGAAGCGAGGGCCTCTGATTAGACGTGATAATTTGCAAGGCTGGGCTCTTCACATTAAGTTTGCAAACAGTTTAAAAATCACTTCCTCTATTTATCCAGCTAATCCCTGTTTAATGACTCCAGACCCAAGAAAGAGAAAGGGGAAATGTCTCTTTAAGAAGTAATAAATAAATAAATTAAACACTAACAATCCCAACCTTATTTGCCCAGACAGGAGAGATGGCAGGAGTGCAACCCGATTGTCATCTTTTCAGGCAGACTCAACCAAGATTTCATAGCTCTGAAGGACTTTGCAATACCCCAAACCTTGGGCCTTGTGTTCCCTTCAGCCACTAACCCAGCCTGGGCTTCCCCTAACAGGACTGCTTGTCCAGCACAGAAAGAAAGGTCACCTCCCTGGTGATGGGTCTAATGGCCTGATTCGGGGACTGCTTTGGTGGCCACCAATCTCCAAATACTGTTGAAAGGATGGACACAGGTGAAATTCCATGGTAGCAGAGGTCTCTTTATAATCTTACCAAAGTGTGGTCCTGGGCCCAGCGGCAGGGGCATCACCTGGGAGCTTGTTACAAATGCAGGACCTTGGACCCCACCCAGACCTGCCACTTGGAATCTGCCTTTTCACAATCCCCCGGGTGACATGTGTGCACGCTGACATTTGGGAAGCACTGCTTTAGAACGTATCATTTGCCTGACTGGGAGAGTGACCCAGGGCCACGTGGCTTTGTTGATTTCCATACTATTGATTCCGTTGGTGTGCGCTTGTCAGAGTGTATTCTGCAGAGATTTATAGCCGGGATTATGCAAAGAGAAAAGTGGATTTGGGAAATGCTGGGTTAAACCAAATTAAAATTATTTGTTTACCGCGTCTTTTTACAGCATTTTAATAATACCAATAAGCATGTTAACGCCTATGAGGGTGTCTGTTTGCGATGTTTCCCAAACTCAGTTGAAGCCAGAACCCCTCTTGGTGAGTGTGAAGCATTGAAGTTCCCAAGAGCTACCAGGGACAGCGGGACATTCTGTAAGACACGTGTGGCTCTCTGATCCCAGCCATGGGGATTCTCCTCTGCAACGAAGGTACATCCAGGAAAGGAAAGCAAGGGGCTCCGCGGGTCTATCCAGAAGCTTCCCTCTCCCATCAACCGCCTCTAGCACTCTCACCCTCAAGCAGAAAAACCCACCCCAAGTATCAAATACTTAAGACCATCAAATCCAGGCTTTTGGACAAGGCAAAAGATCAGAGGGTGGGGGTGGAGGATACGATCCTCATTTTCATAATAATTCACCTTAGAGGTGATGGCACTGGTGCTATTTCTCCTCCAGTTCTTGGTGAACTAAGAACTACTAATGTGATCTGCGAGCCTCCCACTGTGTCAAGAGCTTTCAGCGCTTAGTCCGTCAAATCTCCACGAGACTCTGGAAGTGGCCACTCTCATTGGCCCATTCGCAGATGAAGCAGATGAAGCCCACCCAGGTTCTATGGCTTATTCAAGCCAAGCCAGCCAAGCGAGGGGTAGCAGTGGGATTCAAACCCAAACTGACCTGCTAGGCCCTGCTCTGCTCCATGCAGACGGTACGCAATTGTAAGGAAATCCTAATTAACACACACAGGCACCCACGCCCTCAAGTATAGGACCCTAGTTCCCAAACACTCCTACGCAAAATTAAATTCAGCTTTGCATTCATACGTGAGTATACAGATACAGGACAACATTGTAGTGCGATTTCTTTTGCCTGCAAAACTTGGAAATCACAGAATTGGGAAGAGTTTGGTACAGTTTCCAAAACAAGTAGTTCACCTCGTCCTCAGGATGCCCCTGGGGGTAAAACAAAACAGACGTTATACCTCCACTTTATGGGAGGGAAAGCTGAGACGAGAGGGAGGAAGTGATTTGTCTAAAATCACACGTTCACCAGAAGATCTTAAGTTTCCCTGGGGCCTGAGCCTGCCCTCAGACCACCAGCAGAGGTGGCCGCCCGCCTCAGGCTGTTCCCCACCTCCAAGTGCCAAAGGAATCTCTAGGCCACCCAGGACCTATAGATCTTTCAAACTGCATCTCTTTGGAGAATGAAAAAGGTTCAACACCAAGAGATCATGGAGGGAAGGCTGTGGGTCTATGTGTTTGAGCCTTGACTGCCACACACACATGCACATACACACATGCATACACGCATGTACCCAACATACACATGCGCACACGCATACATGCACGTGTGCACACACATATAGGCACACATACATAAGACACATGCACACACATAATCAAGATACGCAATACACACACAAACATATATACACAACACACACATATACACACATACATATATAATACACATGTCCACACACACATGTGCACCATACACAATATACGCATGCACATGCATAAATGCACACATGCATACACATACGCAATACACCAGGACACATATGTACACACAGTACACATATACGCAAATAATACACATATGCACATATACACAATACATTCCTACACACATGCATGCACACACACAGTCAGCCCTTGAGTTTTACACTGACGAGGATGTTATTTCAGCTGCCGACTTTGCCAGGATTTCATGCACAAACCCCTCTGCTGGCAGAGACCGCCTTAGCCAATGAACACGAATGGAAATGGAGTTTCCTGACCCATGGGCAAGGACTGAGAGGAAGTGGTCATCTTGAAAGAAGCCAAGAGGAAGCTTGGAAGGGAGGCACACCGACACTGCCAGGTAAGGAGGGTGCTGGCTTTAGGCAAGCTGGGGCCTGGATGGATGCCCAGACTACCAGTCATGGGACCTGGAATCTACCCCAGTTCTGCTGCAGTTGGATTGTGTGACCTTTCCCCTTCTCCCTCCTGCCTCGGTATGCCCATCTGTGCAATGAAACTGTTAAATCGTTTAGCGGTGAGCTTCTGTGAGTCTAACATTAAGCCTGGCAAGTGGGCAGAGAAGCCACTGTGAGCTTGAAGCCTAGGAGTTCAGAGGAGAGGAGTCCTCCTGGGGAGCCCTCACTCACATACAGGCGAGCATCAGGAACCCATTGGAGACCAAGTGATGCTTCCCCTCTGGGAGTTGCTAGTGCGCAGCTCTGTGACCTTGACCAAGTTCCCGCCCCTCTCTGGGCTCAGGGGCTCCATGTGGCTCCTGAAGAGGGAGGACGAGGTAGCTCTATATTCCCCAGCAGTGTGACATCATGAAGAGGAAGGAGTCTAGACCCAGACTGCTTGGGATCCAAATCCCAGAGTTCATCACTCACTAGTTAGCCCTTTAGGTGTGTTACTTGATTTTGCAATTCCTCAGATTCCTCCCTGCAAAACATGAACAGTAATGCGTCCACATGGGAAGGGGGGAAGAATCGCAGGAGAGCATGGCATTAGCAGGGCTGTACGGGGAGGGAAGACTCGGGCACTTTGGGTTGGGGTCCTGGAAAAATTATAAAAAGCCCAGCTGGGGAATCAGCCGAGTATTTGTAGGCACCTGGGTTTTAAACCTCAAAAGCCTGAAATGATTATACTCAGCCCTTCCAACAGAGGACTACGCAGGTCTCCACGTTACCAGTGTGGAGGGATCTCCAGGTAAGACTGTTCAGTGGGAAAAAACAAGGTGCAAAGCAAGGCACACAGAATGCTTCTGCTGGGGTAGGAAATGTGGGCGATCCAAGTGCAGCTAGGTGGCTGCTTATTCTGCAAACAGAAACACTGGGTGAATAAACAAAAAACAGGGGCTGGGGGGGTTGCTATTTATAGGGGTCATGGGGCATGGCCAGAAGCAGCAGGGTTGGGGCTGAGTATACCTTTTCATTTAGTAATCACTTCTGAGTCGTATTCAAAAATATTCAAAAATAAAATAAAACAAAGCTCAAGGTACCGTATAATAAGCAGACAGCTTGGGAGACTAGCTTGAACCAGCCAGCTCCACTAAGCCAGATGGACAAGCAGACAGATAAACAGCCCAGAGGCCAAAGTCACCGAGGGCTGAGGAACGGGCCAGCCAGGCAGCCCTCACTGCCCCCTGCCTACCTCACCCCCGCCCCAGCCCGCCCCAGCCCAGCAGGCAGCCCTGCGCCCTCTTACCCACACCCCTGCTGGCAGGGAGCATTCCACTCCCTGAGTCTTCCCGGAATGAATGCTTTCTCTAAGCTCATTGCAAAACATCCTGGCTGAAGCTGCAAGTGGGAATCCAGAAGTACCCCCAGGAGAGAGGTAACCCGTTTCCTGAGGACATTCCTGCTTGGTGCGAGGGCCTGTAGTGGGAAAGGGCAGCACAGGCCAGGCTGCCATTTGCAGCTGGGTCCCACCTGGGTCCCATGGTGGGCGAGGCCATGTGCTGAGTGGGCGCTGCGTCTGGACTGGACCGGCCGCCCAGGTTCCGGCAATGTTGGGTGTTGGAGGGGCTTCCCCAAGCCCCACTCCATACTCACTCCTTGGAGCCCACCAAGCAGAGAGGACCCCCGCTGCTCTGAACAGCTTTAGGGGCTGTGCAGGTCTTGCTGAGGGAGAAGAGAGAAAGGAGCCCCCGTGGCAAGTTCTCTCAGCCCCCACCCCTATCTCCCCAAGGCTCTGTCAAACAACAGAGCCCAGGCTGCAGTCAGGGGCCTGAATCATCACCACTGCCACCATCATCAAATCATCACCATCTCGCCACCACCAGCATGATTATCACCACCACCATCTCCATCACCATCATCATAGCAACCATCACCCACACTTTTCACCACCCTTATCGCTCTCACCGTCAGTATCACCGTTACCCTCCCCACCTCCCAGGTCTCTCATCCTCTCTATAGGCCTTTGCCGAACGACCCTCTACCTGGCACGGACGTTCTTCCTGGATAACAGCTATAGTCATGACCATCATGGTTTGTAACTGCTCACTGCCCCCAGAAAAGTTCCAAAGACCTTTGCATTTGTCCATTCGCACTCTGACTCCAACCTAGTGTTCCAACCGCATCTCCCACCAAGCCCACCCTGTATCCCAACAACTCGAGGCTCAGCCGCACCAAACACTTTTGTGAGCACACCCCACCTTGCTACCTGTGTCTCAGTACATGCACCTCCCTCTCCCCTTCTCTGACTCCTGAATCCTACGTATCCCTCAAGGTCCGGATCAAATTCCTGCCTCTAGGAAGAAAGGATCAGTCTCCCCACCTGGCTCTGAGTCCTTGCCCCAACTCTCACCTGAGTATCCAGTCATATTGACAGCACCTGACAATTTTATGATTGTGGTCACTCCCCTGCCAGACGGTGAGCTCCTGTGACCCCTAAACTTCATCTCTCTCTTTGGTATCAGCCTTGTCACCGTTCCATCCCAGCACTGGCCTGGCACAGGGCAAGAGCCTAAAGAAAATTTGATAAATAGGGGATGGGTAAGAAAGTTGGCTGGTATGCAGGCAGGAGAAATGAGGAAGGAATTCTAGCCGTGTCAATTACAGACCCAGAGCCCAGCCCAGGTCTGAATCGGCCTCTTCCCCGGTACCAAACTCCGGAGGATGGGAGGCCACTCCATGGAGAAAAGAGATCTCTTATCTCTCCGGGTCCCTCCTCAAACAGAAACATCCTACCACCCTCTCAAGTCAGGCCTGGGGAGGGGCTGCAGAAGCAGCAGACGGTTCACAGCATCCACAAGCCTACACTACGGGGCTGGTTCCAACCGCCCATGCTTCTGCCTTTCTGACGCATCAGACTCTCAGCGCGGTGGGTGGATTCATTCACTCATTCACGGGTATTTATCGTGCACCTGCTAATTGTCCGGCCTGATACGAGGGAGGGGAATTCAGCAGAGGTCGACTCGGGCTCATCTTGCTCTTTTTGAGTTGGATTTGAGGCTGAAGACCTGTCACCATGTCCACCACCATCACCACCATCACCCCCTCCAACATTGCTCCAGGGACTTGGGGCAGCCACTTCCTCCATATATCATTCCTCAGGAAAGGCGGCCCATCTCATTGAAGCAGACCCTGGGAACAGGCCACTGTCCCCAATATTCTCAAGTCAAAAGACCAGCATTTCTGCCCTGGTTCTAGAAAAGACTGCCTAGCAGCATGCCCTTGGGCAAGAGATGTGACCTCTGTACCCTCTGTTAAAGAGGATGTCCTCCTGCCTCAAAAGCCAGAAGTGTAACTTGACTCTTACCTCCAAGGGGCTCCAGGTGGCTCCAGCCAGAGGTGGTGCTGGCTGCCACATCTGGGGGTCCTAGATCCCGCGCAGGGGTGGGTGAGACAGACTGGCCCATCCCTCCAGCCCTGCTTATGGGACTCTGGCCACAGCTCTGGGCAGAGAGGGGGCTCCAGCTGAGGGAAGAGGGGACACGGTGACTTCATCCTACTCTACTCCACCCTGACACTCCTCTCCTGACCTTTGCCCAGAGCGCCAGCCCGTTGTGGATTCTTGAGGCGGATTCTTCACTAAGCAGGGACCTCCCCTTTCAAAGGAAATGCTTTGTGCAGGCCTCCTAATGCTCCAGGCTCCTCTCTCCGAAACCTCCGGGCCCAGACGACAGCCATTTAGCTGTCTTGGGCCTGGTCCAGCTCCTTACAATGTGATACTGCCCCTTGGGGGTCATCAGAGGCCCAGCCTTTCCTGGGACAAAGATGGGAAGGAGACACCCAGTCAAGGGGCTGGAGGGGCTGGTGGACAAAGGCTACGTGCACGGAGAACAGGAACTGGAGAGACAGGTAAACTCGACTTTCAAATAATCATCGCAAAGAGGAAAAAGTCTGTGGCTGCCCTCGTTCAAGGGGAGGGGGTGTGACGCCAGGCTGCCTGGGTCTCCGAACTCACAGGGCCCTGAGGGAGCACCATCTTGCAGAGGGGAAACTGAGGCCGGGAAAGGGGTGCTCTGCATAGGGCGCTCGGAGGGCATGCTGTCGGGCCAGCCAGCGCCCAGACTCCCGCTGCCCAACCCACCTCTGAGCAGAGCCACCGGTGCTGGGCAGCCCGGTGCCTCACTTCACAGCTCAGCGCTCCTCGGGGGGCCTCTTCAGGGCAGGATCTGGGTGTGCCCACTGGCCATGGTAGGCTCGGGGGCACCACAAGACTTCCTGGCCTGCAGGTAGCCTGGGGACACCTGGCTCCGTGCTCTGAGCACACTAACCAGGAGGGGCCCGGGCCAAAGGCTGCAGCGCCCAGCGAGGGAGTGAGGGCCAGCCAGACCCCCAGTCTAGACCCCTTTCCTGCCCCTTCCCTGTATCCTCCACCCTGTCCCTCTGTCCCCAGGCCCTGGCCTCGCTCACCCACTTCTGCTCACTCACTCTTCTGCCCTCGTTTTCAACTCCTCGTGATTTCCCCAATTCCTGCTCTCTTCCTCACCCCATATCTCTTCTCTCTTAGTCTTTCTAACTTTCTCTGTTTCCCTCTCACTCCTTATTCCTCTATCTTTTTTTTCTCTGTGTGTCTGTGTCTCAAGGTCTCTGTGGCTCTGTCTCTGTGCCTCTCTCTCTCTCTCTCTGTCTGTCTCGTGTGTGCGGGTGTGTGTACGTGTTCATGTGCATATTGGGTCTGTTTACCTCTCACACAGCGTTGCAGTATAGTTGAGAACGGGCTTGTCCGTTTATTACCTCATTTGCTCTTGACAACGACTGTGAAGAAGCAGGGGGAAAAGGCAGAGGCTCAGAGAGCTCAAGAGGCTGTCTAAAGTCACACAGCTGTCAGGGCCGCCTCCCGACAGGACCATCAGCCCATATCGCTAAGAGCGTCTGTGCAGGGTGTGTTCTGGCCTCACCACGTGCCCAGCGATGCCCAACCACCTCCTTACGTGGCTGCAATGAGCTGCCTGAGCCCTGAACTTCTCTGGGCTTGTTCTGACCCCTTATTCTTCCAGATCAGCTAGCCTGACTCCAGAGGGACAGGTCTGCTGTCCCTAGTTGACCCCAGAGGTCCCTGGACATGCCAGTAACCGGAAGTGCCATGATTCCCGGAACCAAGTCTCCGGGGACCGCGGCCTGGCCCTGCAGAGTGGTGTGAGGCAGTGGGTCCCAGGTGGGGACGAGTGGCCCCTCAGCTGTGCTGGAGAGGGGCCCCCGCAGAGAGCAGCCCTGTGCTGGAATGGAGGGGGATCCTTTGTCCTGGGCCTGGAGCATGGCCAGCTGTGGAACAGCCCAGGAGGGATCTGCACTCAGTGTCACAGGGGAGGCAGGCGTGACCGCGATGCTTCTCCGCAGGGAGCTGCTGCCGGCTGGACCTCTCCTGGGCGTCTCCCAGGCACCTCCAACACACCACGTCACATCCGAGCTCAACATCCCCGCTGGACACCACTGCTGACCCACTCCTCCTGGACGTGCCTTCAAGGAACGAAGAACACCACCACCCACCCCCTGAGGTCATCGACCGCTCCGCAGAATCTCTCACGCCCCATGAAAGCCACCTTCAAACTGGCTTCCTCGAGGCCTCTCTCTCTCCCCACTCCTGCCATGTGGCTCTGTTCTGGATTTCTACACTTGCCTCCTGCCTGGGCTTCTGCCTCTCATCCTTCCCTCCCTCCATTCTACTAGTGTGACTTTGGGCCAATTACTTACTTTCTGAGCATCTTGACATCAGTGAGCTAACTCCCTTGACTCTGTTTTCATGCTTACCAAGTGACCTACTAATTATAACTTGACTTCCTGCTAGAATCATCTACCAGAAGAGAGTATGCTGAACAAAGGGATGAGGCTATTCTACTCAACATGACAGGTGTAGCTCCTTTTGTAAATTTATTAGTTGGTATTCTTGTTTGCCTAAAATAAAATAGAATAGGACAGGACAAAATGTCCAAGTTAGATGGACAAATCTGAGAACATTCACATAACAACGACAACAAAAACAATGAATAAGGTGAGAATGTGTGGACTGTATTGCCTTCAAACGCCTAGTAGGCTATTATAGAATAAGGTTTATGTTTGTTTTTGCAGCCTTAAGCACACATGTGGACAGATTTAAACTAAAGTACGTAACTACTACCTTGCTAAACAATTAGGTAGTGAGCTGCCTGTAACTGGAGGTATGCAAGAAGAGGCTGAGCAAACCTTGGCAGGAATGTTGCAGAGAGCTGTCATTCTTGAGCCTTCCCTCTTCCTTTCAATTACTAACATATTCACTCAATCACAAAGCACTAAATGACTCTTAAAGCTGTCTGTTCCAGTCTATCCCCACAGCCACCGCCCCGGCCCATGTCACCATTTCCTCCTTCCTAGATGAAACAGCAGCTCTGGGATGCTCCCCTGGCATCCAAGCTTGCCTTCTCCCCTTCATCATTTCCGGAGGTGATATTCCTAAAGCAGGAATAAGTTCCTTTGGTTCACCTACCACAACCCCACCCCCAGGCCTCCACTGCCCTCTGTGTAGAGTTGAAACTCCATAGCATAGCTACCAAGGGCTCCTTAACTGGTCCTGACCACCTCTCCAGTGCACTGTCTCCACCCACATCCCCACACGTGATGCCCAGCCAGGAGGAACTACCTGCTGCCTGCTCTTCTTCTTCCTCTTCTCTCCCCATAACCCACCCCGCAATTCTCTAGCTTTGCAGACACCACTGTCTTTGCCTGCAACACTGTCTATTACACGCTCCTTCCCCTGGAAGGCGTCAGCCTGGCTGACTCCTGCGTCCACCATGTTTGAGCTTCTACCTCTCCCCAGAAAGCCCTCCTAGGTACCCCATACACACACCCAGCCTGGGCTAGGCTCCTGGAGAAGCTGTTTGCCCCCGCTTGCAACCCCTATCACACCGCATCATCTGTGGCTTGTACCTTTCCCCGCAAGAAGAAGAACTCAAGGCCGGGGGCCATGCCAGCTTTGCCACAGTGGCCCCGCCCGTGCCTGCCGTGCTGAATCGGTTCAGGAGTGGCTGGTTAAAGGCAGGGCAAGAGAGCAAGGTGGGCACAAAGCAGGAGGCCAGGCAAGAGGGCTGGACGCTGCCCTTGATGCCCTGGCCCTACCTGCTTCTCTAGAGCTTAGTTACGAACACAGGGAAGGAGGGCTTGTTGCTAGATTGGGGCCCCCAGAATAAATTTCTGCACTGCCACTTGGGCCGCTGGCTGCCCAGTGAGTGCCACGGGACCACCCGGTAGAGACCTGGCAGGAAGGAGCCAGGAGAGTTCCTGGGAGTCTCAGGCCATGTTTCGTATTGGTTCGAGTAACAGTCCCCAGGCCTGGGCAGGGCCACAGCTGCCCCAGCTGCTCCTGGGCACTGAAGCCTCGGCACCATTTGGAACTCATCACAGGGCTCATTCAGGCAGGGCTGCATTGAGCTCTGAATCTGGCTAACATTATCTTGGAATTTTCAGGGTCTCACATGTATACCCCAGCTCTTTCCCAGGAACCAAGGACACAGAAATGCATGCCCCACTTCCCGCCCCTTGCTCTCCATGTACCCACCAGGGCAGCCAGACAGGAAAGAACAGGACAGGCAGGACCCCCAGGCCACAGCTCCCCATCTGTGCCCCAGCCCTGGACATCATAGCAAGAGCAAAAAAAAAAAAAGCCAGAATAATGGCCCAGTCCCCTCCTCAGACCCAACGCACCCATTTCTACCACTGCTACCACTAATCAGTGCTTACTACCACTAATCGCCAATAAGTTCTATGCATGTTACGCATATAAATGTATTTAATCCTCACAACAACCCTATGGAGTAGGTGCTACAATCAACCTTGTTGGCAGATGAAGAAACCAAGGCACAGAGCAGTTTACTTGCCTAGAGTCCCACAGTTACATGTACAGGGCCAGGATTTCAACCCAGAAAGGCAAGCAGGCTAGATTCAGACTCGACAGCTTCCAGAATATTCTGTGAACACTAGAGCTGGAACTAAAGGCCTCGCCCAACGTTGAGTCCTTCCAACTCGGGCAGTGAGTACTTTGGGGCCCTAGTCCTGGGCGGTTTTCTCTGCAGCTCATCTTTGGGATCATCACCTTCCTAGGTGCTAAGAACTGAAAGAAAGATATTTCAGACACGAGAGTTGAAAAGGAGTTTACAGTCCAACAGACACAAGTGGAAGCCATGCTGGCGCCCTCGTTTTTTAGCACGGTAAAACGGAACCAAAGGATTTCGAGGAAATTACAGGAATGACAAGGAAAGAAAGCGGCAGATCTGGTCCCAGCCTCGGCTCCGTCTCCCACCACTTCACAGCCGCAGTGGCTCATTTCACCCCACTGAGCCTCAGGGTCTTCCCTTGTTAAGTGGGCTGATGAATCCATCCTCACGTTAAAAAGAGAGAAGGTAGGAAGCACTTGGCCTGGGGCCCGGCACATAGTGGGACCTCGATTGATATGTTTAAATCTGGATCTGAAAGCAAAGTGAACGCAGCCTGAGTCCTTCACCCCAAGTAGGGCTGGTGGCTTTGGGACATGCTAGAACTGACGGGCGCCCACAGGGATGGAGAGCAGCATGGGGCCCGTGGAAAATGTGCAAAAAGCTGTGGCAGGGAGAGAGGGGACACCCTTCAAGGGACACAGGCCCACAAGTCCCCTCTTGGCTTTAAGCCACCTTCCAAGAGTCCGACGAGAGCCCATTCAGCTGGGTGGTTTCATCCCGGGACAGCAACGAAAGGGGCCCCTGTTCCATTACCCTCCACCCACTTTGGATTCACAAAGAAAATACACTTTATCTGGATTGTAGATCAGGGGCTGGTGACCGGGGAGAGGGAAAGCCTGAATCGCAATTCCCAAGGAACACTTTCCAAAACCCGTGGAGAAAAGTCATTCTCCCCAGCCCTGGACGCAGGCCTGCGGGAGGAGGAGGGGCCAGAGCTGGAAGTGACAGTTGTACATATAAAGCAGCCCAGCCCTCAACATGGGGCACACTGGGAACGGGGACCACAATAGAAAGAAGAGCCTAGCCAGGCTCCCTGGGTGCCCTGGTGGCAGAACTGGGTCTAGAACCTGTCGCCTGGGTCGGGTGGAGGAAAGTCCAGAGGGTAGGACCCCTCAGTGGAGCTCAAGGAGCAAGTCTATGAGTTGAGACAGTGCCCAGGGTCCCCTTCTCAAAGCTAGGAGCCATGGGGACCAGCAAGATGGAGACTGTGCTCGGTGATGGAGAGATGAAGGGGGTGTCAAGGTACCCAGCTCAAAGCCTGCTTCCTCCCCTACCACTGACAGGGGGGAGCCAGAGCGGAGTCCCTCTGCCCTCTACTTCCACACCTGGCAAAAGGAAGGAGGCTTTTTTGCTTTCGAAAGCTGCTGGGAAGATTCACTCAGATAACTTGTACCAAAGCGCATCCCGTGCCTGGTACCCGGAAGGTTCTCAGTCGATGTTCATGAAGTCCCAAACAGCTGGGGGGAGGACCAGAGAAGCCTATGGAATGTTTGGGCCAGCTGGACATCTGGGCCTGGCGTCTGCCGAGGCCTGACAGGGCACTTTCTCCTGAGGGTCAGAAGCCCCAGCCTGCCAAGGATGTCACCCATCCCGGAGGATGGGACGGTATACAGTGGAATGGGCGCTGAACCAGGAGTCAGGACACGGTTTCCATTGGGGGAGCCTGGGTCAGTGGCTTCCCCTCTGTGGGATTCTGTTCCCCCATCTGCAAAACCTGATCTTCGTCTTTCACCCTCTCAAAGTACCGTTGCTGCTCACATCGCAGTACATGCAATCAGGAACCATCACTGCTCCTTCCTGAGCTGCAATTTCCTCCTCTATGAAATGGGACGGCATCGCCTCCCTCTCAGTTCTGGCCCTAACTTGCTGTTGATTCACTGGGGGGGGGGGGGGGGGGGGGGTTACGGCACTGACAGCACAAGTCTTGCTAGGAGCCCCTCTCCTTCCACGTGATGTCCTTAGACATTTCCTCAAAGACACAAGCAGAGAGAGGTGAGTCACACAGGGGAGGCTGCAAAAAATCAAGGCCTCCTCAAGCCATTAGACCCCAGTAACCTGGAAACCAGTGCTTTGCACCCCCATTTCTCAGGTGCTCCTAATACCGGGGCGGGGTGGTGGCAGGGGGGGGTGAGGGGGGCAGCAGCAGACCAGGACATGGCACGCTCAGTGCTGTGAGGAGGGAGGGAATGTACGATGGGAACCCAAAAGATGGAGTAGGCACTGCCATGACTCCTACCTGGGAGGACAGGAGACTCAGCCCAAGACTCCACTGTCACTTCCATACTCTGGTGCCCAGTGTCAGTCTCAGCCCAGACTCTCCCTGAAGGGCAGAGCCCTCATCCAGCTACGAGTGGGGGTCTTTCTGCCTGTGCTGTGGGCAATTCAAACTCAGCTCAGCCAAACCCACCTCCTCATCCTTGCATCTGTTCCTCAATCTTTCTCTCTCTCTACGGTCTCCCTCTTAGGGATAATCCTACCGTCCACACATCCGGAAACCCGGCCGTCACTCCGAGCTCCTCTCCTCCCTTATACTTCTCCTAACTGAACTATTCCCCAACTTGGGTCCATCCAAATTCCCTTAAGCCCTCTTTCCCCACATCCACTTAAACCCTCATCCAGGTCATGCAGTGGTGGTCTGTTTCCTCCACTAGACCGGCAATTCCTTGAGAGATGGGCTTCTCACTCAACATGTTACCTCCAGAGCCCAGAACGTTGGTACCCAGTGGGTCCTTAATAAATGATTCTGAATAGAAAAAATAGATTAGGAAGCCTTCCCAATGGGGGAGACATCGAGGAAAGTCTGTATGCATGAGTAGAAGTTAATCTGATGGGCCTGAAAGGAAGAAGTGTTTAAATGACCCCCTCCACTTCTGTCCCCCAGGCCGACGGCCCCTCCTAGCAGAGCCTCGGAAGGGTGATGGAATGCCGAGGCGCTGAGGCAGGAGAAGACATACGGCCAGATCTTAAAAGGCATTGAATGCCACACTAAGGAACGTGGTTTGTGGAGGGCTGCCTTTATTTACTTTTCTTTTAGATTTGTCTTTTAGGCAAGGAGTACTCTGACAGTACTTGAAGGAGGCAAATTGTGAGCCCAGAGCAACACTTGGCTCTGAGAACCTTGCCCTGGCCTCTCATGAGATCAGATTTCCCTGCTTTGGGCCAAACTCTTTAAAGCACTTTGGCATCGGGTGAAAGATGCTCGGGGCCCGAAGGCTGCCGGGGGGCAGCTTGGATGGCACCCGGGGTCACTCCGGTGCTTTGCCCGCCTCCTGTTCTTACTTCCCATCCTGATGGCTCTTCTGAAGCAAGGAAATGGGCCAGAGGTGGCCCAACTGGGCACAAAGGGTGGGACGGAGACCTGGGCTTCCACCCTACCAAGGGCATCTGCTGCTACAACTGCAGGTCGGTGGTCCCACAGGAGTTGGGTTGCTCCTTTCTCGATACCTTCGCACGGTGCCCCAGCCAGGGCTGCCCTCCTGTGCTCGACTCCCATCTCCAGGAGGTCTCAGCAGTCCCCACCCATCCTGCCTCCTGGAGCATAGGCTTCCTTCTAGATGCAAAGTAGCCATTAACCGCGTGGCACAAGAGGGCGTGGAGAGTGTGACTGGGCCCCTCGAGCGACCTCAGTACCACTTCTCCCCTGCCTTTGCTCAATGCCACCCAGCCAGACCCTGCCCGTGGCACACACATATGGCAGGGCCTTCCTGGAGGTCCTGGGCTGCACCCTCCCTGCACGCGCCCACTACCTCTACTGACATCTCCCAAAGCACCAGCGCTCTGCTCGGAAATGCGGAAGGGCACACTGGCTGTGCCCTCACCAGACTGAGTTTCTTCAGGGTGTGCCTCATTCATTTGGGTGCCCTGAGCCCAGGACCCGGCAGGTGCTCAATAATGTTCCCTCAAGTCCACCAGCAGGAGCCGGGAAGGGAGGCTGGGAATGGTCCCAAGAAGAGGGGCCCAGCTGTAGGGGCGGAAATAGGGTCAGCAAGGCTTGGACGGAGAAGGGAGTGCATGAGGCCGTCTGGGCTTGTGGTCCTCAGACTTGCCTGTGCATTAGAATACCTGGAAACTGGTTAAAACAGAGAGCTGGGCCTAGCCCGGGAGCAGCAGGCCGGGGCTGGGGCCCAGGAACTGGTATTTCTTACAGGTTCCAGTGATGCTGGAGCTACTGGTCCCAGGACCACGCTTTGAAAAGCCCTTCTGGGTTGAGTGAAGGTGAAGCCGAGGGTATAGAAGAGGATGAAGAAACCAAAAAACAGGAGGTGGGCTGGAGCCATGCCGTGCAAGGCCTTCCACGGTGGCTTGGGGGAGTCACAGCCTGGGCAAAGACAGGGGGCCCAGAGGAGCCAGGCAAGATGCCGGGGAGCCAGAGACCCCAACGGTGCTGAGTCTGAGTCCCCCTCTGCCCCCGACTCTGTGCTGCCTTAGCCAGCTCCCCCCCAGGGGGGCCTAAGTCCCTTCCTGTGTGAAAGGCACACAGCCCCCTGCCCGCCCACCTCCTCAAGGGGCAGGTGTGCCTCTCGGGGAGATGGACATGAGACGGGGTTGCAAACTGGAAGGCCCTCAGCAGATGTGAGAGTGATTATTATAATCCCCTTCCCCAGATGGCACGATCCGGGCTGCCCCCTCCTCTGCCTGCCAGGCCCCTTTCCGTGGTCCCCAGGGACTGAAGGGCCCGGCCGGTCCGTGGCTGCCTCCGGGGCCCCCAGCCCCGGCTCAGCGTGGGCCAGCCTCCAGCTCGCAGGGTCTTTCTTCAGGTACAAGGACCCAAGTAGCTGTCAGCGGGTGGCTTCTCGGCAGGGCACCTCGGGTGGGCGGGGGGTGGGGGGGGGGGGAGGGGGGCAGGGGTGGCACTGTGCAGCCGGGGAACAAAGGCCGGCTGGGAGCTGGCAGGGCGCCATCAGGGTTCAATGCACAATGGCCCGGGGGCTGGCGGCTTCGCTCCTGGCCGGCATTTGCATAATGTCTGGGGCAGGAACAGGTGCCCGGTCAATAGGCAATTGTGAGGCTGTTCTGTCAAAAGAGAAGAGGCCTGTATTGAAGGCTAGGCTCGCCTATTGCAATGCAAATAGGATTCAAAGCAGACCGGCCCAGCTCGGGCTCCCGGGAGCTCCAGCTTCGTGAAAGCCACCGAGCAGACCCGGCTGCTGCCTCTGCTGGTGCCCGCTTTGTCTGAGGCCAAAGGGTGGCACCGGCACCAGGGGCTGGGAGCCCGCGGCAGGGAGAGGGAGCAGGTCAGCCCACCCATCCAGGAGGTCTTCCCGGAGGAGGAGCTGATGTCATTGAACTTTGGCCAAATATTTGAACGAAGCTCCGCAGCTTCTTAGAAGAGAAGCCCCAAATAAGGCTGCTAGCCCAGCTGGAGTGCCGTCATGAAACCTGCCAGGGCCCCCACGCCAAGCCACCGCTCACTTCTCCCTGCATGGGCCCAGGCCCTGAGATTCCAGGTCCTTTCTGTCACAGCTAACATTGACTGGCACTGTCGTAACTGCACGTGAATTAACTCATTCCACCCTCACAGCAACCCTATGAGAGAGGGGATGTTACTATTCTCATTTAATAGATGAGGAAACGGAGGCACAGAGAGGCGCAAGATGGCACAAGTAATACTGGTTAAAACCACGGAAAGGGCCCAGGCAGGCTGGCTCCAGAAGCCACCTCCTTACCCGCTGTGCTAGGTAGGGCTGCAAGTAGGAGCCCCTCACTGTTTAACAAAGGCACTGCCGTCCAGAGAGGGACCAGAACTGCCTGCTGGCTGGACCAGAACCCAACTTTCCTGGCTCCCTGCGCTGTCTGGTTTCTCTCTCTGCAGACGCAAGCGTGTCAAAGAGGGAAAGGCTCACGTCCGACTTGGGGTGGGGAGACACACGGATGGCGGCAGTTGGACTGGACGATAATACCAAGATGATGCTTTTCCCCACATCAACGGTGAGGAAACATTTCCTTCATAGAAATATTCCAAACTGTGGGGACTTTCACTTAGCAGGCTGTGTGGTTTCCCCTGAAAAAGTGGAGGGCTAGCAGCTGGGTTCAGGTCCCTGCTTTATTGCTCACAAGCCAGATGACCTTGGACAGCTCACTTCTGTTCTCTAGGTCCGTTCCCTCATTTGTTACAATCGTTCACATTCTAGGAATGTGAGACATCAGGATAATGCCTCCACAGAGCAGGTCCTACTAGTGTCAGCTCGCTTCCCCACGCTGTATGCTTTTTGGAAGCTAGTGCTTCAGAAATATTCTACCCCACCCAGTTTCATGTGGAGCTGAAAGAGCACAAGCATTTGTGTGGGTGTGAATTAAGTCAGTTGCTCGCATTCCATTGACTTTCCAAGAGTTATTCCTTTTTTTTTTTCTTAAAAATTTTCAGGGAACTCCCCATTGGAAGCCATTATGTGCTACACAATACTTGAGATTCTTGAACCGGATAAAAGGAAACTCCCTATTAGACGGACAAGCTGAGGGACTCTCCAAGCTTCTCTCCGGGGCCTGAACCCTGGGACTCGTTCCTCCAAGATGTCAGAGAACGTGAGAGCTCATCCGGTCATCAAAAGACAACAGATTCCTTCTCCCAGCCATTCTGATAGATGGGAGGCTGTGTTGAGCAAGTTTCTGAAGCAGACTCCAGGGACAGCAGGAGAGAACGCTGTGATCCACTAGTGAGGTCTGCCACAAGCACTGGACAGAGGAGGGGCAGTGTATGTGTTATACATTTACCATCTCTGATCTAGTGGCTACATGGGGAAATCAAACCCAGAAAAGAGAAGTGGCTTCCCCCGAGTCACGTGGTGTCAATGTTAAAGCTGGAGATCTTGATTTTTTTTCCCTTAAAAAAATGTTTTACCGTGAATCTGTACTACTTCGGGAATTCGAAAAATAATAAGGTATTTTCAGTTGAAAAGTTAAACAATCAAGATGACCCTACTGTTACACAAGAAAGGAAGGCACGGGGTGGTCGGGGTAGAGCTGGGGTGTTGAAGACGTTCTAATGGCGGGGATGGTTATGTGTTTTATCAGTGTCATTGCATGTACTGTACGCTGCTTTACAATTTCCAAACTGCATCTCGTCCATTTATCCAGCTGGTCTTCCCCAAAATGCTGTGGAGGTAGGAAAAGCAAGTACTATTTACTCCCATTTTGCATATGAAAAAATTAAGGCTCAGACAGTGGATAGGACTTACCCAAGGTCACAGAGTGAGTGAGTGAATGAGTGACAGAGCAGAGGTTCAACCCCTGGGCTTAGGCTTTGGGAAGAGTCAGGAGGGAACCCCAGGCAGCCCAGAGGGAACCGGAGACCTTCTATTCATGGCCAGGGAGGGTCTCAGCATCTGAGAAGGCAGCCGACCTAGTCAGACTCACTGCAGCGCGTCCTGCACAGACCTGCTCATGCTGGGAGTCTGGGCTGTCCCCAGAGGTAGACGGAGCAGACAGAGCGTCCTCTGGTTGCCAGGCCCCTCCCAACCCCCCCTCGGCTGACCTCATCAGCTCCCTGGACACAATGCACCCTTCTTCCCCCAGCTCTTAATTAAACTAGCCCATGGTAGTCGTCACAGCGGAGGCCTAGCCAAGCAGCGCCTCGTTCCTGAGCCGCCCATTGTCTCCCCCGGCTGCCGGATCCAGCCTCCCGCGGGCACCCATTTTGCCCCAGGGCCCGGCATCTGATAGGCCCGACACCTGGCCACAAACAGTGAAAATACCAGCCTCACAACAAGGGGAACCCGGATTTCTCTTTACTGAAAGTCTGCGAAAGTAATCGCAAACCATTTCTGAGTTCGTTTCATGAGACATCAAATAAACCCCTATTAACAGTAAAAACAAAAACAAAAAACAAAAAAACGCATGCTGTGGTAGAAAGATCTGGTGTCCCAAGGCAAGGGTTTAAGACCTGATTCCACCGTTGACAAACCAGGTGACCTTAGGTGAACGTTTGCCTCTTTGAGTCTCAGTTTTCACATTTATAAAACGGGAGTCGTAGACAAATGCAAGCAATGACAGGAAAATGCAAACCAAATGACCAGGAAATTTAGAAAGCTCAGCTTAATTGGAGCCAAATGCATCTCCCCCAGACCCTATCTGGAGGGAACCTCCTTCCAGCCCTTCCTGTTACAGCTGTAAGAAGCCTGCCTTAACCTTCACTATGTCCGCAGAAGAAGAAAACAGATCGTTAAGAAATGCGCTGCTTCTCTTCCCATGGATGAGACGGGGGACTTATGTCACCTGGACAGCAGCTCGGGGGTGGGAGAGGGAAGGATCAGTGAGTTGGTGGGAGCTTGATGATAAGATCTTGCCCTTGCATCCCCTGACTTAATCAGCCACATACTTGGCCCTGACGCTTGGCCACCGATTCACAATTCTCACAGCCCTGTGAGCACACCCAGCACACGGAGCTAAAATCAGAGCTCAGGCTCCAGAGACACAGGAACCTGAGTTTGCATCCTGACTCTAACCTGTGAGAACTTAGGAGTCAGTTATCCTGAGCCTCAGTCCCCACGTGCGATAGCATTCACTCCACTCACTTGTCAGAGTCACTGAAGATGAGCAAAGGCTGGGAAAGGCAGGCAGAGAATCAGGCGCCTTCTCTCTCCCCAGACCGCTCCCCACCCTGCCTCCAGGAAGCTCTTCCCAAAATATTCAACATAACCCATGTCCGGCCCCTGTTAAATCCCTCAAGACCCCCTCACTGCAATAAATAATCTCTTGCATTTCTCGCCTGCCACGTTCTTACCAAGACTCCCCAAAACTGTGCTCCGACCACAGCCTGGTCCCCAGATTGTGCCACAATGTCTCCAGGCACCTGCCCTTGCAGGCCCTGCCTCTGTTCTCCACCTGACCCACTCCCAGACCTCTGGCCCAGCTAAGAGACTTAGGAAGATGTCTCCTTTTCATCTTTCTTTGAAAAAAGGTTAACGGTAGCTACTTTTTTGAGTAGGGAATACCTTCACAAGATTCAAAACCTAAAAGGCACAAAGGTTATACAGTGAAAAGTCGCCCTCTGACCATGTCCCCCAGCCTCCCAGCTCTTGGCTCTGCTTCCCAGAAGCAGCCATTGTTCACAGGTCTTGGTCCTCCCAGAGGTAAATGTACAGGACCGTTTATGCATATATGTGCATATGAATATATAATGCACGTGCTACTTATATTGTGTTGTGCATAACACCAATTATGATGCTGTTCATATTAAAATGAAGAAAATGAATATATATGTACATTATATATACATATGTATATTGTATACCTATGTGTACATATATTTTCATTTTCCTCTCCTTTATACAACTAACAGCATCATTTGTATTCCATTCCATTGCATGCCTTGCCCTTTTCACTTACAAATGTATCTTGGAGCCCAATGCATATTAGCGCCTAAAGCTACTTCCTATTACCCTTTTTTTTTTCTCTTTTTCATGACTGCATAGCGTTCAGTTGTACAAATCCACCGTAAATTATTTAGCCAATCCCCTAGTGAAGGACATTTGGGCTGTTTCTAATCCTCGGTGATACAGAAGATGCTTCAGGGAACAATGTCATACGTGTAGAATAGTCTGTCCATGTAGAGGCGGGTTAACTTTCTGGAGGTAGACTTGCTGGGTAGAAGCAGTGCTGAAATATTGCCAGGTCACCCTCCAGAGGCACGGGGTCAAAGTGATCTCCACGGTATCTGTACCGCGGCACTCTGTCCCCACCACGCAGCAGTGAGCGCCCGCCACACACCCTCATCAACAGTCTCGAGCAATCTGGGGGTGGGGCTGGCATTGCAGTGACATGTCATGTACACATCTCTCGTGATGAGTGAGAGTCAGCCTTTTTCACACGTCATTGGTCTTAGAGCCCTTTGTACTCCCTTTTTGTGAGCTGTTTGTTCATATCCTTTGCTTGGATTCCTGTTGGGTTGTTTATTTTCCTTAATGATTTGTAGGAGCTCTTTATTTACCAGGGAAATCAATCTTTTGCTATGACTTGAATTGCAAATATTTGGGATCCTTTGTGGGAAGGCTTCTTCTAAAAGGTCATACTTGAGGGGAATTGGGTACCTCTCATCCACGCTAGGTGACTGCCGAATGAATTGATGGATAGGAGATTGAATGAATAAATGAATGAGTGAATGAATGAGTCTCCTTCCACCCAGCTTGTTGTCTGCCAGGAAGACCTGCCCCTGGCCTTCAGCAAGTTGATAAATGACTACGATCCCACCTCGCCTGAGCAGCTGCCCAACCTGAACCCAAGGTGGGCCCAGGGACCTCCTGGAGCTTCCTCTGCCTTCTCCCCCGACACAGTCCCCGCTTCTCTGGACAGACCTGAACATCAGCCAGAGCTCCACAGGGCAAGGGAGCAGGGCTGCCTCTCCCATCACAGAATTTATCTCTCTTGTTGGTCTGTCAGAAACAGAGAATTTATTGCCTCATTCACTTTGAACAAAACCTGTTTCTGGAGATTTTTATGATGGAGGAGTAAGAAAAGGAGTCAAGTGAGGGAGGAAGTGTCGATGGGAGGGATGTGGCCTAGAATGTGTAATCTCACGGAGAGAAGCGTTTCGGCAAGAGGCCAAACATAGGCTCCGGGCATCTCTGGTTTCTGGGCAACCTTGTTCCTGGATGCACAAAGAGTTGCTCATCAATGTGCGCGTGGGAGAGACTAGTCTTCTTCGCATGGAAAACCAGGGCTCGGCATCTGCCCTGCACCCAGGTCGCCAGGCTCTGGTCCTCCCCCTGGCCCCGTCGTACTGTCCACTCTCCGCTCAGCCCAGCTCCAGGGCTGCCCACATTGCTCCCTCCTGGAGGCGCTCAACCAACTGTCACAGCCAGGCTCCTCCACGTGTGCTGGGCAGAGAACAAGGCCAGGAGGGCCCCTCGCCTCACAGAGTCCCGCTTGAAGGAAAGACACAGCTGCCGTCAACGACGGATGCTCAGAGTATCGAGCCCAGCTCTGGGCCGGCGCTCCACGTGGGTTAGTTCCAGGAGTCTCCGGGTACTCCAGGAGCTCAGTACCGTTACCACCCACACTTCACAGAAGAAATGGCTGAAGAATGACAGAAAAGACAACCAGCTTGCCCAATGTCACAGCTAGGATTCAAACACAGGCAGTTTGATCCAAAAGCCGTCAGCTCAGCCACTGCGCCCTGCTGCCCAGCAGGCGTTAACAGCTGCGAGGAGCCTCAGGCGGGGCAGAGCGGGGAGCTACGGGTGCTCGTCAGGGCAAGCTCCCCGGTCTGGAGGATGCTGAAGAGTACCTCTGAGAAGAGGCAGGGAGAGAAGTGAGGACAAGAGCCCCCAAGGCAGTAGGAAAAGCAAGTCCAGGGTGGATGGAGGGCATGAAGCGGGGCCAGATGGTGGTGTGGGAGGATGCAGGGTGTGAGCAGGATATGGGCAGGCTGGGTGTGGGCAGGTCAGTGTGGGCAGGGCTGGGCAGGAGTGGACAAGAGTGGGCAGGTGTGGGCTGACCGGGCATGGGCGTCCCCTCTTCTCTCCCTTAGGCAACGCCCTAACCCTCAAGATCTGCCTCTGCTGACCCTCTCCATAAAGCCCACCTTTCCTGATTCTCCGTTCCTTGCAGCTCCCACTCGGCTCTTCTTCCTTCCTTCCTTCGCTCATCATGCCTGTCGTGAGCCTTGTTGTCTACCAGGCCTGCGCCAGCCACTGGGAATAGGACCATTAATAAGGCACATGAATAAATCACGGTGTCTTCTAAAGAGAAGAGCAGCTCTAAGTGCCATAATAAAGTGGTGTGTGAGTGCAGAGGAGGGAGCAATTAAAACTGTCTGGGAGAAGGAGGGCAAGGCTCGGGAAGGTGCTTCTGAGGACCTGACACTCCAGCTGGGTCTGAAGGGCCGGCAGAGAATGGCACGGAGGACAGTTCCACCGAGGGCCGGCTACCCCGGCAGACAGAAGGGGCTGTATTCCGGGAGCTGTGGGTCTGACGGAGGGACAAAGGTGGAGGGATGCAGAGCATAAAGAGCCTTGAGTATCCAGGGAGGAGCGGGGGCTCCTTCAGCAAGACTGGGAGTTTTTGGTGGAGACGAGGGGCGTGCGTGGTCAGATGAAGACGCGAGAAAGACCTCTTTCCTGCAGGAAAGGAGAAGCCATGCCTTCTAACTCTGGGGTCCCGAGCCCACCCCCTTCTGACTTTATTTTTCTCCATAGCACTTCACACCATCTGTATATTTCACTCCTTCAGTTAAACTGTATGAAATGGCCAGTTTTGTAAGTCAAAATTGTGGGATATTAGCAAGCTTAAATAGTTCAACATACTATGTTATTTATTGTTCATCCCTCCAATTTCTCCCCACCCTTCTTCCATGAAGAAAAGGATTTTAATCATTCTTTTGTTCATCGCTACATTCCCAGTGCCTAGAACAGCGCCTGGTAATGATGAACAGCAAGTATTTGCAGAATGAATGCATAAATGAATGAATGAATGAATGAACAAATGAACAGGTAGAGAGTGGGGGGCTGGAATTCCTGTTTAGTCTCCCTTCCTCAACACGGAAGCCCGAAAGACAGAGCTCTTGCACTCAGCTGTAGGTAGTGATGGATCTTCTTACTTTCTGAGGGACCCTGAGAAGGAACTGACTTCTTTTTTTTGGGGGGGGTACTTGGGCCTCTCACTATTGTGGCCTCTCCCGTTTGCGGAGCACAGGCTCCGGACGCGCAGGCTCAGCGGCCATGGCTCACGGGCCCAGCCGCTCCGCGGCATGTGGGATCCTCCCGGACCGGGGCACGAACCCGCGTCCCCTGCATCGGCAGGCAGACTCTCAACCGCTGCGCCACCAGGGAAGCCCGGAACTGACTTCTTTTTTAAGCTTTGGTTTCTTCATCAGTAAATGGGAGCAGGGGCAGATGCCTCAAGTGTGTATTAGTAAGATCATATCAGAAATTATGGGAGGGAATTCCCTGATGGTCCAGTGGTTAGGACTCAGCTGCCAAAAAAAAAAAAGAAACAAGAAAAAAAGAAATCATGGGAAACATAGCACATAGCCCCAGGCGTGCAGCAGGCACTCCATAAATACTGTTTCCTCCTCCCTCTCTTCTTAATACACCGGCCCCCTTTTACCCTGTTCACACATAAAGACCTACAGAATCGAGATTTTTTTAATATAAAAATGGATATGTTTTGAGTTTCTTTTCAGCTATTATTTTATAGTCTTCAAGAGAGAACCCACCCCCCTGCAGGGAGTAGGGTCGGGGCTGTGCCATGGTGAGAAGCAGTGGAGGACAAGCAAGGGGACTCGGGTCCCCCTCGCTGGCTCTGTGGCTCTGAGAAGGTCACTCAGCCTCTTGACTCCTACTCAGTCATAAGAGGGAGGTGGACCAGCCCCCCTCAAGTTCCCCAGCCCATTTGTTTCAGGGAAAGGTCCCCTGAAATGTTCCCCGTGCTCCCTAGAATCCAGGCTTCTACCTGACCTTGGGAGTGGAGGGCACTGTGCCCACTCAGAGGGGGATGCAGCTGACAACAGAGTCAGGATGGTCGCCTCTGCCCCGGCCAGCCTCCTGCCCCCCACCCCGCCTCCCTCAGGTGAGTATCTTACCCACTGTGCTCTTGTGGGGACAGCAGGAGCGGGACCCCAGGAGCCTAAGCCCTGCCAGGCTCCCACAGAACCGGCCTCCTGAGGGCTGACGCACCCAGATCTCCACCATGGTGGTACCTCCACCACCGTGTGCCCTGTAGGTCCCCAGCATTATAACTGCTTTTGGGTCCATGTTTTGACGCAGCCATGTTGATGCAGAGACATGTTGATTCTGCCTAAGAACCAATGATTTGATATTCAGCTATTATTTTATAGTCATCAAGTAAGAGGCAGAAACGACGGTTGCCAACTCCCTCCATCCTCAACTTTCTGCAGCCGTCACCCGGCCCCACTCTTGGGTGAGGACCAGTGAAGGGATGCGAAGCCAGGATGAGATAAGAGGAGGGAGGGGTCAGGATGGTCAAGAGTTGAGGAAGGGGGCAAGGATGTCTGTTGGGCATATTCTTGGAAATAGAGGGCGGCGATTTTCACTTTGACATGGGGCCTTTGATACAGCCAAATCAAAATGCCCCCTTATCAGAACACCCTCCTCTGTGCCTTCCAGACTTGCCCCTAAATTTCAGGCTGCAGAGCTGTAGCCCAGCAGCCCAGGCGGGGAGACAACGGGCAGTGGCCGTACCTGATCGGGGTGGACAGGACGAGCCAGCCCCAACACTGCCAAGCAGAACCTCTTGGGAGACTTCCTCGAAGTATTTATGAATCACAAAATCCCACACACTCCCTATTTCACTTAGTCTTCATCAAAGATGGAGAAACTGAGACTAGAAAACATCCCCAACCTCCATGAACTAACCAGAGGGGAGCTGGGAACAAAAGCTGAGTCCCCTGATTCCACATCCCAAATTCTTTTGATCCTCCTGATACTCCCAGAAGGTGGGTTATACTGTTATACTAGTGTTAACCCCATTTTACAGATTATAAAGTTGAGGCACAGAGAGTAGAAGAAATCTGCTGAAGGGGGCCCTCTTTGCCAGCAGTGGAGGAGCTCCAAACCCAAGTCTTTGGACTCCTGACCCAGGACAGGAGCACCTTCTGGTGTCCTGGGGCAGAGATAACCATGACCCATGGGAAGAGTTGAGGAGTTGACATCGGTGGGGACGAGGAATGCAGAGAGCCAGGGATCATGAGGAGGAAGACCCCAAATGGACGCAGGGACCACTGACAAATGTGCCAGTCACATCCCCCAGCAGACAGAGCCTTTAGTGCCAGTGGACAGTCCCCATGTGATCAAGCCAGAATGCACTGGCGACCACAGAGGCTGCTGTGTTCCCCCAAACCCCATGTGTTAAATCGCCGGCCCAGCCAGCCAGCCCCCTGGGTGCTGACGCTCCTTCTGCCCGTCAGACAGATTTATCTGGAGCAGCATCAGGGCCCAGGGGAGCCCAGTCACACACCCCCTATCAATCCCAACACAGGAGTGCGGGGAGCGGGAGACGGAATATATGTAAGGTCGTTTGGAGATGGAAAAAAATCATTCACTGCACTCTCGAAATAGCCCATCTCCACTTCGCAGCGATTGCCACCTTCTTGGCTCTAAATCAAATTCTGCTGCAAGAAGCAAACTCAATCGCTCTCTCCCAAGTTTTGCTTTTTATGAGTTTGGCAATAAATTGGGGCATGGATGGAGGAAAGGCACCAAAGGTCGCGGGAATCGGGACATGCCTATGCGGCCTGGAGGAGATAGAGAGGTGAGGAGAGGAGAGAGGAGAGCCTTGGGCTTGAAACGGGGCTGGTGGTGGAGATGGACAGCCCGGTGTCTGGGTGCTGAGTCAGTGCCGAGTGAGTGAATGAATGAATGCATGAATGAATAATACATACATATACACATACTTCCTGATTTGGAGAATCTTTCACTCAGGTTAAAGAGAAAGCGTCTGTGGCTGCCTTGTTAGAGGCAAACAATGAGGGCTGTAACACCTGCCTGTGGAATTGGAATTATCACAGCCTGGGGGGCAATTAACCCCTCTGGGGTGTCAGAGAAGCTCCCTGAGATGTGGAGACATTCAAGACCCCTGCACCCCCAAAATGTGGGTGTTTCTCTGACCTCCGCCTTTGGGGCTCTTCTCTTTTCACTCAGCATTAGGGTTCTCCACCTGAGCACTGCTGACACTTGGGCTGGTTATTTGCTGTGGGGCTGTCCTGGGTATGGTAGGATGTTTACCAGCATCCCTGGCCCCTACTCACCAGATGCCGGTAGCACCCACCAGTCATGACAACCAAAAATGTCTCTAGACATTGCCAAGTGTCCCCTGGTTGAGGCTCACTGCACACAAGCTCTCTGGGGTCTGAAACACCTGACGATGGCCCAGCTCCCTCTCCGGCACCAGGCCTGCCTGCTAAGCTCCCTATTCACGCCATGGGACCATCTGCCTCTGGACATTGCTCCCTGATGGCCGCTCAAACGAGTAAGTCCCATAACAGGAGGCATAGTTCCCCCACCAGGACACCCCACCAGCCCTCTCACCACCCCCAGCTCCCCAACCACCCACAGAACTGTGCCTTTGGGTGAAGGGTCCATGGCTTCTCAATGTCTCAGAGTTAAATCCAAACCCTGGGGGTCCACAGGGGCAGCCCTGCACCCTGAGCACACACCCACTTGCACACACACATACACACATGAGTGCACAGACACACACACATACATGCATGCACATGCACACACACACATGCACACACACATCATGCAGCCTATCTTCCAGCCGTGACGGTGATAATAACACTCTTAACAGCTGACATTTGTTAAGACTTTTGGCTCACTGGGCACCTTCTCACCATTGTAGGTAATCCTTTATTTACACCTCAGAACCACCCCATCAGCCAATACCCCTACTATTCTCACTTTACCAATAGGGAAACTGAGGCACAGAGAGGCTGTGACAGGAAGCAAGGGGCACAATTAGCTCGCTCAGCCACTGTGCAGCACTGTTTCTCCATCCTCCACGTGCAAGGACCTCAGTCTGCCTGAATGCCCTTCCCATCCAGGCCCTTTCCCTGGAATATTCTTCATCCTTTCAGACTCACCTTAGCTCAAGCTTCCCCATCAGAGAAGCCTTCAGGCCTGGCCAGGGTCCCGTCTCCAGAAGCCCAGGTCTCCCGCTGATGGAGCCCAAGGCCTGGGCCCCGCTGACAAAAGTGGCTCTGATCTGCCGAGCACACAAGCTGGGCCCACGGACGGCACCCCCCGCTCTTGCAGAGCCTAGGCCCTCGGCCGCTGCTCCACAGAAGCCAGCCTTTCTGGGTCCAGGGTGCCTCCCAATAGACCATGAGGTGGCAGATCACAGGTAGCACGTTCAGGATGGGCTTCTCCATGTGTGGGTCAGCACAGATTCTGCACCTGGCTCTCAGGTCTTTTTGTAACTTGAATTAGCTAGAGTCTCATCCCGTTGTTTGCAACAAAGAGTCACGACAGATACTCTCTTCCCCTTGCCTATTTTTCCAAGTCTCCCTTCTCTATCTTCTAGAAGGCTCCATCCTCTTTTCTCTACTTTTCCATTCCTTCCAGGTCCAACTCAAAGGCCACCCACCTCCAGGATACCTTCTCTGACCACACAACATAGTGTCTTTGGCAGTGAGCTGCACCCCTGCCATTTCCTGCCTGTGTCCCCTGAAGCAAATATATGTAGGCATCACATCTGAAAAACGACAGTAACAATAATAACCATCTCCTAGACCTGTGGTAGGAACAAAATGATATTAAATAGGAAAAAGCACCTATGGGATCATTTGTCTCCCATATGGCAAGAGTTCAATAGATGTTTATATGAAAATCTTAAAATAATTAAGCAATAGAAAAGATGGGAGAGAATGACCTTATCACATAATCAAATGAAACACTGCATTTCAGTGCAAGAAATATCACGTACTACACGGTCGTCCTTTGATGAAATAATCAATAAGTGGATGAATGAATGGTAAGAGGCGTGTCCTGATTTCCAGGAAATTAGGACATTTGTCGGCGAGTGCCTGCAACGCGCTGAGCCCACACCGTCATCCTCGGCATCCCTGCCGTCATCCACCCAGGTGAGCTTGTGCGTGGCAGGTGTTCGGTGAAGTCTTATTGGTTAAACACCACAGAGAACGATAATTCCTCCCCACATCTATCTGAGAAGGGAGAAGGAAAAAGAGGCAGGGATGGATGTTTATAGGAGTAAAATGGAAACAGACCCCCAAGGACAAAATTCTAGTCTCCCACCTGGCAAGGGTGTTAAACCAGAAGAGGCTCAGGGCACAAGGACACCATTCTCTGGGTTTTAATCCACATGTTTTGCCAACCCCAAGGAGCTAGATGGATGGAATGGAATCCAGCCTATATAAAGACCAGTTCTGAGGATGTGCCCAGCTCCTTTTATTAAACAAGGATTGTGGTGCAGCCATCATTGTCTCAAGGGGGTATCCTCAGGTGAGATTGTGACCCTGCAGAAAACAGCACAGCCCTTTTGAGGACACAGCCTGGAAGGAAATTCTTGCTATAGGAAATTGTCTTGGTTGTGTGCCTGCTAGAATTGGATTTAGCCATCAATTCCCTTGGTGGCCTTCCCTTTGCTGAGTTCCCCTCTCTGGGCTGCAGTGAGTTACCTTATATATAACATGCGGGGCTGGCTTAGATGATTTCAAAATCCTTTCCAGCAATAATATCCTAGAGGTCAAATCATCAGCCTGATGTTTAGTTCCAGACTGTGGTGTGTGCATGTGCATGTGTGTGGTGTGTTTGCACGTGTGCGTGTGTGTGTGTGCACACATGCTCAGGGTACACGTATGCATGTTTCCAGTGTCCTTTAACATGATTGTTAATGCCCCACATCAGATGTCAACAATAAACACAGACCATGGAGACTTCACTTCTAGCTGCCACTGTCTTGAAAACAGATAAGGGTTCTGGGAAAACATGACACTTCTGACATGCATAAATACGCCTGTCAAGCTTTTGAGTCCCTAAGGGGTTTCTTTCCCCTGGCAGGTATGCTAAACGTGTCCATATAACAGTGTGATTAAAAACTGTATCCAGCTCTGCTTAACAAAAAATCTAGTGTCTCGGGCTTCCATGGTGGCTCAGTGGTTATGAATCCGCCTGCCAATGCAGGGGACACGGGTTCGAGCCCTGGTCCGAGAAGATCCCACATGCCGCGGAGCAACTAAGCCCGTGCGCCACAACTACTGAGCCTGTGAGCCACAACTACTGAAGCCCGAGCACCTGGAGCCCGTGCTCCGCAACAAAAGAAGGCGCCGCAATGAGAAGCCCATGCACCGCAACGAAGAGTAGCCATTGCTCGCCGCAACTAGTGAAACCCCACACACAGCAATGAAGACCCAACACAGCCAAAAATAAATAAATTAAATAAATAAATTTTTTTAAAAAAGGAAAGCTGATGTGCTATCTGATGAACAAGGCTGAGACTAACCGTTTTTCTGAATAATTATATTCTGATGGCTGCATGGACAGACCGTGAGAGAATCAGATTATTTTTATACAGCAAGAAGAAAAGTCGAGTTAAAGACCCACGAGTATTACCACTAGAATTACAGGTGAGCCCTTCCAGGAATATGGCCTGTTTGATTCTAGTTAGATAACAGAATAATTAGAAAACTTATTGTTCTCCCCATCATGGGATTTTTAGGTATTTTTAGATTAACTTGTCCCTTTTCACTCTTTGGAGCTTCATTAAATACATATATTTTAAAGAGGCTATGATAAAAGTCTTCCGAATATTCTAAATATTCTGTTTCTCGATCATGCACCCTTTGAGTCCACGTTCTATCCACACCCACAGTAAGTGACCTAAGAATAAATACATAAAATGCTGTCATTCCCTTTCTCAAAAATTATCGCTGGGGACTTCCCTGGCGGTCCAGCGGTTAAGACTCCGAGCTTCCACCAAGGGTGCGCAGGTTCAATCCCTGGTCAGGGAACTAAGATCCCAAATGCTGCATGGTGGCGCGGCCCAAAAAAAATCACTGCTGACCTCTGTCAGGTTGAAGTCCAAACCCCGCAGTGTCCCTCAAGGCTCCTCAAATTCTCCAACTCGCCCTCCCTCTACCGTCAGTCTCGTCAGCTTTCTTGCCAGGATGTTCTCTTCTCACCTGTAACCACATGGATCCTCTCTCCAGACCCCCGAGACGCAAGCTCTTTCTCTGACACCCCCAAGCCTTTGTGCATACCGTGTTCTTCCCCAACATGGCCTTTCCCGACCCTTTATTCACCTAGAGAACTCCTACTCCTCTTTAAGACCCGGCTCAAATGTTTATTCTTCAGGAAGCCTTTCCCAAATGTCCTCATTCACTTGGTTAACAAATATTTATTGTGGGTCCCCAGGCCCAGGTGTTAATGATACAGAAATCAATAATGAGGGCGACACACAGAGACACACCAAGAGGTCATTTGGAAACCAGAAGCTGTTACCGAGGCAGCAAAGCAGAAGTCCCCAAAGTAGCTGGCCCTGACTGCAGCACCCAGCACGTGGCAGGCGTCCCTAAATGGTGGTGGAAGGAAGGGAGGCTCCAGGGACGGATGAGTAATTCACCTGGGACACAGGGAAGCTGGGAGGCCCTCCTGGGAGCTAGTAAAAGCAGCTGCAGGCTGATCCCATGTGGTACCACTAGGAATGTCACCCCATCCTGGGCAACTGGTCTGGCTGCTGGCACTGCCAAGGCCTAGTAGAGGATGGGGCCCTGCCCTGAAGCTGAGCCGGGTCAGGGGCTGGCCAAGGATGTGGACGCAAAGGGAGCCAGGGCTCAGGGGGATCTGAAGGAGGTGGGCTGGGTCTCACCCTGGGGAGACAGGAGGGACTCTGGCAGAGTTGCCTGTGGGGCAGCCGGGAGGCCAGTCCACAGGATCCTGAGGAACCAGCCAGTGGATGGGGGACTTGGAGCTCCCCAAGAGCAGAGCCTCCGCCCTGCTACACGCTGCCTGCCCGCAGCTCCGGACGCCCCTGGCATTCGCTGATCACTTGGTACAGACCTGCCTAACCACTGAGTGAGTTTGTGAGTCCAAGAGCAAATAAACACGTGAAGCAGGGACAGCCATGCAAGACCTCCCCACGCGTGAAAATATCAGCCCTTTTCTTTGGGGGCCTCCCTCAGTTTCCCTTTGAAAGAGAAGCCTCCCAGGGCTTCTTTCTGCACGTAGTGAGACAGGGGAAATGGAACCCCCCGAAGAAACAAAGCAGGAGTCATTTTCTCTTTTCTCAGGCTCTCAGGATGCTTCGCAGACCCTCAGGAGTGGCATCCCAGCCTGGCACCCCGGGAGAGCGCTTGGTGAAGGAGGGTTGAATGCCCTCAGCGGGGCCTTCAGCTCTGCAGGTGTTTGAAGAACATGCCCTCTCCCCCCACCCCACCCCCCAGCCCCAGGTCACACTACATCTGCCTTACTGGGACCCCACTAGCAAGCTTCTGGCTGTGGTGGGTGCCTTAGTTATGAAATGCTTCTCCCAATAGGAAAGTATTATTTTTAGAGAGATAGAAATCAGTCAAATATAGCCACGACCTAAGGCCCTGCTTGGTTGGACTCTAGTGCCGGGGAATCTCATTCCTCCTCCCCATCCAAGTAGCTTGGAAACGTCCTACCAGGCAGAGTGCACAGCTGTCAAGGAAAGAATGGATCCCAGGCAGAGGTGAGGGAGGAATCAAGCCCAGCCCAGCCCCCAGCCCCTCGGAGGAGAGAGACCCACGGTGGCCACATCATCTGCAGGGGGTCCATGGTACAAGGAGGGAGGAGTGGGGGGTGGGAAAGGCGGTGGAGGTAAGTTGAGAAGAGCTGAGACACTGGCTGAGGAGTCTGACTGAAGTTAACAGGCACTAGGGAACCATGGAAGCCTCTGGAACAGAGCAAGAGCTAACCCAAGGTCAGCCAGAATGCAGGGGAAAGACGGGAGCAGAAGAGCGGCTGGAGGCCCTGAGGCCATCCAGGGTGGAAGGTGCACTTGAGGCGGGAGCGCCAGACCCTCTCCAGCTGAACGTCTAGAACTCCAGCAGGGCCGTCCACAGACAGGGACTCCATCCCGTGGAGAAGGATCCGGAGACAGTCCTTTTAGGCCCTTGCCTTGTCTCAGGAAAAACTCGTCCACGAACAGCAAGTGAGCAGCGCAGGGGTGGCGGTAGCAGTGGCATTTGCTCTGGATGCGGACAGTGTGGGGTTGGAGCGTCGCGGGAGCCTCGTCGTGACTCTGTGTAGGGTGGGGTTGGTCCGAAGCCCTGGTGTCAGGTGTAACGCATTGCCTGGGGTGGGGGATTTACAGTGTTGGTTGAAGGGAGAGTCTGCTCTTTGTCTCTGATCCTTGGTCCCTTCTCCTGCAAGATCCCTCATCTGGGGTATTTGTAATGCACTTTGAACACGGTAGAAGCTCCCTAAGTGGTTTCATTATTAATTATCCTTCATAGGTAAAGAAAGTGATCAGTAGAACTCAAACTGTGAAAGGGAATGAATGCCTGATTGAACATCTATAATTTTTATAGCTCTTCACTTTCCAAAACTTGTTGATGTCGATAACTTCTGGTGGGTCCTGATGACCTGGGGTTAGTGTTGAGATCGCCCCCAGGAGAGGGTTTAGTCGCTTGCCTGGGGTCACATGGAAAGTCAATGATGGACCAAACCAGGGGCCAGTTGCCCTGCCTCCGAGCGCAGGACCCGTCCAGCCCTTACCACAGCTGCCTTGGTAAAGAGCTCAAAGACAGCAGAGTGACCTGGTGCTGGGGGGGTGTCTTCTCAGTGGGCTGGTCCTCTGTGGGGCGAGGGAGCTGGAGGATGGCAAGGCTGGGAGAGCCGTGAGCAGGCGGGACCCTGGGGGACTTCATGCAGGGCTCAGAAGGATGCATCCATCTCGACCATGGTTCTAAGATGGTGAGGAGGCTCCTGGGGACTCTAGGACCCTCTGGGCAATGATGCTGCCCTCTGGGTCGTCTCTGGAGCTAGTCTGGGATTTGAGGCAGGGGCAGGGAGCAAGTACCTCCCTCCAAGCTATGATGGGTATAAGCTAGAGAGAGACGGTACAGCTCACCCAGACAAGTCGGGGTTCAGAGCTAGGTGCCAGGCTCAGCCAGGACCAGAGTAATAAGAAGGGAAACTGAGGCAGGATTTCTATGGTGAAGCTTGAGTCAATACAGCTCACCCCAGCCCTGCAGATTCTGAGCCAAAACTACCCAACTAGTTTCAGGGCTGCCTGCTGCTGGGGCTGACTCTCCTGAGGCCTCCAGTCCTGTCCAATTTTCTAGACCCTCCCTCTTCTAGAGCAGGTCAGCACTTCAGAGAAGCCACAGCTCATACCCACAAGCTCTCTAGGCAGGGGCTGGTTGGGTGTGAAGGTCAAACAGCACTGGTCTCTTTTGATATCATACTATAATTCTGCAAGATGTAACCACCAGGGGAAGGCAGGTGAAGGGACCACTCTGTACTATCTTTGCAGTTTTCTGTAAATCTAAAATTATTCCTAAATGAAAATATACAAAAACATGGAGTCACGACACTGGTCTTCAGCCCCTGATCCCACCAACCCGATGATCCTTTGACAGTGGCACTCAGCAACCAAGCAAAGACCCCATCCCAGCGGGGACCTTCTTCGAGAAGAAACTGTGCCCAGGCTCTTCTCCCCCTCCTTCCCACCACCACTGCTCTGAGCCAGACTTGCGTTTCCTTTCGCCTAGACTCCTGACCCTTCCTCTAGCCCCCTGTCTCCACTCTCTCCCTCTACTTTCCATCCCCTATCTCACCACCAGAATGTCGTCTCTAAACCTCAGCCCTGCTTCTCACCCTCCAGGGGCCCCTAATCCTTTGGGGCTGAAGTTAAGCTTCTTAGCAAGCTCTTCAAAGCCCATCACAATGTCATCTCAATCCACATACCTTCCCAGCTTCATCTCCCCACACAGCCTCCACCATCACCAAACCCCAGACCCCAGACACCAGTCACAATAGCCCACCAGACCGTCCTCAAATGCACCACCAACTTGTCCTGCACTTTCTTAGCCCAGGCAGTTCCAGCCACCTGGTAGACCCCTCCCTAATCAACCCATTCTATCAACCCTCCTCTTCCCCAATACTTAGCTCAAAACCCTTTACCACCCTGACCCACCCAGTGGAAGCACACCTTCCTCAGGGTTCTCACGGCTCCTAAGAGGGCTGCAGACAGGCTCCTTGTGCTCTATGGGTGGCTGAATCTTTGGGAGCCATAGGGAGTGTCCTGGGAACAAGGCCCGGGCCTGGTTCGTCTTTGGTCCCTCTGGATGCCTTGCCCACTGAAGATGCTGGATGGATATTTCTGGAATGTACTTGTTGTTGATGGAGACTCATTCCTCAGTGCAGAGAATCAACGTTAGGGTCCCAGAAGAACTGGGCAGTTGTTTTGAAAAGGAGTGGAAATTACTGACCTTCAAAGCAAATTTGAGCTGAGGGTGTGTCTGTAACAAAACACAAAAAGGAGGTGGGAGCAGGGAGGGGACACGAAGACCTTCCAACTTTGGTGGCGCACCCAGGAGAACATCTTCCAGAGCCAAAAGGAGGTGGAGGTTGGGAGGGATGGGAGCGAGACCTCCCTCCCTCCTCCCTGCTGTGTTTCAGGATGCTGCAGTGTATTTAATCATGTTTTTCTCAGGATGGGAACAGGAGCTGGCTTCCTCTGAGGAGGTTCCCCTGCACAGGGGGCCCTGGGTCCCTGGAGGAAGGCAGAATGTGAGCAGGGCTCCATCAAGCCAGTCCAGCAGAACGGTGCACGTCTGGCTGGCCGCATCGATCACCGAGGGTGGGAGGAGGGCTGGCGGGGCCAGGCCTGCTACGCTCAGCGGGTATCTCATCTGCTCTCCCCTTGGCCGTGCAGCCTTGAGAGTCTGTTTGCAATTACAGCCTGTTTTGATTATTAGGTCAGAATATTCATCTCCATAGGCTTATGATAAAAGGCCAAAGCATGACAGTATTTCTCATTTCAGACTAGTCTCCCCCTGTGTGTGTGTGTGTGTGTGTGTGTGTAGTTTTTGCCTTTTCCTTGTTTAACCTATGCATTCAGTTCTTGACTCCAGGAGGTTGGTGGCTGCAAGAGGCACCCCAGAGACTGTGAACTCAGTGGCCCTGTGTCGCAGGAGTGGGAGGCCTGGGCAGCTCCCTTGGAGCCCCACCCAGCAAGGAGGCCAGAGCTGGGCAGGCTTTCAACTCATGCAGAAGGCAGCTGGCTGCCGAAAGCAGAGGCTGGTGTTAGGAGAGCCCCAGAAGCCCAGGCCTAGAAGGGACTTTGAAAGCCAACTGTCCAACCACCTTGAGCACGTGCTTTGTTGCTTCTCCACAACACTGCCAAGTAGTTAGGCAATTTCTGCTCCCATTCCTCCAGGGATGGGGAGCTCACTACCTTTTGGGGGGCAGCTGATTCACTGAACATCAACTCTAGAAATGGGAATGCTCCTCTCTTAGAAGATCAGTAAATCCTTGGCCGGTAAGTCTTCTCTGGGCCAAATATCCCTGTTTCTTCAACACACTGAGTTTGACATGGATTTGAGTCTCACTATCATCTGAGTAAATGCAACATCTCCCTGTGGCCTGAACACCCAGAGCAAGCAGCACTCCCACCTCCTTCCTTCCAAACAGCCTCGCTCTCTGTGCATGGAGCCCGTGCAGCTTTTTGACAGAACACAGTTCTAGACCTGAAGCGGGAAATGCTCTCACAGGGCACACGTGTAATCACTGCCGTTCCCTCCCCTGAAGCCCAGTCACCTGTCCTCCCCGCCCAGGCCCCTTAAGCTGAGTCCCTGGGGTCTTCACTCTTTGGCTCTACAGAGCCTCAGGAATCTTCAGGACAAAGAAGAAAGGGGACAACAGAGAGAAAGGGAAGTCACTATCCTCTTGGTCCCGGAGTAGTCAGCACGATTTCCTTGCCTCAAAGATGGGGTGGCCTGATTTCTGGAGGGGAAGAGAGACAGAGACAGAGAGCTGGAGAGAGACAGAGAGATGGCACAGTCTCCTACAGAGCCTTGAGAGCTTCCGAAGATCTTTCTCATCCAAGTCAGTGTCACAGCAATTCTGGGAAACGGACACTTGTGTTATTTAGGTGATGATCATTTTACAAAACTGAAGATCAGAAAGTGAGGAGTTACCAAGCTAATAAAGATTGGCACTGAGACAAGAGGCAGAGAGCTTCTTCAGGGCAGAGGCTTGTTGACAGTCCGATGGGCAGGCCCGCAAAGTGCTGGGTTTGTTTTAGATGGCATGATACTATAAACAGTTATCGGTCATCATCCGAACCGGGTCTTCGGGGCTGTGAAGAGGCACTACTCACGTCTACACAGAAACACAGGCACAAATCAGGTCCACCCCCGGCAAACCGGGGCATACGGTCCTCCTGCCACGGAGGCATCCAGTTCCAGGTCCCCCCAACCAGCCTCTTCTGCTCTAACATGCCCACCTCAGAGAGCCCCACGGCACCCCTTACACAGTGGCATCTCTGAGGACACCACAAATTTCCTCCGCGCTAGCTCAGACCTTCTTTCTAGGATGCAGATTTTTCCACCCAATTACCACCCCCCAAACCCCGAACACTTCCTCCTGGATGACTCAAAAGCCCAAAAACGCAGCCTTGTGCAGGTTCCGGTTGCATGTGGGGATCTGGTCTACCCCACAGCATATACAAGAATCAAAATAAAGACTAATTCTCAGCACAGACACAGCCTTGAGCTCAGCCTCACCCCTTGAAACAGACAGTCCAGCAATTCTGGCCGCTCTCCTCATTCCTGCCAGACCCGTGGTGTTTGCTCTCCAGTTGGAAATGGATGCCCATTCCTCCCTTGCTTCTCCCCTTTCAGCCTGGTTCTGAGTTTAGGTCTCAGTTTCCCTGCCCTGAATTCTCTGAGAAGCCAAGCCCCTGTCCGATTCAGGTCTTCGTTCACCTTGAGTCAGTGCCCACATCCATCCTGGGCTCATTTCCATCATGTTCACCCCCATGTTCACTGCTCACCGAACGCAAACCTGGACAAGGGAACCCACAACCTCTCCCCAGAACTCATCCTCCTCCTGGATTCCCGATGTTAGTAAAATCCACCACCAGGTGTTCAGCCACCAAGGGGAGCCCTGTCGGTCCCCAGAACTATAGCCATGTTAAGGTGATTGACACCCCTGTCCTCCTATCCCCCATGAGAAAAATCACACCCATGTCTGGGATCACCACTTAATTCTTTGCTGCTTCCCCTTTCCCCATGCACGGTGCCTAGCCCAGGGCTGGCCCGTGGTCAGCTCTCAACCACTGTTTGTTGAAACAAAAGGCAGGATGAATCAATGAATGTCACCAAGCCAACGGAAGCCCGATCGGGAAATTTAGCTTCATTCTATTCGAGTTGTTCCAAAAGACTGGATTGATTTAATAGGAATGCTTCCTAACGTGTGAACAATTATTATTGTTTTAAATTAGCAGGAATAAAATTCTACCATCTTTCTCCCTGAAGCTACTTCCAGAGATGCCAAGCTGTAAATTCACAGTGCCCACGAAGAACTAGACAAACATTCATAGGAGCTGCAAGGAAATGCTGCAACTAAAAACATCTCCGATCCGTATTTCTGCCTTAAGGGAAGGAGAGGGAGCTGAAGAGATGGGAGGAATTTCTTTTTTTTTCCTTTTCCTTCTGAAAGGGAATCTTATAACTCTTTCCTGCCCTTCTTTCTAGCTTCAGGAGAGATGCCTGAGGTTGAACGTGCTTGGCTGAGTGAAAGAGGAAAACATGAAACAAATTGAACTAAGTGAGGCAGCTAGTGGGTTTCATAGCAAAAGCTGAGCGTGTTATGTAGTCTCACACCCACCTCGGCCCGGTCCCTTCCCTTCCTCCCCTCCATCCGTACACTCACTCTTCAGACTTTGATTCTAGCTGCAAGACTGGGCTGAGAGTTCAGGTGATTTAGGCTTTGTCCCAACTCTGCCCCCACCCACTGTGTGAGCTTGTCCCTTCTCTGAGCCTGGGTTCCCCCATCTGTCCGTAAGTCCTGACGGTGAGGTTCTCAGCAGATAGTGATGTTGATTGATTTTTCTCCCTCTCTTGCAAGGCCAAGTCATATAGGACCTTCTCTCACCCCTACACTCAGCACTTCTTAAGAAAAACAGCAAGGCACCAAGCCAGGCTGGTGTCATAATCCCCTGGGGGGGCTCATGGACATATGCATTCCAGGACCCCGGGGCAGACTGAGCAAGTGGGACTGTGCAGGTGATTCTGATGCGAGGCCCAGTTTGGAACCATGAAGCGTACTGGGATCGCGCTGTGCTACAGCCGAACATCACTCCAAGTCCTCTCCCCGCAGAGCACCCTCCCCTGCTCTGGGGGTGACCGAGCACCATCACTTATGTATCCATCGGATTGTACTGACTCCTTCCCACATTTCAGGACCTGAGCCACATACTAGTGCAATGAGGATGAAGAAGATGCACCTCCGAATGTGAGAAACAAGAGGCGGTGCTGGGCACACAGCCGGGCGCCTCGAATGCAGACGAGAACCAGCACGGAGGCAGGTCAAGGTGGGAGCACAGAGGAAGGATTTCCAGTTGAGGTGTCCAGCAGTATGATGCTGGGCAAGACACCAACCTCCAAAGCCTCGGTCTCCTAGTGTACAAGATGGGAATGAAAAGAGCATGCCCCTCTTAGAGTGATTGGGGTAGAAATCTGTGGTCAAATGGATATAAACGAGCCTGGCACAGATGCTGGTATACAATTATCCTGGGAATATGGCCAGTGAATCTAGATGTGTTCACCAACTCCCAACTTCCGTCTCCACGATTCACCCAGTGTGCATGGTGTGTACACGCACATACACACGTACACACACACCCCCCATCACCCCCAGCTCCAGCTTCACCAGGGTCACTCTTGCTAAAGATTTTCCTCCGCCAACATCCCCAGCTCACGGACCTGTCTCTGCGCTGCTCCCCCACCGCAGCGCACACCACGCCCTTCCTCCCTGGCCGTCCTGTTGGAAATTCTTGCTCGGCTTGGGGGACTGGGCCACACGTGCACATGGGCTTAAATAAGCAGGCCAGTGTTGTGTGTGGTTTTATAATCAAGTTTCCTCGGGAACAGAGAAGTAGGAGCTGAGGGGCGAGACAGGGGTGCAAAAGGGAAGGGAGGGGAGGGGACTACTGGTCTGGAGAAGGATCTTGGGGACCAGCCAGCTCGGGGGTGTGCCCTAGGCCTCCATAAAACCATATGTGGGACACAGGGAGAGGTACAGGATTCCTCAACCAAGGAAGAGTCCTTCCAAGGGCTGCCGGGCCATCGTGCAGGTAGGAGAGAGGTGGGATCCTGCCAGCCCCTTGGCCTCCTCCCCTCCCCCTCCTTCCCTGGAGGCCCAGCAGCAAGCCCTGCGAGGCCCCTCCTGCTGGCGTGGCCCCCACCCCACTGCGGGGAGGAGGCCTAGCTGCCCAGGGCCAGTCCACGCTGGCCGAATCCTGCCCTCCCCCGGCCCTGCTCGGCCTGGTTAGGCCCACCCTCTTCCATGACCCCAAAGAGCTATAAACAGCAGATGATTATGCATGACAGAACTCTCCTGCATATTGGGAGGTTACGGGACGTGAGTATAGCACAGAGCGCAATGGGAAACAAACTGGATGATTTGACAGGTAGGAGACTGACTCCTGGGCCCTTCTTCCCCACCCAGAAGAGGGTCTGTCCACCCTCCCTTTTCTCTGAATCCCTGCGGCCCCAATCTCTCCTTCCTCTTGAGCTTCCAGGGGGAGCGTTCCTACTACAGAGAAGCAAAGAGGTAGGAGGATGGGACGGAGAGAGGGGAGGAGGGTAATCAGGAAGCCATTACCTGTGCGTTCCACTTCACCCAGTCTTTTCCCAGAAACCTGGGAAGTAAATAGCGTCTCTACAGGTGAAGAGCATGAGGCTCTGAGAGGTAAGAGGAATCTTCCAAAGGTCCATATTTAGGAAATGGTGGAGCCGGCTCTCTTTTCACCCACTTACCCGCCCATTCATTCAACAGATATTGATTGCCCTGCTCGGAAGCAAGGGCTCCCAGACGCACAGCCCCAAGTCACTTCACAGCCAAGCGGGAGAAGCCTGGGAGGGGCAGAGCCTCCGAAGGTGCCAGCAGGAGCCTGGGCCCTGGGTCTTTCCCTCTCCAGCTGTCTCTGGCTGGCAGAGACACCGCAGGGAGCCCCGGGCCATGGGCACGGTAAGCTCGGGGAGTTTAACAAATGTTTATAAAACCTTTTCACATGCAGTTAATGATCCTCATTAGGACCTGAGAAAGCTGTCGCTCACGCCACTCCAGCTTTAAGGAGCGTTTTATTATTACACGCCACACCGCAAATTAATGAGAGAAACCGTGGCCCATTTGTCAGCAGGGCCAACGCCCGGGGATGCTGGCAAAGAGGGCTTTGTCCTGGAGCTGCCTGGTCCCCATTCCCCACACCATCTGCCCTCCCTGCTGCCCCCAGACGCCCACCACTCTTAAGCTGCCAGCCCACCAGCTGCCACCCCGGAAAAGGGCCCACCTTGAGGCTTCCGTGGCCGCAGCTCCCAGTGCCCCGGGCCTGAGCCAGAGCAGCGCCCCCCCCCCGCCCCCCGCAATGCTGTCTCTTCCCTGAGGCGCTGGCATGAGGTATTTCCCCATCCTGGGGGAGACGGAGGAATGAGAAACACAGATGCCCGGGCCCCAGCCCCAAATCTGAATTCTTATCCAGGTGCCCAGCTGGTCTGAAGACCAACACTTGGGAACCACCGAGGCCTGAGACATGAGCTCAGATGCCTGCACGCGATTCCTGGCTCTGCCCGAGACTGTGTGACCTTGGGCAGAGCTCTTCGGTTTTCCTCAGTGTCCCCACATGTAAAATGGCGATGTCATATCTGTCACCAAATGGTTTTTGTAAATATGACATCATCCTGTGTGACCAAAGTGGGTTTTGTCACGATGCTGCCAAGCCTGCCTCTGCCGTTCGAATCATGGAATCGTAGCGTTTAGAGCAGGAAACCAGCAAGGTCAGGGTGAAAGACAGCCGATGGAACTAGGCAGAGGTGATTGGATATATGAAATACCCATGAATTATCTGATTTTTATGTTATGTGAATTTTACCTCAATACAAAAAGAAGAGAAAACCCAGCTCCTTTCCGTCTTAAATGTGACATGCCTACCAGCCTCTGAACCTTTGCCCAGGTGGTTCCCTCTGCTTGGTAAGCTCCTACTCACGTTTCAGGGTTCATCTTAGAAATCATTTCCTCCAGGGATCCTCTGCTGGTCTCTCAAGGAGGTGCCCCCTAATGCCATGTCCTCCCCCCACCCCCAGGAGGGGACACTGTCAAGACTGTTTGGTGTCCACCTGCTGGTACCTCAGTAAAAGATGGGGCAGAGGGTGGTTCCCAGCCTCAGCTGCCCCTCACCGGGCACATACTAGGCACTCAGTATAGTCGTCCCTCAGTATCCACAAGGGTTGGGTTCCGTGATCCCCCGCAGATACCAAAATCCATGGACGCTCAAGTCCCTTAAATAAAATGGTGTCGTGTTTGCACATAACCTGTTCACATCCTCTCATACACTGTAGATCATCGCTACATTACTTATAAGACCTAATACAATGTAAGTCTATGTAAATAATTATAAATAAATGTAGATGCTTCATAAATTGTTGCTGGAGTATAGCAAATCAAGCTTAGCTTTTGGGAACTTTCTGGAATGTTTCTCCCCAAATATCGTCCATTGGTGGGTATAGAATCTGTTGGTGTGGAACCCGTGGATACGGAGGGCTAACTATACTTACTTGTTGAATGGAAGATCTGACTCTAACCCAGCCCTGGTTTTAGAGACAAAGCTGGTACAGCCCGGCAGAGGACCAGGCCCTGCCCCGGGGTCACACAGTTGCTTAGGCGGTGGAGGAGGTGAAGGCCAGGCCTCCCTGTGCCTAGAAGAGCTCCTGGGCCTTCCCCTTCCCTGTCAGCAGCTCCCCGTGGGCGGGAAGCACAGCCCAGATGCGTGAGCCTCTCCTTCCAGCCATTAGCTAATCTGGCCACGGCCTGTGTGCCAGGGCCTCTGTCTGCCCTTCCTGTTTCCCCAGGACACGGCTGTTGACGTTGTCAAGAGCTTATCGCAAACAGGCAGGCAGAGACCCGTGTCCTAGGGAAACTTGTCCCCAGAACCTCCTACCAACACAAGGCCTTGGCCCTGGGGACCTTTGTCTTCTGTGTGTTCCGGCTGGAAACGGCTTACACACGGGGCCTCAGTTTCCCCACCTCTAACATAACTGACCACAACCACTTTCTGATTTAACACCATGTCAAGTGAAGTGGCTGAGGGTTGAGCTTCGCAATCTGACCACCTGGGTCTGAGCCCCAGCTCCGGTCCTCACTGTGGGACCCTGAGCAGGTGATTCCTCCGAGGCGTGCCTTGCTTCCCCTCTGTAAAATGGCTGTGATCCTGGTACTTAATTTTCCAAGGGTGTAATACCTTGCATGTATCAATATTTAGAACCATGCCTACAGCACTGTGAGCATTTAGGGATGCAAGCTATGATCTGTATAGGTCCTTTCCCTGCCCGCCATGAGCTTAAATCTGGTTGCCCTTCCCTTCAACGTGGAGGGTTGTAGCCCATCATGGCGCTCACCACTGGGGGGCCATCAGCCCCTGGCCGGCACTGGTCACCAGAACAGCCAGAATACACAGGTACATGCAGGGAAAGCCTGGATGTGAGCCCTGGCTCTGCCACCTTTGACCTTGGATGCATCGTGAAAACAACCAAAAAAAGGCGAGTTTACAGAGGAAGATCCAGAGACCCAGGGAAGGCTGAAGCCACCTTCACTCACCCAGGCACGCAGAGGAGGCCCGCACAGCATGGTGGGGAGAATCCAGGCCTGGGGCAGGGAGTGGGGTCTTGCCTCTGCCTGAGTGCTCAGACCACTCTATGACCTTGTTTGACCTCTGTTTCCCCGGTGATAAAATGGTCACATTAATCCCTGCCCTGACCAACCCTCAGAAGGGACACAGTGAATGTGGAGGAGAGGCTGTGAGCTGCACCTCCTGGCAGGTGGGCAGGACAAGGCACCTGCTGGTTAGCAGATACCATTCCCACGCTAAGGACAGACGCCCAGAGCTGCATCTCCAGCTGTGGCCTCTCCCCGGGACCCCAACCTATGTCACCTGATTGGCAGCTCCACTTGGCTGTCTCAGAGGCATTTCAAAATCAGAGGCCAAAGCAAAACTCTTTATTCCTGCCCCAGCCCCCAGATCTGCTCCTCTCCCAGTGAAAATGACTCCCACCACCCACCCGAGGTTC